>NC_142602.1:20033560-20389810 GCF_041222555.1 Hakea prostrata
TCTTTCTTCCTGTTATCCTCCTTATTTATTCTGTTACCATTGAAACATCCCCCCAAACCACCAGTAGAGCTTTTATAAAGCGAACTACAATTGTCTGAGAGTGTCCTCTCATCCCATCCATTTCTTGTGTCTTGATGAATTTCCACATATTTTTCAGAGGAATTGTCTACAGGATTATCACATGATTGCAACTGATTGGACTCTGAGCTCATTTCCTTCTTCCTTTCTTCTTCAATTTCAGATTTGTGTTCCCTGATGGCAGAGGGCTCAGATGCAGGACCAGGTTTATCATTCTCAACCCCAACCCTGTCCTCAGTCTTATCCTTAGTCCTGTCTTCCTTCCCATCATTTCTGTTGTCTTTTTCCTCCAAGTGAGTAATCATATCTTCTATAACTCCAAAAACACTGTTGACAGCCATTTGAGTGGAATCATCCAGACCTGTCAAGGCATCTAATGCCTGTGAGACATTTAAAGAGGGAGGATTAGGAGCTTGTAAAAAGGATGGAGACGTTTCCTCAGGTTTGGTACCCCCTTGCTTATTTTGGTCTGTCATAGGCTGCATGTTTTTTTCTTCATTTACCTGGTTATTGTTGCCCACGTTTTCCTTTGGCTCTGTATGAGGAGATGCCGAGGCTTCTTGAGACTTTGTGGAAGAAATTTGCTTACTTTGTTCAACTGAACCATCTGAATTTTTATCTTCAGTAGTCCTATTATCATTCACTTCCTTTGCACTAATGTGAACTATCCCATTTCCTTGGTTCACCTTTCCCTGCACTTCCTCAGTGCCACCTGTCTTCTCATTAGTTGCCGTTTCTGAAATTGTTTCTTCATGTTCAGAGACCTGCACAGATCTTTCTATTGTTAACTCACCTTTTCCACGGTTCGGCTCTGTGTCCTGAGTATCCTTCTTTCCTGAATTAGGAGCATCTAGATGAGCAGTCACATCTAGATCAACAGATCTCGAAGATTTTGATGAATTATGAACCTCTAATTCTGTTCCCCCAACTGGTTTCTCCATTCCGGACTGATTGTTGTCTGAAGCAGCATGCAGTTCATCAACTCTTTCCACAAGATCTGAAGAGTTACCGCTACTTGACCCATTTTCAGAGCTAAAGGGACCCACAGCTTTCTCAAGGGCCTTAGACTTCCGCTCTGATAAACTATAAGCCCTACCAATCATCATGAACTTATCAAGATTTAAATCTGTTCCCTTAGTTTGCACAATTTCTGAAACAGCAGCTGTAAGCTTTCCACGAACGTCTTCCGGTACAGCTCCTTGCAAAGCTTTCATCACTGTTTCTCCTTGTCCCACAGCTTCCAGGACCTGCATGGCAACATGGAAAATTTTATCTAAAATACACATAGCAATAAATAATAATAGTAATAATAATAAACTGTGATGAAAGCTTTGCAAGGAGGCAAACCATTCTGATGAATCCAAGAAATTCAATACCCATGGAAACAAATTATAGAATACTTCAAAGAAACAATCCAAGAAAATGCAAAATCACAAACAACATTTATTGAGAAAAAAGTATGGACAGATGTAACAGGATTGCAAGAAATCACTAAAGATGAAATGAACATAAAATGCTATAGTGGATGTATTGTACTGCCATGCCATTTTTTCCCCTAGTTCTCTTTCTCTAGAGAACGGTGGTCAACCAGTACGAGACACAACACAGATTAACAAGGCCAAAACTCACGCTGGTAGGATTTAATGTTAGGTTCCCTGGGTCTAAGTAACTAACACTTTCTGCAACTAAGGCTTCCTGTGATGATCTGCAAAGTGATAATATAAGAGAATCTACAGGGTTCCATGCTGAAGTTTAGGACTGACTAGAGTCCACCCACCTGGGACCCTGTGAAAGCTGGGCTTGCACTGGGTTGCAGCCTTTGTTTGCTGTCTTTGGTCACAACAGAAACCACTAAGACAGTAGCCCTTCCATGGTCGATTTCCAATAGATGGCCAAGAATAATGATGCAAGCAACTATAAATGGAAATGAATAAGAGATCTCCAACAAAACATAAAATTGTTCAATAATCTTGCATGCTAAAAACCATGCAAGTACAATGTAAGCCATAGAATATAACAAAGAAGAACATTGTAAACATCAAACTGAAACCACCATAGAATGTAGAGTTCCATTATTCTTCACCTAGTCATGTCATAAAACTTATCCCGAAGGTTTAAAAAAGTCTACATGGTTATATGAAAAAGGGATCAACAAAGTAATATACATCGCCAACCAAAAGAAACAATTGCAACATTACAGGAAAAAAGGGAAAATATTGACACGTAACCATAGAGCTAGTACCTACGGAAATATAAGAATTACAAAGCTATACCTTCCTCTTCTGTTCTTCTGCAAGTGTACCAGGCAGAGTTACATCGAGCATGTTAATAACCACTTTTGCTGTCTGCAGCACTTGGCCTCGTTCACTATCTACTGGATCATCCCCCTCCTGTTCAACTGATTCTGCATGCATTGAACTATTCTGCTGTGAAACAGAATCATCTAGAAGTTTTTCTTGTCCTTCATCTTGAACTTTTATCTTCCTTTCTAAATACCTTCCAGATCTTAAACGAGCTCTGGGAGCGGTATCAGACTTTCCAATCACATTACTCGTTGGACCAACTGAATATCCATTTAAAGCATCAGAGTGGGTAGGATTCAAGAAGTTTTTCTTCCTACCCCTATCTGATGCATTTGGTTCAATCACAGCTAAACCTTTTGAAGGATTGATAGTAACATCCACATCTTTCAGAAGAGGATGTCGACCCTTCAGGAATCCAAGTTCAACAGCTGTAAGCCACTACAAAGCCCAAATATATACACATCAGAACACAGGCAAGATGAGCTTCACTATATCTGCATGTTGTCATCACAGAGGCCATCAATAGAGCACAACCACAATACTAGAGGCATAAATTTAGATAGCCAATGACAATGAACCACCACCACTAAAAAGGAGGGAATTAGCAAAAGACGTTGAAATGTACAAGGTTATTTTTGGAGTTTGCAGCTCCACAAGAGATCAAACATGTATTCAAACTGCAGCGGTGAAGTTGAAAGAACCACCTGAACTGAAACTACTCCTTACTGTCTGGGCAGTAGTCCAGCCCTCCCTGGGGCCAGAGGCACATCTCATGGAAATGGATCCCCCTATCTAGTCCCTTGGGAGTATGAAGGATAGGAACACAAGGATTAACATTGACAAGTCTAGAAATAATAAAAACATCCAATGATCAGCTCTCAAGTTTTCAACTAATGCGTTGAGCTTTGGGGGGTCCAATCAAAGAAGCCCCTGATCACTGCTGGTTCATATCTGAAGATTAATCACAATTAAAAATTTTAGTTATGTGTATCAGATGAACCATGTGTTCAATCATAATCAAATAATACCCTTTGAAAATTTCTTCAAAAGCATCATAGATTCATTATTATGTATCGTTTGCACTTCCTGTATAAGTATGCACTACCCTAAACTTGAAATAAATAGTAAATGCATTTAAAATAATATCAAAAATTTCTTCTAATAGGAAGGGGAAAAGTACACGAGATAACCTCAATGGCAAGAAGCTGGCACCAAGATAGAGCTGAAATATCACTTCTACTAGTAGGAGGTGAACTAGAGCAGAGAAGTAGGCTTGTAAATGGGTTTTCTGTGATTGAATTACGCGGAATAGAGAATACAGGTACCATCCCATCATCACTCTGATAGAGGGAAAAATTTTTGGCAAATATAATCAGTTAAAGAGAATAAAATTATTATGATCATGCACTATAGAGCTAGTTGATGTTCTTGACAGTATAAGCTAAGATGAAAACAACAAACAGCTCATTTTTTGCACAGAATTTTATGTACTATATAAAAAGAAGCTGAAAAGAAGCGTCAATTTATTTTTAAATAAAAAAGGCATGAGATTCCATTGCAAAGGCAAGACCATAATATAACTGTTGAAGTATATACACTTGGGCTATTTACTGTTCACGACACTATTCACGTGAACAGTAAAAATCTGTTTTTTACTGTTCACGTGAACAGTAAAATCTGTGTTACTGCTCACGTGAACAGTAAAAACTGCATAGTTTCTATTTCTAATGTAGGAGTCTTGCTACATAAGTTTTGGGAGTTTTTAGAAAGCATAGTTTCTATTTTGGTGGTAGTTTCTATTTTCAGAACTTTCTATTTTAGGAGTTAGGAAGTTACTAAAGCTGTAATATTTTGTTTCCTTTTTCTAGAGGACAATTACTTGTCTCTCAAGTTGTATTAGATTCATTAGAAGCTATAAATAAAAGTGCTCTGTGATTCTAGACTTTTAAGCAAGAATCACCAGCCTCTTCTACTAGTTCTTCATCTTTCTCTCTTCTTCTTCTTCTTCTTCTTCTCTCTTTTCTTTGTTCAAGTTCAGCTGCTGTTTTGATTATTTAATGCTTGTTTTCTAACATGGCATCAGAGCAAGTTTAATCAACTTAGGGACCGTTTGCTCTCTCTTGGCTGCCTAGTTTTTTTCTTCTTCTTTTTTTCCTTTTTCTTATTTAGGGCAGCCCCAACCTTCGCAGCAGTAATTGTGCATGGCTGTCCTTCTTCTTTAACTTTTGAAGCACTAAGTATCAATGTATTAATACTACAAAAAGGCCCTAAGCTTTCTAGGGATATGTCTACCTATTTGATTCAACTGAGGCTGCTACTACCCTTTTCTTGTGTGCAAATCTGAAGTTCAATCTGCACTATACTGATGTCTTGGGATTCCTCTTGATTCTTGCAAAGATATGCCCATAATTCGGATTGCAAGACCTAAGTATTGTCTTCCATTGTTTGTGCTATAAGTTTAGTTGCAAGTCGTATACTAGTACCCCTATTTCATTGAATTTCTCTCTTCTGAAAAATTCTGTTGCTACCTTCTTGCTTTACTACTTCTTCTGTTGTTTATTTCAGAATCAAGTTTAGCCTTCTTTTTATCTAATACTTCTACAAAGACCTAGAGGACTATTTTTTCTTCATATCGAGATCTGTTAGAGTTTCAAATCTAGCAGAAGTTTGCTGCTATGGTCCGAGATTTGATATTATCTGCTACTGCAGCAACTGTTATTGCACTTCTTCCAAGTGGATTGCTGCAACGACTACTGCAATTTTGAGATTCCAAGCTGGTTCAATATATTTTTTTTTCCTGATCTAATTTGCTCTTGCCTAAGGGTTAGCGGTGGTCCAGAATTTTTTTCCCCCTTGGTGCACAAGACTTTGTCCTGTGAGACTATTTTCTGCTGGTTGATCAACTTTATTGGTGAGTAATACACTGCTATGTGGCTGCTACTTTTCCTTCTTGGGTTTCTTTTGTGTTCATACTTTAAGATGCTTGTCATTGGTCATCATTAATTGTCCACGTGTAATGCTACACGTGAGGGGGAGAATGGTACCTTATTCTATATCTACTCAAGATGTGCTGATGGATACTATTTGTGAAGATCTTTATCCTCAACTTATGGCATTCTACAACGATATCATTACATGTCTTTACCTATATTGTCCTTTACCTAACAACTTGGTCCGTAGTAACCCATACTACCTTACCTACTTGGTCCGCAGTAACCCATATTGTCTTTTACCTTACCTACTTGGTCCGCAGTAACCCATACTATCTTTTACCTTACCTACTTGGTCCGCAGTAACCCATAATGTCTTTTACCTTACCTACTTGGTCCGCAGTAACCCATATTGTCCCATACTACCTTACCTACTTGGTCCACAGTAACCTATACTGTCTTTTACCTACTTACTTGGTCCACAGTAATCAATATTGCCTTTTACCTACCTATACTTTGCCTATTACTTGCCTTTTTGTGAAGCATTTATATGGACATTAGAGTTGTAATTTTGACGATTTAGTATGGATATTTCTCCCTACTACCAGCATTATGTGGATGGTGTCTTTGATCCTTCTATAGTTGTGGACATTGGAGTTGCAATTTTGAAGATTTAGTGTGGATATTTCTCCTACTACCGGCATTATATGGATAATATCTTTGATCCTGTTATACTTATGGACTTTGTTCGTCTTCAACATTGTCGATTGTTCTTATTATTTGATGGTTCTATTGACATGAAGAATTAAAGTTTTTTTAAGTTGGTGTTGATTATCTCTTGGGTGAAGTTTTCTCAGTGTTTATTGACGTCTGCCATTGCTACACGATTCAAGATTGGTGCTACTTTTCAAGTTTATTCTTATTGTGCAAGCTGAAGTTTTCTTTGTGTACACTTCAGCTTGAGGGGGAGTGTTGAAGTATATACACTTGGGCTATTTACTGTTCACGACACTATTCACGTGAACAATAAAAAATATGTTTTTACTGTTCACGTGAACAGTAAAAACTGCATAGTTTCTATTTCTAATGTAGGAGTCTTGCTACATAAGTTTTGGGAGTTTTTAGAAAGCATAGTTTCTATTTTGGTGGTAGTTTCTATTTTCAGAACTTTCTATTTTAGGAGTTAGGAAGTTACTAAAGCTGTAATATTTTGTTTCCTTTTTCTAGAGGACAATTACTTGTCTCTCAAGTTATATTAGATTCATTAGAAGCTATAAATAAAAGTGCTCTATGATTCTAGACTTTTAAGCAAGAATCACCAGCCTCTTCTACTAGTTCTTCATCTCTCTTCTCTTCTTCTTCTTCTTCTTCTCTCTTTTCTTTGTTCAAGTTCAGCTGCTGTTTTGATTATTTAATGCTTGTTTTATAACAATAACTTCAAGGGGTTGGATTGTCAGTGCTGAAATTTAAAAATAGGTTGAGTCGTTGACAGAAGAACATTACGAACTCAGTAAACAACGTCTGTATTAACTTTTAACCAGTAAAAACATTGGCACTTGAATCCGGAGATAGCCTCTCCTTAAAGAGGGATAAGACTGCCTACATGTGCTCATTCCCAGACCTGCTGTAGTGGGAGCTTCCTGTATTGGAAACACCCTAAAATGTCGAGTGTTGGCAGTTTCTACTCATGTTCAAATATGGAAGCACAGAGAACCACTGCAGGTCTTCAAAGGAGGAATCAATTCCAAGCGTTCAAGAAGCCATATCTACACACACAACAAGGAAAATTGGGAGTAGCAACCAAAGCAGTAAACTGAAGGGGGAAAAGAAAAGAAAAAAAAACAGAAACAAAGGGATGACTGTAGAAGGTGGGGACTGATATGTTGCCATGGTGAACATGCTCAGGGCCTCTGACATTCAGCTCTCTAAGTGTTTCAGCAAGGCTAGTCAGAACAATATCATACAGATGCCACAATTGCTTTACCACATCATGATGACTGGAGCAGCTCCCTCTGGTTGGAAGTTAAGGGGTGTTTAAAAGGGACTAAGGGAAAAGATGAAATCAGGAGGTTGAAGAAAATGGTGCAATGTTGTTGTATGCTGAAGTATTGTCTCCAGACATGCCTATATTACTTCATTACTAAATGCCAGGAATTGCATTACTTCATTACTAAATGCCAGGAATTGCATACGCCTCCCTAGGGAAGAGAAAGGTAAAAAGATAAATTATAATGTAAGGCAACTAGTCAATCGTACAGTTCCTGAACAATCCTTACTGCATATAACACCCTGAGGTTCACAATCGACACGTTTGACCCAAAACAGGAGAAACTGAAAGTCACTAAAAATTTTCTTAAGAACACTGTGGAAAGCATTGACCACATAAACTAGGAAAACATTCCCTCAGCAGCGAGCTTTGCAGCAAGCCACCCTTAACACAGATTCTCCAAGAAGAAACATTTATAACTGTCAAAGCATTGCTTTAGTAGCATTTTTAATAAATGTTTTTAAATTTGGTATTTCATTCTTTTTTACCCCGAATATTATTTGGGACACAGAAAATCTGGTATTGATTTACTACATATATTATTCAAAGATATTGGAGGTGGGGGGGGGGGGGGGGGGAGGACCTGTTTCAATTCAATAAAATAGTTAAAACATCAAATTCCAAACGGATGAAGAGACAACCCCACATTTGAAGACAAAAATAAAATTGGATTTTCAATAGGTGTACTTTTCAACTTATAATGCTGGGTTTTTTTCTCAAATCTAAAAATTCCAATATCTTAATATGGTAAAGCATTACTCAAAACCAAAAGTGCAGTAAAAAATACATTACTTTCATGTCTAAAAAGTTATTTTCATTAAGAGAGACTTTGACAGAATTCACATGCAAAAGTAAACTATGACTAAAATATCACCCCTTCAATATAAATCAGATGTAAGCAATCTAGGATTGGTTAGTGTTGTAATGTGAGGAATTGCTCCTCTAAAAGTATATTATTCACAAGACCCCAATAGGGTATTTATAGTTACAACCTAGTTAAGCCCTATACTAAGTAGGAAAAGGAAATATAAAACAAATAGAAATAAAACTCTAGACTTATTAGAAAACATAATCCTATTTCAATTAGGAAAACCTTAGTCCATGTTTTCAACACTCCCCCTCAAGTTTGAGCATAGATATTTATCATGCCTAACTTGCTCATAATGTAATTGAATATCTTCATGCTCAAGCTCTTTGTGAGCACATCAGCCCGTTGCTCGTTTGAAGTAACAAAGGTGATATGGATCAGCCCAACCTCAAGCTTCTCTTTGATGAAATGTCTGTCAATCTCCACATGCTTAGTCTTATCATGCTGTACTGGGTTATGAGCTATGCTGATTGCTGACTTACTATCTAAGTATAACTGTATAGGAACCTCCAAATCTATCCCAAACTCTTGAAGCAGCCCTTTAAGCCATAGTACCTCACAAATGCCTTGAGCAATCGCCCTAAACTCGGCCTCGGCACTAGACCAAGCAACTACAGCCTGTTTCTTACTTCTCCAAGTCACAAGGTTACTTCCCACATACACAATACCCAGATGTAGACCTCCTATCATCTAGACATCCTGCCCAATCTGCATCTGTATATGCCTCAATCTTCAAATGTCCATAAGCTGAAATTAAAATTCCTTTTCCTGAAGTAGTCTTCAAGTATCTCAAGATCCGATATACTGCATCCAAATGTGAGGAATAGGGATCATGCATATATTGGCTAACAAGACTAACTGCAAATGTGATGTCAGATCTAGTGTGAGATAGATAGATCAACTTTCCCACTAATTTTTTATACCTTATCTTGTCAACTGGTTCTCCTGCCTTTGCCTTCAAGTGTAGGTTAGGCTCAATAGGAGTCTCAACAGGCTTACATCCTAGCATTCCAGTTTCCTCGAGAAGATCCAATGTATACTTCCTCTAGGATAGAGATACACCGCTAATAGAATATGCCAACTCTAAACCTGGGAAATATCTTAGTTTTCCCATATTTTTTATCTCAAATTCAGTTCCCAAAAAAGTCTTTAATGCTGAAATCTCATCCTCACTATTACCTGTGATCACAATATCATCCACATATACTAAAAGTATAGTAGTGTGGCAACCATCTCTTTTAATAAACAAAGTGTGGTCTGCATTGTTCTGCTTATAGCCATTAGATATCATTGCCTTATGGAACCTTCCAAACCACGCTCTTGGAGATTGCTTCAACCCATATAAAGCCCTCTTTAACTTGCACACTTTCCTATAAGTCTTTGTAGTAGAATACCCGGGTGGTATATCCATATATACCTCTTCTTGGAGATCTCCATGCAAAAAGGCATTCTTCACATTTAATTGTTGTAAACTCCACCCTTTATTAATTGCACATGAAATAATAGTACGAACTGTGTTCATCTTGGCAACAGGGGCAAATGTCTCCTGGTAGTCAACGCCATAAGTTTGAGTGAAACCTTTGGCCACCAATCTTGCCTTGTACCTTTCAACAATCCCATCTACCTTGTACTTGATCACAAACACCCATTTGCACCCAACAGTCTACTTTCCTATGGGCAAAGTCACCATGTCCCACGTTTTGTTTTTTTCCAAAGCCTGCATTTCCTCATCTATAGCTTCTTTTCAGTTTGAGTGAGATAATGCCTCCTGCCAAGTGTTAGGAATAGAAGTAGAGGACAAAGAGGAAATAAAACTTTGAAATTCTGGAGATAGAGACTGATATGAAACATAATTGGAAATAGGATGTGTGGTGCAAGTTCGAGGCTGCTTTCTTAATGCAATTGGTAAGTCCAAAGTAGGATTAGAAGAAGGGTCAAAGAAAGACTCACCTGGAGGAACGGATTATTCAGGGCCAGGAACCAAAGCTTTTGACTGGCTTGATTCAGAAGGGGGTCATTTGTTGCTTTTTTTTATAGGTCTTCAAAGGTCTATTCTCCCCATGTATATCATCCACCAGCTGTTCCTGTCCGGTCATTCCATCTTCCAAAGGAGGATCATCTACAGGAATCTCAGGAGAAATATTGAAAGGAGGAATCAACACTGGAAACTCTTCACTAAAACTCTCCCCCTGAAGAGGTGTAGGGGGAAAAAAAAGGAATTTGTTCCTGGAACAAAACATCCATAGAGACGAAAAAATGACGAGAACTAGGATGATAACACTTATACCCCTTTTGTGTAGGAGGATAACCCAAGAAAATGCACTTTAACCCAAAAGGATCTAACTTTCCATGAACATGGTGGTTCCGGACAAAGGCAACACATCCAAAAACTTTAGGTAAGACTGTAAAGACTGGTGTACCTAAAAGAACCTCAAGGGGACAGCGTTGGTCTAAGACTCGGAAGGCATTCGGTTAATTAGATATGCCGCAGTAAGAATGGCTTCACCCCAAAACCGAAGAGGCACATGCATATAAGACATGAGGGAACGTGCTACCTCAAGTAGATGTCTATTCTTGCGTTCGGCAACCCCATTTTGAGGTGGAGTGTCAACGCAACTAGTTTAGTGTATGATATCATGGTTTGCTAAGTAGGAAGGGAATACGCCACCCAAGTACTCAATTTCGTTATCCGTACGAAGGATTTTGACTGTCGCCCTAAACTGAGTCCTAATCATATTATGAAAATTTTGAAAGCACGAGAAAACGTCACTTTTTTGGTGAAGTAAACCCATGTGATCCTAGTACAACAATAAAGGTAACAAACTATCTATGACCAGATACAGACATAGTCCAAGAAGGACCCCACACATCAGAGTGAATGACTGAAAAATGAATTTTACTACGATTATCTAAAATAGGGTAAACATGCCTGGTCTGTTTGGCCAAAATACATGCCTCACAATAAAAATCATTCAAATTGTACCTTTTAAACAGATCAGGAAATAATTTGGACAAAATAGGTAAAGGAACGTGGCCAAGACGACTATGCCACTGTAATAAGGTAAAAAGTGCAGGGGAGGTGGAACTGGAGACCGTAGAAAGAGCTGATGGGGACCCATCCATTAAGTAGAGCCCCCCTTTCTGTCTATCACTGCCAATCGTAAGCCCTATTTCCAAGTCTTGAAACACACAATGAGAAGGAAAGAAAGTTATTTTGCAGTTCATATCACGAGTAAGGCTACTAATAGATAAAAGATTAGCCAAAAACTTAGGAACATGCATGACATTAGATAAGGTAAGAGAAGGCAAACAGATAATAGATCATTTCCCAAAGATAGGGGAGAGAGACCCATCAACCATTCAAACATCCTGAGCAATAGGGACAGATGAATAAGTATGAAACAAAGTAGATGAGCCTATCATATGGTCGGTTGCCTCAGAGTCGATTACCCAGGAGGGATAAATCAAATTGACATTGTGACAACCAAAAATACCTGTGGGGATTTGTGGATCAACAAAGGGATCAATGACAAAGGCTATACTCGTACTAGAAGTCAGGTACTGGAGAAGTTGAGTCAAGTCTGGACATCAATTGGCGAAAGTGTTGGAGCTCATCTGAGGAAAGAGGTGTTGGAGTACTCAGGGTGTCAGAACTGGCTTGATTTGCAGATGTTTGATTACTACCCTTGATTCCATTTCTACCTCCATAGGAATTTGTTGGATGTCCATGCAACTTCCAACAGTTGTCCTTTGTATGACGCTCTTTTCCACAATACTCGCACTTTACTGGAGGGCGAAAATTACAAGAACTAGATTTATTATTGCCATAACCAGCCACCAATGCAGATCTATTAGATGTTTGAGTGTGTACCATAGCTGTCTTTCGACTGTCCTCGGTATTTACCATGGCATAGGCTTAAGCCAAAGAAGGGAAAGGCTCTCTAAAAAGGATTTGTGCGCGAATTTGATCAAATTCTATATTCAATCCTGCCAAAAAATTATAAATTCTCTGTTTATCTTCCCATTGTTGATAGGCAATAGCATCTTCAGCATTCTTCGGTGTAAACTTCCCATAGAAATCTAAAGTCTGGTAATATCCCCGAAGAGTGTTATAGTATTGAGAAAGAGGAAGGTCCTTCTGCTGTAACTGATTGATTTTCTGTCTAATTTCAAAGCACTGTGCATCATTGCCAACTCTGGAGTATATATCTTTAGTAACTTTCCAAATAGTTGTCGCATCAGGAAGGAGGAGATAACTCTCTGCTATGCTAGATTCAATGGAGTTGATAAGAAAACCCATATCAAGCATTCATCTGTACACCACTTGAAAAGTTGCAGACCAGGTGTCGAAGGTTTTGTAGAAGTCCCATCAAGATGGCCCATAAGACCACAATCACCAACAACGAGGGAAACTGAATGAGACTATTTAAGATAATTTGTCCCATTAAGTTTCACAGTGGTTATCTGATGCGGAGAAAATCACGATCCTTATAAATGGAAGACATGGGAGACTCTTCAGATGTACCAGATAAAGGAGATATGGGATCATCCATCATCGTAAGGAGAAATTATTCAAAAAGTCCCTGAAATATTTTCAAAATTACTCCCACTAATTCACATGAAAAATATCTCTTCAGATTACCTCCAATTGGTATATTGTTGAATCAAAGTACACCAGGAAAGACTGGAAGGACACAACTGGTCCGCTTAAATACCAAACTCCTCAGACAAAATTTTCCTAGACATGCACTTAGTCACCCAATATACATTTCCAGGATACCCGAAAAGAAAACAAACACGTGAATAACGACTTCAAAATTTTTTTCTACAGCACCTCTGTAGGATGAAAACAAAACCTTGCTTTGATACCATGTTGTAATGTGAGAATTGCTCCTCTAAAACTATATTATTCACAAGACCCCAATAGGGTATTTATAGTTACAACTAAGTTAAGCCCTATACTAAGTAGGAAAATGAAATATAAAACAAATAGAAATAAAACTCTAGACTTATTAGGAAACATAATCTTATTCTAATTAGGAAACCTCAGTCCATGTTTTCAACAGTTAGATAGCTTGCTTTGTGCTCTACCTAACACAAAAAAAACTATGTTGGCTAGCCTAACTTTTATATTTTTAAAAAACAAAAACATTTCCAATGTTCATATAAGCGCTTCGCAAGAAGGCAAGTAATTGGTCAAGTGTGGGTCGGTAAACAGAAGTATTGGTTACTGCGGACCAAATAGATAGATAAAAGACAACATAGGTTACTGCAGACCAAATAGGTAAGGTATTGTGGGTTACTACGGACCAAGGAGGTAGGTAAAAGACAGTATAGGTTCCTGCAGACCAAATACGTAAAAGGTAGTATAGGTAAAGATAGGTAATGGTAGGTATGTAAAGGTATTGTTATAGAATACCACCTTTGGAGGACAAAGATCTTCACAAATAATATCTTTCAGCACACCTTAAGTAGATATAGAATAAGGCACCATTCCCCCCCCTCATGTGTAGCATTACACGTGGACAATTAATGACAAACCAATATCCAGTATAAAAAGATCCCAAGCAACAATTTCCAATGAGACTTTTATGGTAAATATAATCTTCATTCGTCTAGCAAGTCTGAATCCAAGAAACAACTTGCAAACTCTCCCTATGGTAGATTAAGATAACAACAACATTGTACTAAACCAGAATTTTTTCAGGGGGTTACTGGTAAATATATAAGCCCAATGGCAAATCTGTAATAAATCAATTTTTTCAAGAGGCTATTTGTAAATAAAAAAGTGATGGACATGAAAGGAACTAGGCTGTCCTTAGAAGGGGAAAAAATCTTAATGGCAAGATTCTAATATAGTATGACAGAGATGGGTAACTAATGAAAAAAAGGTACTGACAACATTTAAAAAAAAACGAAGGATGTAACAGGCAGCCAATTCATGAAAATAGGGGTATAGAAGGTGGAATTAAAGATAGGAAAGGGATAATGATGTCAATCAAGAAGAAAAATTTTAAAATAGATTAATTAACCGAAACCTAAGTGAAACAGCAGCCCAAAGATTCACAGGAAACATTGTATAACATTATAGGTTACAAACTAGTAGTTGAGATACAAACACAGCCAGATAGGTAAATCGCAATCCTTATTATATAAAAAGGAAACAACTGCCCAAGGATTCAATACTAAGTAGATTGCACCTTAGAGAAGACACAAAAAAAGCTTATGTAGGAACCATCACGTAAAAGATTGCAATATGAACCATACAGCCAGTCTTCATCTTAGAGAACAACTAAAGAAACTTGCCCAAAAATCTATCACATGAAGTGAGTCTAATCTGAAACAACACCAAACTTCCTCTAGATTCCATAGGTTGTTAGTAGCATGGATAGGTATTATTTGAGTCCTTCATAAGTCATCAAAGAAACAAACCATGTAAACCAGTAGCCATCCCAAATAAATCTTTAGAAACCAGCAAAAGATCCCATGATCTGTAATATAAACTCACGAACCAATAACCCAGAACTTGAAGAACCACAAAATAATTCTGCAGAGTGCAGAACCGAATAGGGTAGAGCAAAAAACTACAGTATGCAAAATCAAAAGGCTAACAAAGGAGATAAAAAAATATCAAAATATGATCCAAGTTCTGGGATCTTCCAAAGGTGTAATAGGTGGGGAAGATCAGTTTACATTAATACTTGATCTAACAGTATATCAGTTGCAGCAGTAGGTGGCTGCACACCAAGGAAAACCGAAATAGAACTTCGGAAGAGAATACTGAGAACAACACTGTTTTGATAAAAAACAAATCTGATGCCATGTTAGAAAAGTAAACTTTAATCAACAAAAGCAGTGCAATAACAATAAGAAATGAGAAGACGGAAAAACAGAGAAGAGAGAGAGAGAGAGAGAGAGAGAGAGAGAGAGAGAGAGAGAGAGAGAAGAAGAAGAAGAAGAAAAAAGAAGAAGAATTGATAGGAATCACATAAGTTTGTGATTCTAGCTTAGAACTCCTAGAATCGCAGCATCTTATTTATAGATATCACTAGTCTAGATCACGACTTGAGAAGCAAGCCATCTTGCCCTCTAAAAAATGAAACAAATAGTACAACTTATGTGCAAAATTTTCTAGTCTTCTAACTCATAAAATCTATCCAAAATAGAAAGTACTGAAAAAGCAATTTCTAAAATTAGTAACTAACAGAAAATAAAAACTATGCTTTCTAGAAACTCCCAAAACTTGTGTAGCAAGATTCTTACATTAGAAACAGAAAGTAGAGTAGCATCATTGACATAATACTGTTCATGTGAACAGTAAAACAACCAAAAACTTGCATATACTTCAACCGAAACATTTCCCAAATCAAGAGCACTTTAATTACTTATAAACAAGGTAAAAAATTTTGTTTCAATTTTCCATTTTAAGCTGGTCAAAACTAGTGAAATTTCGAAATTTCACCAAAATTTTGGCAAAATCTAGAACAACTTTGTACCAGATTTTGATGGTCAATTTCAGTGGTTTTTTTTTTTTTTTTTTTTTGAGGGGGGAGGGATTTTTTTGGTGTAGCCTAATTTGAGGCCAATAAACAAAATGGAAGCATTATTTTTTCCTAAAACCTAACCCAAAGAGATGTTCTTTATAGGAAAATGCATGGTTGTATGTGGGCAAAACTGGAGTTCTAAAATATGCATTTTTACAAATTAGTAATGATGCACGTGCATAAACACGTGTGATGTAATCTTGCAAATTGATTTTTTACGATTGAACTATAGGTGAATAGAAGACTTATCATTTTTTAAGGAAGAAGTAGACATGGATTTTGATCTAAAGTAATACCCTCTACATTGTATTTGTTTGAACTTGTTTAATTGTAAATATTTAAAATCAAATAAAAGTCTATCTCATAATTTGAAATTACAGCATGCTATCTATTCTTGGCCAAATTATAAGGCATATAGACTGACTTTAGTGGCAATGTGGCATATAATTCGGTTATGAAGAATTTTTTTTCTTGGAAATGGATAGATATAATTGAATGCCCAATTTAATCTTTTGCCTTTCCAAATTTGTTTCTAGGAAGCTGGATAGGTAAAATTATATTTATTATGAATTTAAATTTATATACATAATTATTTAATGTACCTGTAATTAATGATGAAATTTCAAGATCTTGGAGATCGTTGCATTATTTATTAGATCCAAAAATATTAGTGCTTAATAATAAGTCTAAGAAATATGAAAATAGGCAAGCTAATTTTTTTAATTATAATTTATTTAATTTGTGTTTAAAGACTATTTCAATTTCCAATAGAGTGGGTAGAATTCAAAGTAGGTAGTGGTATTAATTAATATTAATCTCAACTAATTATTTATTAATAATAATTGTAATTATTAATTATATTATACTTATCATTAAAAATTACAATTTTAGACATCCTTTATCAGTGACTTAAAGTGTTAATTGATTGAATACATAAGGGTATTTAAGGAAACGAAAATGTAGCCATGTCTCTTGAGTTCGTGCTTTTATAATAGTAGTATGATAGTATGATGTGAATATGGATATTATGCAAGAGAATATTAAAATTTTCATTAAATGCAACAACAAATATAAGAACAAGTAGAATTTAATCACAAGTAGAAGTGTAGAATTCAATACTCAGTTAAAAATTACACTGAATGAATAAATAAGATACATCATACAAAATATCAGAGGTCCATAATAACAAATATACACAAATCACAATAAATGAGACCTAATCTAATCTAATAAAAGCTGCTTTGTCAGGCTGGATCCATCCCATGGGTCATGGAGTACTCTAAATATTAGGCATAAGCAAGCCATGACATGGTACGGATAAAGTTATCCATGTAGTCCGCCATTGCCCTTCTATAGGTAGCATCATCACCATAAAGTGGATATCCTACTCTAGGGAATGTGTCTTATGACCATGGACTGCAACCTAGTCGCTGAATTGGCATAACTGGATGTGCTAGATTTGATGGATATCCAAAGATGGAGTCCACAAATGATGCATGTAATCTATCCCGAAACCCATATACAAACATGCTATTGGAATCAACAGATGAAACACCATATGCTCCACCATATCCATATCCATAGTCAAAAGCCCCCCTACGGTACAACCCCTTGGAATTTTTGAAGTTTCAGCAACATATTTCAAGTTTCAGATTTCGATTGGCATTTCATTTAGGCCAGCTCGAAATTTCGGAATTTCCAAAAATGATATTAACCAAATTGTTTGTTTTTGTTTAATTGTTTATACTTCCAATGGCTTGCTCATTCAGTTTTGCTATCTTCTAGTTCCATGTTGATCTTTGACGACTTAATGCGGCTTAATATTGATTTTTGATGACTTGATGTTGCTTAATCTTAATTTCTTACAATACAAGGTACATACTGGAACATACTAAATAACATTAGAGAATATCATAAATAGAAAATAACACTTAGGCACCTTGATCACCTAAGTGGGTTGCCTATGCTTTGGCATTCTTCCACGCCTTGGATTGCCTTGGTGCCTTGACACATATGGTAATAGTTTCATCCACAAGAGAGCCTAAGATACTAGATCAATGACTAACCCAAAATGGGGGGGGGGGATATTAAATCAATGGGCATATATATGACAACCAATCCCCTTGAAAGTGTAAAGTACTCCTAACTTAATTGTTTACTGAACATGGAAAAGGTATTGACACACAACACTAACGTAATGCATAGGAATTCCAAGATAATTATAGCATAATGGGTATAGACTGCATGCCTGTATGAAGAGAACAGGGATCTTCACTTTCCCAACCAATGATCTTGTACTAGATTTTGCATAAAATTCTTCAATAGCTTCAAACCCATAAGAAACCATGGATATGGCTTTCTCGAAATCACGCAGGGATGTGGCTGAAAGAGCCTTTTCCACATTAAACCCTTTCGCTCTCCCCTGAAAGAGTTCCTAAAAAAAAATATAATTCTGCACATGTCAGCAACTAGTGGTAGATGCTTGAAATAATGTTATCAAATGAAACAGCAAACTAACAAACCTCAAATTTGGAACTCTACAAGCATCATTTTATTTCTATAAGGTCAAGGATAAAACATTAAATTTAAGAAATGGAATTCTTTAAAGGTTCAACCTTGTTAGACTGCAGAATATCAATCAGTCCACCTTTGAGTTTTTGTTCTATGGTAAAATGGTAAGGGGATGATCTTGTTGCTTCCTCCAAGTCAAAAGGATTGTCGATGCATACAGCAGCTGTAAGAGGTGTTCTCTCTCTAACTTCTGAAAGGTACTTTGTCAGCATGTTTGCACCATATCCCCAGCCGAGACCCATCAATGTTGTCCATGGTCTTGCACCGTTTACAAACTGTATAGCAGTGCAGACATCATCACTGTCTGCCGCTGTAAATAACCTACATAAAGAAAGTAGTAGAGAGTTTCTACGATCAGTTTTCCTTTTCTCATTTGCAGCATATTGTAGAAGATCTGAGGATAAATGATTTACCCGTGAAAGAAGTCTATTGAGTGCAGTGAAGAATTAAACAGATACTAAGGGAACTTGCATCAGATCCTCATTCGGACGTTCTCAAAATTCACAACAGAAAGTACAGTGCAATGTTGCTGGTATTTTTGTTGGCAATTTTCCCCCCTTTTTGTCAAAAGGCGTATGTTTAGATTGCTATAGAAATAAAGCAAATTTAGCACACCAAGATACATCAAACCATTTGACTGGGTTTGTAGTCTATGAAATGGAAAATGCATCCAACCACACTGAAGTGAACCAGGATCTAGGGTTTAATTGATTGAAGCAAGCCCTAGGTCTAGGTCCACCCTCAAGATCCTCTTCAAGTGAATCAACAATCTACTAGGGTTTAAAATACCCAACTGACATGGCATTAGGATTGGAGGATGGTTCTTGGGGTGGGAATGGGGTAGGGTTAGGTTCGGCTAGGGTTTAGACTACTAAGTCTGAAACCTTGCTGCAAATTTAATTTCACAATTGAATTATTGAATCTAGGGTTTCTAGGGCTTGGATTAGGGATAGGGTTAAAGTCTAGTGTTCAATAGGTAATAGGGAGGCTAATCCTAAAAGGGCCTAGGGTTTGGATGAGGGTTAAGGAGATTTAGGGTTTTGAAGATAAGTGTTTAGGGTTTTCTAATGAAGAAGATGAATTGCAGAATTTTCTAGGGTTTAGAGGACAAGGGAGGGCTGAAACTTAGGGTTGAGGGTAGGGTATGAGGAAAGGGTTCTCATTCCTCATAGGGGTAGGTACTGGGTAAGGGAAACCTAGGGTATTAGGTTGGGCTAATTTTCTGGTTTTGGATTGTCTAGAAATTCCTAAGCTGCAACAAACTAGAAAGTGGAAAAGAAGAAGAAAAGAAAGAAGAGGGGCTGGGGTTTTAGGTCTAAGGCTGAAAGGGAAGGGGTTAAGAGACTAGGGTTGGGGGAGGGGATGGGAAGCTGCTGCAGGGTTTTTGGAAAGAGGGAGGTGACTTGCGGTGGGGAGAGGGCTGCAACTGCAGAAACTGGGGTTAGGGGGATAGGGTAGGGCCTGCAGATGGGGGAAGAAATAAGGGGAAGGGTAGGCTAGCGGGTGTCTTGTACTTGGTTGTAGAAGCAAAACGCTTGAGAAGTTGCAGAAATTCTGAGAAGTTCAAGACTGCTGCAAGCAAGAGAGAGAGGGAGAACACTTGGAAATTGCAGACAATTAATAACCCTAGCAGCTGTAGGCTTCCCTCCTTGGGAACCCATAACTCCAACCAATTCCTTCAATCAATTATTTATTCAATAATCAACAACTGAACTTTACATTGTTATTTATAGCCTATAGAAGAACCTAACACAAGGACTGAACTTCTAGAACTCAAATCAAACTAAGACTCCTACTTGGACTAATGAATCATGCTAACACAAGAACTCTTTTATATCTCACTCTAGAAGGATCCAATTTGAAAACTAGGAGTAGACATAGAATCCTTGCAAGAAGTAGACTACAACTAGGGGACTCCATTGCAACTTATGAATCCCAACCTAACAAGGACTCTTCAATGACTCAAATTCAAAAATAAAAATAGATCTAGGATCCCTCAAGCATATTGGACCCAATAAACCCTAAGCAGACTCAACTAACACATTGAAAATTTGCCAAAATACCCCTGCTGGTACTAGCAGGCCATAGGGTATGGGGATGCTACCCTAGGCTCTATTTCGGCCCTGATTCTGGTTCAAATCGCATACTCCTTATTCCAGAGAGTGGTTAGAGATCCATATTGTCGTGGAGACGTGGGGTACACGGGGGTGGAAGGAATAGAAACTTTGCCAGTGAAAGGACAAGATGAGATCATTCCCATTGTTTTATGAAAGATAACATTAGAAATGTTGAACCCGACGCTAAAGGCTGCCGCACATGCGAACCCCGGGAGCAGTTTTCCTATGCAGCCTTACCCAACAATATTTTTTACTGTGGTCCACCCCCTTTTTTGGGTAAATAAGGCCCACATTGAACCAGGAAAAAGGTCTTCCCAAGTAGTTAATAACAGCAGCCTTCTCCCTCAGAACTAATTCCACCCTTTGTACACTGCTTATCATACAAGTAAACTAACACAGAGCACTATACTATTTGGACAAAAACCTCAAACAATGACAGGGGGCTTGAATTTGAATGAAGTTTTCTATAGGGTTTTTCAAGCTTGTGATCAGGTCAATGGACTGGTTCTATGGTGCCGCCCTCCACAGCTCACAACATGTCACAGAGCATTTTCAGGATGCCCTCCACCCACAAGCATTTCTTCCATGTCAAGGTGCACAAAAGTCCAACTAATGATCATTTCTTACAACTAATTCCACCCACAAGCATTTCTTCGCCATGCCCTAGCAAGAACAAGAATCCGTATATCCAGACTCTCCATAAATGAAACAAAATTGAGGCTACTGGTTTTGAATATCTTCAACGTACTTCAAAATTGCATCATTCCTAAGATGCAAATCCTTATTTTGAAGGAGATAGGGTAGTTAAAGAAATTCCTGCACCATCTTTCTTTTTTATGAGAAAATATTCCCGTTGAGAAGGGCTCCACTGAGCCTTTTTCTCTGTCTTTTCTCTGTCTTTCCTTGATAATCATTAGGAGGTATTACGTATCACACGACATTCGACGGATATGGCACTTATAGTCCTCAGTTAGGAACTGTCATTAGCAACATGTAGGACCAAAATGAAACAACAGATCACAAAAAGGCTTACCTGGGAGTGATCAGAGGTGAACCTGCACATCCCCTTGGATTCATGACAACGGGAAAACAGCCTTGCTTCAGAGACTCACATACGAATGACCTTATGTTCTTAGCTGTGCTTCCTTCTGTCGTTCCCGGTACAAGCAACAGTGTGGTATCCAATCCAGACTCTTCTGTCAAATCCAAATTCGCCGGCCAGTCCAAAGAAATAACCCCTCCGTCGTCTGTGGGGATACAAACTCTCTGATAAACGAGCTTCTCCTCAAAATGGCCATGTCTCTCATTCGAATGCCTTACATGAATCCTCCCGCTGTTCAGCTTCACGAAATGCCTATCCTCCTGCACGAGCTTGTCATTCACTTCCCGCAGTAGCTCACTTCCTTCGAACTGTATGGAAGGGCATCTAAGCAATACAAATCGATTGAATGGCGTTGGGCTGGTGAACAAAATCCACTCTCCAATATCAGAAACTCCAAAATTCCTACGAGATTTGAAATGAGAAAAATATAACGCAGCACCGGATGAAAGACCCAAAGCTGGAGCGATCAAATCCAAAGAATTCACCGATGGGAACTGAGAAACCAAATCCTGAAACAGGTTCTCGAATGAATCGGATAGCGAAGATGACACGTGATTACGAAGAGCGAAACTCCGTTCCAGTTTCAGTTTTCGACGCCTCGAAAAGAGAAAACCAGGGATTTGCAAATTCCCATGGAAATGAAGACAAGGAGATTGAGACTGAAGAGAAGCGTAATTCAATCGGAGACTCATTCGTATACGATTTCGGAGATGAGATCACCGCACATTAACACTCTATGTTCCTCAACCCTTAGCAGAACATCATCACTTGAAAACGTCTAAGACGCTGACTGGGAATGGATGGTGGAGAATAGCCCTTGAAGCTGAACGCGGACCACCTGCGTGTCGTATTCGATCTTCACTGGGACAATCCAGAAGGAAAAGACAGAGAGAGAGCGCGAGAGCGCTGGAGACGAAGAGCTGATCAGGGAGGACGGTTGGCGGTTAACCAAAAAGTTCAGGAGGAATTAGTTTTGATGGGCTACCGGGAAAAGTAATGTGGTTTTTTCTGAATTTTTGTTTTGTCCGCACAAGCTGCAACTTCATGTCATGAGTTAAGTTCGGTCATAATAAAGGGTATTATGGTAATTGTACGATCTATTTAGAAAGAAATGTTGAAATTTACAAAAGGTAACTTTAGTAACAATCTAATTCACAAATGAACCCAAAAACCTAATCTGAAACAAGATTTTGTGATTGTGGAAACCCTGGCCAACTGCCCTCGTCACCGGTGACCCAATCCATCTAATGCGACCGTGAATTTGTTCTTCCATTTCGATTTTGGGTCTGCACTTCTCTCTTTTTGTTTATTTGGAGGAGAACCACGAGGAAAGAAGAGTTATAGGGTTTAACTTCCGCTCAAGAGCAGCTCTGCTTCGAAGAACAAATTCACGGTTGTGTTGTTTGTATATTTTTCACCACAACCTTCTTTTATGCTGAAATAATCTTTCATCTCTTTTGCATTCATTCCTGTAACGATCACATCAAGGTTTGGGTTTTTAAGAGAAAAAAAATTGTGAGTTGTAGGTTATTCGGCTTGGGTTCTCACAATCTCAAAAGAGATCTTTAAGTTGAAACGATGAAAAAAATCAAAGAGATTGGAAGTCAAAATGAAAAATTGGGTCTCTAACCTGAAATGATGCAAAAATCAAAGAGATCCCGGTTGTGATGGTGGGCAAATTTTGGGTAAAGGTTTAGATTTCTCGTTTTTAGTATTGTTTGGCTTTTCGGGTTCATTAGGTGAATTTGAGTTCTTATGAAAGATGGGTTTGTAAATTTAAAAGGTTTTTTTAACCTAAATGATATAATTGGGTCTCAAACCTGAAACGATGCAAAAATCAAAGAGATCCCGGTTGTGATGGTGGGCACATTTTGGGTAAAGGTTTAGATTTCGCGTGGTGAGTATCGAAAAGAAGAAGAAGAGCGAGTTCATTAGAGTAGAGTAGTGAGACCTTCATTAAATAGAGAAGATGTAGGTTAAGCAGAACTTGTAAGTTCAAGTTCGAATGCCGGTTTTTTTAACCCAAATGATATAATTACAAAAGTACACTTATATTTTAGCCGTTGGATAGAAAATACAACACATGTCATATTTCAATTCGCACAAGCGTGAACAAAAATCCATTTTTTCAGGTCCAAGTCCTAATTTCAAATCATGCAATTTTTTTCTTCCTAGTAATAAAAGGTATAGTTTATTTGGCATCAAAGGAAATTAAGATTACTTCCTCTCAGTTGCTGCAAAAAGCTTATTTCTGCTGCTCTTGCATTTGCCTTTTGGCAACAAATTGCGTGGGACACTATTGCAAGGCTGCACAATTGGTGAAATCAAAGATTGTGGGTTCGATTTGCTAATGATATGTTATGTAATATCCTCATTTTTAATATATTTTCAATATATAAAAAATTATCTGTTCTAAAAAAGGAAAAAATATATATATTTTTTATAATGAAAGGTTAGATGTGATGTTATTCTTTGTTGGATAATAGATACCTAAATAGCCATTGGGTAGTCTACGAAAAGTCTTGTTTTAATGACTAAAAAACAAGTCTTAAAGAAAAAGACATGATTTAGAACATATTCTTTAGAGATAATTCTTCATAGGTGTCTCTTCCTCTTCTATGTAAGGAGAAGAGTTGGTTTTTAATGATTCTTAACAATAATAATTTTAGCCTCTTATTTTCTATTGAAGTGTGTGTATTTTGTGAGTACTACATTCCAACTTTCTTGCAAGTAATTTCCTTTGGAGTGCATGCCATTGGGATTTGTGAGTTGTTTTTTCTTAGAAGTGAGAATGTCATGGTCAACCTAATTTGCACAATAAAGGGGCGTTCAAATACTTTAAGGAAAGTACGTTTTTATACGACTCAAATCATGGACGTGCTTATAGTCAAAGATTCATAATGACATTGCGGATCTCTCTTCCAACTTCAACAAGGATATTATGTGTCACACTATTCATTATATAGGAGGTCAGAGTTCGAATCCCCTCAAGGCCAGGGGCGAAGCCTCGCCTATATTAATTATATAAAAAGCGCATTGAGGATGTATTCATGGTGCGCGCAAACTGACCCGAATGAACCTCATTCCAAAAAAAAAATGTTCTTAAAAGAAAAAGGTTACTAAAGTCAATCCTTTGTATATAAGTTTTTTGGGGGTAAAACTAAATGGGAAATTTTCAAGGCTACTTTTACATTACCCCTAATATTAATGTTATTCATTGAGTAGTTATTCAATTTATACATTAGGTACCCTGTTATTAACACTCACTTAAATTTTATTTATTCATTTTCAATATTACCCCACATTTTAAGAGAAGAAGATGGCAAATGAGAGAAAAATAAAATAAGTTTATTCATGCAAATGCAGATATAAGATGGAAGAAGAAGAGGATAGGGTTTTTCATTCAAGGATATTTATTGTCTTTGTGAAAAGTTTAATTTGCTTACATCAGCTCTTAAGTTTCATTTCATTGCAGCAAAAGTGTCACTAATATATTTTATATTATAGAAAATCTAATTGATAAATTGGATAACTCAAGGGGTCGCGTTGAAAATTTCCCAAACTAGATTTACTGCTTGGAGAATGAAATTTCTTTCCCATCTTAGGAGGATATTCTATCTAGAAACAAGCATGAGAAAAATGAAAGATCAAATAGTCACGACGTCATAAAATAGTTATAGTGTTCTTCACTTTTGAATAACTGAAAAATGAAAAGCATGTTTTTGAGAATCTGAATCCTCCGTGCACATAGAGAGGAATTAATTACTAAAAACAATATCGTGTATTTAGAAAAAACATTTGTCAAGCATTCATCCATGTAAATTGAAATTAATTCAACTCCATGTGAGTGGAAGTATAATTACTTTTTTTTGTTTTATTACTTCTACCATGAATTACTTGTTCTTCCTCAATTTGTATAAAATATTACAACATCATTTCCTTTATTGATTAAAGCTTTTAAAGTAAAAGTTGGTAATTATCAATTTGACATAGTTTTGGAAAATTCATGTTTTTGGCCAATTATATTGGGTATCTTTGAAAATTTTTCGAACAATGGAAAAATGCATGAATAATGAATAAATAAAATAATTAAAAATTAAAAAGAAATGGAGAACTCTCAAAATGCTTCATTGATAGCATTTTTAATAAACATCATAATTTTAAATATTTATTTATATTTACTACTACACATTATATTATTTGAAATATTATTTATTTTTATAATAATCCAACAACCTATGACTATTACTTGAAGATGCCTTTATCTGGTTGTGAGTTTTGATAAGTTTTATAAAATGTCTAAGCCCAATATAGAATATTATGAGATCTATTAATAATTTTGTACATAAATCTAAAAACTAATTAATTACTATATTTTTATTTTAAAAATTAATTTTTTTTACCATACATATAAAAATTTACTAGTACATATAAACAAGAGAAGGTAAAACAAACCCTTCATTAGGGAAAAGAAAAGAAAAAAATAACCCTAAAACCAAACCAAACCAAACCAAATTGATAATATATAATATTTTATTTACCTAATTATAACAAACTCATTTATTATTAAATAATATATTATATTTAATAGTTACCAAACGATTATCGGAGACAAACAGGGAGAGTAGCGAGAGCAAGCTAGAAATGGTGATAAAGGGGGTATCGTGGGCTTATGTTATCCCCATAACACCATTCCTTACAAATGATTTATTCGTCAAATAAAATACTAACTCCATAGCCTTCTTGAAATTCTCCCATCAAGGTAAGCTTCTGGTTCCTAGCTTCTTCTGCTACTACTATTACTGTTACTAATAGTAAAAGGAAGCAAAGGCTTCTGGTACTTCTACTCTTCTCATTTGTTTAATTTATCTTTTCTGTCTTTGGATTTTTCGCTTTACTCTCCATTTCCCATTTTCGTTTGTGAAATTTGCGTGATTTAAATCTTAACTCTCCATTTACTTGCTTTGGGCTGATTAACAGCATTGGACTGTGTTTTTCCTGCAGAAGTTGAGAATTAATCATTCTGGAGTAAGATGGCTTCGAGTACGTCTAGTCTGCCAACCATGGCAGTGAGAGTTCGTCATCTAGAGGATCTGACGGTACATAGATCATTGTGTTCTAAAAGGAAGCCTTTTCACTTCAAGATTGCTTCTCGCAAGTTTAATCAACTTGGGAATCCAGACATTGACCCAACTCCTTCTTTTCCACTTCTTGGGAAACTCAGGGCGGCTTCTGCAAGCCCCAGTAAGAAGATGGTTTCTAATGGATATGCGGGGAGGGGCAACTTCAAGAATAAAAATTACTTGGAATTGGATTCTTGTTTGGTTGTTCCCCCACCCGAGGGAAAGAAGCCTTGTGCGATTATCAAATTCTTGGGCGGGGCTTTTGTTGGGGCGGTTCCTGAAGTTACATACAGGTAAGAATCTAAGTTTGAATATGGAAAACAATTATATACTTAACAGCGAAATCCTCCAAACCCTCCCACCTCTCTCTTCACAGTAGTTGAGTCATAAAATATTACATTCATATATATAAGAAAGCGTGTACAGGAAATTACATCCTAAGATAGGCCCCTCCTCTTTCCAAAAAGCAAGAAGAGAGAAGAAAAAGAATAATTAAATCTAAGGTGGATTCGTGATCCTATGGATGACTAGTCAACCTAATTTTATAAATTATTCTTCCCAAAAGTTTTCATGTTTCGACATTTACTCCAAGTGTCACATTTTACTCTTGGAATAACAATTGATTTCCAAGAAAATTTATGTAGTGGGTCAAATTATTGTGTTAGCGTTCTAATTTTTGACAAAATTCAATGCTGCTAGTTTAATGAGGGTATTTTATTATTTGAATTTGTATTTATCTATGTGATTGGTTGTTTGGCAGCCATCTGATTGATCTTTTGGCAAAAGAAGGGTTCCTTATCATCATTGTGCCATACAATGTAACATTCGATCATACTCAAGCTGCCCAAGATGTATATACGAGGTTCAATTCTTGCTTGGACAGGATCTTGACATCTGGACTACCTGATGCGGGTCTAGAATCCAATGAACTTATTTCACTACCACTTTATTCTGTTGGTCATAGGTGAGTTCATAATTTGAATCCCTGAGCCTCTGAAATATATCTTCATGATAATGGAAGTTGTCTATGTTCAATTTATGATGTTTCATGCTCAATTTATGAGCCATTTTATGGGCTCACATAAATGATTTAGTGCCCCCCACCCAATTTTCATCTTTTGTTCTTGGCTGGGATTTGATATCTTGCTGAACTTGTTATGCAAGAAGGTTCTCCTTGCACCTAGAAAAGGACATGAAGAGAGGGCTGCGGTTGGAATATGTTCAGCATGTGGATTATACCATGTTGAAAGAATAGCTGGCATGTCTTTATCCTCCCCACTATCCAATCTTCTACCGTTGGTAGCTGAACCATGCAAAGGCCTTTAAATGCCCTTATTCCAATAAACGATTAATCCATATTGAAGGAATTAGAAGAACTAGGGGCATGACCTAGGATAACCTTAAGAGAAGTGTTGAGAAAGGATATGTAGCTTAGGCATTGTATCTAGTGTGGCCTCAAATAGAGCTAATAGGAAGGCAAGGATCCATGTAACCGACCCCATTTATTTCGGAAAAGGATTCTTGTTGTTGTAGTTTTGTGCCTACTGTTCAAGATGGTATACTTAATGGGTCGAGGTTGAATGTGTGGATTTAGGATGGAATGTTTATACTTAAAATCTTCTGTGAATGGTGAAACTTCCATAAATGAATTTTAAAGTTATAATAATTGGTGCATACTCTTCCATGATAACTTCTGTTTCTGATTGTTCACTTGGATTTTATACTGTTAGAATGTGTGTATTTGGCTGGAGCTCCCATGGATGAAGTAGTTTAAAGTCTCCACATAGTTGGATTTTGGTTTACTATTATGATTAGATTTTAGGATTAGGTATCTTCAAGTTTATTTCTGTGATGTAAAACAGCACGGATTAGTTTAAATATAAGGGGCTGGCAATAGATCATTCTATTATGTTGGACATTCCCTTTTCTGCTGTCTCTCCATGAGTTCTCCATACTCTTCCTTTCCTTTCTGCTCGGTAAGGGATCCAGTGTAGAAGGCTCTCGCCACTGTGGAGATGTGGAGGGTCATATCATACAGAGTGTCATCCCTGCTTCTGCTGAGATGCTGTTTCCAGACTTGAAACCCATTACCACTCCGTCAAAATGGAGCAACCTTTATCATTCCACCAAGGTCCGCTCTCTTCATCTTATCTGTATTCTGGTTCTTTTAGCACTCAGGTACTTGGGGGATTGAAACTTCTTGTTGCGATAATGGTGTCAATTTGTCCGAGGGGATATATAGTACAAATTTCTATCTTAGACCCCTATATTGGGCTGCTCTGAGCCTGTCAACAATCATATGGATCAGAATCTGGAGCTTGGGGCTATGATGGCAAAGAGTTTGAGGCTATAACTCGGTACAGAAGATAAGTTGGGAAACTTATTTGTCAGTGTGTGCGTTGCTTTTGCCATGTAAGTCATCAGTCAAATTTTTGGAGAAAGCTAAACATGGTCCTTGGGATGAGACTTGTTGCATTCTGAGATATCTTAAAGGTACTTCCGGCAAATCTCTTGTTTACTCTTGTCATGTTCACACTGATATTGTTATTTTGATGCTGATTTAGGCTTGTACTGTGGATGATCGTAGATCGACCGCTGGATATTGTACATCAACCGCTGGATATTGTACATCAACCGCTAGATTGAGCGTAAACTTATGACTGATACCATTACAAAGTTGGGTTCCGCAGGACCTCAACCAATGAAGATATATTATTATCATCAAGCTACAATTTATATTGCTTGCTATCTAGTTTTTCATTAAAAGACTAAGCATATTGAGGTTGATTGTCATTTAGCAAGAAATGCAGCAAATCTCTTATTTCGTCTTTATTTGTCAACTCCAACGTTCAACTCGGTGATGTGTTTATAAATATGCTATTTGGACTTGCATTTCTTAATGGTTGTTCCAAGCTGGATGATGTGGATGATTGAATGCTTACATACAAATTGTTAGCCATGGTTTTGATAATGACCCCCAGCTACTACTGCTGATTTACTTCTATGGAGAACTTTTGGTTTTGATAAAGAGAAGGAAATTGGAGTGCGATGAAATTGACACCTTGTGTGAGAAGCTTGGTGGCTTGTCTATTGCTTTTATGCTCAACTTCTCGTCTATGGTTCCTTGTGATCTGTATCACTGATCCAACATTTGCTGAGTAAGATCACTATCTTAAATTTCCTGTTTTAAATTTTGTTTTGTGAGAATTCCAACCAAACTTGCTGAGTTGTTCTCCAGGCCTCACAGTACACTCCGATCCAGCCATCGAACAACTCCTATCCTTGGAGAGAACTCAACTGAAAAATTATCCCCTATTGACCATTGGAGCTTCTATTGTCAGATGCTCCCCTATTCTGTCCTTTCTTGATTTGAACCTAGTTTCTACTTCTCTTTTGGAATTGATAAAGTTGTTTCTTGATCTTGACTTGTGGTACTGATTTGCTACATGTTTCTGACATATTTTCAGTATATACTCCTAAACTCTTATTGTATTCTGATTTTTGTCTTATCCTATGCTGTCCTTTTTTTCTAATATTTCTGTTCACTGACCTGAACTCAAAATTGGGTTCAGATCATCAGTAAGTTTTATCCAGCCCTTTCTGTCTTACTCAACCCTTGTTACATACCTCACTGAACCACATTCTGCCTCAGCCTTGTTTTCCCTTGAGTCTGCATGAGCTTATGTAGGTCTGCACTAGATATTGGTTTATGATGCATAAAAGTGCAATTTCAGGAGTCTATCTCCTACAATAACAGGCCATTCAATTTGAAGGTGAATGTTGACAGTCAGAAAGCATTTTCAGGGGGCGACCAGCATTTCCAAAGTAGTTCCTGAGTCACACTCATCTTTCTAATTGTTAGAAAGTAAAAATAAAGCCCTGATCTAGAGTATTGTGGATGAAGTCCAACTCTTATCTATATTCCAGCCATGTGGAAGGATGTTGTGGCTGATCAAACCATCAACCAGGTACTACACATGTTGACTGAAGAAAAGGGTAAAAAAATGTCCCGCAGGTTTATTCTTGTGTAGGCTTCAGCTTTGTGCCACAGGTTATTGCTTCTTGTGACAAAAGCTGTTAGAATTTCAATTTCATTTTTCATTTTTCATTTTTCATTTTTTAGAGCTTCAAAAAGACTTAAAAAGTAATAGGCTTTCTTGCTATGGGTAAAGTGTTGTTGGTGATATGAAGCCTCTGCTGCAAAGAAGATTGCCTTGCCTTGGTTTTTCTGCCAGATTGCAGCTTGAAAGTTCTCCAAAGAAGTTTTCGGTGGCTCTGTGTTGTAATCGACTTATTTTGGAGAATGCCATAGTGTAATGCCACTCTTTGGCATTCTCAAGACTCAGTTTGATGAAATGATGTAGGAGAAACCCTAGAAACTAGGGGACCTACAAAGTGGGCTATTAGACTCTTAGAATTAAACACCTATTCTTGACAAGTAGTAAAGAAAGGAATTTGCAGCACTTGAATTCTGATTAATCATGCATGTAAGACAGCTAAAGTAGATAAATAAACACAATAAGTCCTATTGGTGAGCACAACTAAATAAGAATCAATAGGGAAACAAGGGGATGGGGATCTTGGCACCATAACACTAAATTGAATGCAAGGGCATGAAGAAATTTAAAGAAAATAGAGTTGTCTTAATCAATATTAGATTTCTAACAATGAATTCAACAATTAACAATGTAAAGGGAGTCTTAGGAAGTTTTTGTTATAAACAAAACTACTGCCAAAGAATAAATGAGAAATATTTAGGGAGAGATAATGTTACCTGCTGATCCTGGCTACAAAACAGGGGTTGGAAAGCATTTAGGAACAGAAATAAGAGAAAGAAAAAAATATTTTTTATAAGAGAAAAAAAATATTTTGAAGTAGTGGTGAATCCTAGGAAAGGAGAAAAAAATATTTTGAAGTAATGGTGTATCCTAGGAAGGAGAGTAGGGTTAGAATGGAGAACCACAAAGCAATATCTGTACTAGAGGTGATAAAAGAGAGGGAGAGAAAAAAAGAAATAAAAAGAAGAGAAAAAAATATTGTTGTACTAGAGTTGATAAAAGAGAGAGAGAGAGAGCTTCTTTTCTAATTCTTTCATTCATTCATTCGTTGCCAAAAACGAATTCCATACAAGGTTTAAATAAAAAAAATTGATCCCTTCCAACCTTACATGTTTAATTCCCAAAATAACCCCAACTTAAGTTGTAAATATAACCCAAACACAAAATAATTCAAAATTGGGCCTAAATAGATTCTAGGCCCAACCCATAAAGACTTAAACATGAAATTAAAATATTTCGATAGTAAACTACTACCCAACCCACTAAGACTAAGGAAAATAACATGACAAACTACCTATGAGCAGTGTTTCTCATCAAACCATAGGATCCTAGCAATCCGATAACCTCCGAACTCATCATCCATCCACATAGATGCTGTTGTGGGATGATCTCTACGTCGATGTCGCTGGTAAACTCGGAACCGCTCACTGATGTCCTCATCAACTCTCCCCGACTTTGAAGAATTCACCTCCGGTGAATAAAGGCTTTGGTAGTACTCTAGCATGCCTTGATTAAGTCGTTGTAGCTCCGCCATCGTGATCCAAGTGCTGTCGATCTCAGGATGTCCCCGCCACTTAACTAGGAATTCTTTGTAACCTCCCTCTTTTGTAGTTGTAACTCTCTCATCAAGAATCTCTTCAACTGTTTCAACTCTGTTGTGAAATTTAGGCATAGGTGGTACTGAAGTAGTAGGGAGTGAAGGGGTCTTACTAGCAGGGTCATCAAAAACAAAGGGAAGGGTGTCAAGGTCATCTGGATAGAAAGATGCAGTAGTAGGAGTGCCATGGAAGGGGACAAGGTCCTCCACATTGAAAATATTACTGATCCCCATGTTAGTTGGCAGATTAAGAACATAGGCATTAGCTCCTATTTTCTTTAGAATCTCGAATGGTCTTGCACTACGAGCATGTAGCTTGCTCGGTTTACCTTTAGTGAAACATTGCGGTCTAATTCTAACCATCACCATATTTCCTTCTTGAAACTCTTGCAGTCGTCGATGCACATTAACTTTGGACTTATATTGATCATTACTCAGTGCTATTTGTTGTCTTATACTTGCATGTAAATCAGATATGTGCTGCGCAAAGATTCGGCTGATGGGGAAGTCCTAGAGCTAGACACAGCTAGAATAAGGTCTATAGGAGCCTTGGGCTGGTATCCTAGACAAACCTCAAAAGGTGACAGACCAGTGGTTTGGTTCTTAGAGCTATTACAGGCAAACTCAGCTTGATTTAGTATGCCAAGTGTTTTAGAGCAAGTTTGTTTGATGGTACTACCTTTATGCTCCACAACCTTAAACTTTGTTGGGGCTCTAGGGATCAATCGGATCTTTTTCCCTTTATATTCAAAGATACAAATGTTAGATTTCCCATAGGTAGTGACATCCCTATCATATAACCATGGTCTCCCTAGAATGATGTGAGCAACATCCATCTCTAGGACATCACACCACACTCTATCCTTATGACCAGCAAAATGTAGGGGAACTAAACACCTAAGGGTTACAGGGATAGTAGATTGATCGACCTAAGCAACCTTGTACGGTTTGGGGTGAGCCTTTGGTTTGAGCCCCATTATGGAAACAACACTTTGAGCAACTACATTCATGCAACCACTATCTATGGCGACTCGACAGTTCTTACCTTGATAGCAAGTATAGGTAATAAAAATATTAGTCCGTCGCCAATCATCAGTATCTTTGGGTTGTGATACCATACAATGCACAACTCCAAGCTTAGACCCATATACCATATTAGGATCCTCATCAGATATGTCCTCATCTGGTCTATGGTCTTCATACTCAGGCTCCTGATCATCATCCTGATCTAAATCCACATGGTCTTGCCCTCCAACATAAAGGTTTCTGTTGGGGCATTCCCTAGCAACATGTCCAAATCCTTGGCATTTGAAACACTGGAGTTGGCCAGCTTTCATGGGGGGAATTCCCAAAATGCCTTTACCCTTGTTATCAATTGGGTGCTGTGGATTAATAGGGGGTCTTTGGAAATTGGTGGTGTTAGGGGTAGACCTTCGGAAACTAGATTCTCCGGGCTGAAAGCTATTCTTTTGAGGAAAAGTCTTCATGGACATCTCAAGTTCTAGAGCAATCCTAAAGGCTTGAGGGACATCTTGCACTAAGTGGGGTGCAAGTCGTGATTGGATATCTGAGTTAAGTCCTATAATAAACCTAGAAAGTGTTTGCTCAACATCCTCACGAGTACGGCTTCTAATCTTAAGTTCATTGAATTTGGCCATGTACTTAAGTCACAGTTAATTTCCCTTGCTTTAGGGTGTTCATTTCGTTCAACAAGTTCAGCCTATAGGTGATAGGTAAGAACTCTCTTTTAAGCTTTTTGTGCATCTCAACCCAAGTGGTCACTGGCTCAAGTCCTAGATTGTTCTCTTGGTACTCTAATTTTGTCCAAAAATCTTGGGCAGCCCCGGTAAGCTTAATCTTAGCAAACCTAAAGCGAACCTCTTCCGACATATTATAAAAATCAAAGTACCTGTCCATTTGTCTAATCCAATGTAGTAAGACTTTCGCATCTATTTGGCCATCATAAGATGGGGCCTCTACCTTGACTATCCTTCTAATATCGAATCCTCTATTATGGGTGTCAAGAGCATTGTCATGCTCATAGGTTGCATGATGCATAGGACCAAGATGTCCACGTGCTCTACGACCTCTACCTCTACCTCTTCCATTATCTTGGAAATTATCCCTAGTTCTATCAAGATCCTTGAAGCGGTGGTCAACGTTTTGGAGGTCCACTTGGTAGTTTTCATTCCTAGGTCCATTGGCTTGAGCATTATGTCCATGCTGCTCTTGCTGTCCCTTTATGGCTGTAAGTCATGTTGCAAGGGTCTGAACATTACATTCTATGGCTTGAATGGTGGTGGCTTGGGCTGCCTGTGCTACCCTTTGATTATTTAACTCCTCTTGAGTTGTTTGAATGGCCTTTAAGATCTCTCCATTTTGTTGGAGCATTTGAGTCAATTGGTCAGGGGTCAATTGGGTTCTTGATGAACCAGTCATATTGAAATACATGTGTCCACTTCGGGTTACTACCATACACGATCTGACCTAAAGACACCTAAACTAAAAACCAGCAATTCTAACAACCTGAAATCTAACAAGTCCAGCAGTACTGACACTCTAAACCATGCTCTGATACCATAATTGATGTAGGAGAAACCCTAGAAACTAGGGGACCTACAAAATGCGCTATTAGACTCTTAGAATTAAACGCCTATTCTTGACAGATAGTAAATAAAGGAATTTGCAGCACTTGAATTCTGATTAATCATGCATGTAAGACAGCTAAAGTAGAGAAATAAACACAAAAAGTCCTACTAGTAAGCACAACTAAATAAGAATCAATAGGGAAACAAGGGGATGGGGATCTTGGCACCATAACACTAAATTGAATGCAAGGGTATTAAGAAACTTAAAGAAAATAGAGCTGTCCTAATCAATATCAGATTTCTAAAAAGGAATTCAACAATTAACAATGTAAAGGGAGTCTTAGGAAGTTTTTGTTTTAAACAAACTGCTGCCAAAGAATAAATGAGAAATATTTAGGGAGAGATAATGTTACCTGTTGATCTTGACTGCAAAACAAGGGTTAGAAAGCATTTAGGAACATAAATAAGAAAAAAATATTTTGAAGTAGTGGTGAATCCTAGGAAAGGAGAAAAAAATATTTTGAAGTAATGGTGTATCCTAGGAAGGAGAGTAGGGTTAGAATGGAGAACCACAACAAGACTGCTGTACTAGAGGTGATAAAAGAGAGGGAGAGAGAAAAAGAAATAAAAAGAAGGGAAGGGAGACTAATGAAAGAAAGAACAGAGACTGCCGTAGGGTAGGGAAATAAAAGGAAATAAGGGAAAGAGGGAAGAAAAAAAAGAACAAAGATTTTTTTGCAAGAAAACAGAACAACCGTGGGGTTAGGAAAAGAAGAAGAAGATTTCCAGGAAAGAAACTAGGTCTTTTTTGAGAAAAAAGAGAGTAGATCTTTGTAGAGGAGAGCAAGAGGAATTTTTCTAGTGGGAAACAAGGGTGAAAGGAGGAAAGAGAGGGGGAAGACCTAGTTCCTTCTAGAGAGAGAGAGATTCTTTCATTCATTCATTCATTGTCAAAAACAAATTCCATACAAGGTTTAAATAAAAAAATTGATCGCTCCCACCCTACATGTTTAATTCCCAAAACAACCCCAACATAGGTTGTAAATATAACCCAAACACAAAATAATTCAAAATTGGGCCAAAATAGACTCTAGGCCCAACCCATAAAGACTCAAAACATGAAATTAAAATATTTCAATAGTAAACTACTACCCAACCCACTAAGACTAAGGAAAATAAAATGAAAAATTGCTTATGAGCAGTGTTTCTCATCGAACCATAGGATCTTAACAATCCGATAACCTCCGAACTCATCATCCATCCACATAGATGCTGTTGTGGGATGATCTCTACGTCGATGTCGCTGGTAAACTCGGAACTGCTCACTTATATCCTCATCATGAAATCTATCTCCAAACAAGTGTTGTTTGTTCGTAAGGGTTTTTTTGGCTCCTGGGGGGTGGGGAAGGTTTTGCTGTCCTGAAGATAGCCAGCCTTACTCCCCCCCCCCCCCCCCCCCGCGGTTTATCCTGCCTGCCTTATGAGGTACTGATTGTACTGTTGCATAAGTAAAAACATAGACTTTCTAATATGTGTTCATGCACTTGCAAAACATGTGCCTCTTTTACTTTTCTCTGTATGAATAATACTACATTAGTTATTATGCCAGCTGACCAGAAAGCACCAACTGTTTCTTATATGATTGAACTTAGTTGTGATTTTTGTGTTTGAATTGCAGCAATGGTGCTCTACTTCAATTGCTTACAGGAAGCTATTTCTCTGAGAAGATACCAAAGGTTTTGCTTTTCTCTTTATTCCTGGTTCTCAAAAATTACTATTGGTGGGCCCCGTTAGATGAGCTTTATAAGAAGAAAATATGCCATCTGTGTTTAGCTTGTCAAAACCAGAATGCCGATAAAAAAAGGTTTGAAGAAGGAAAGACAAAAGTTTCCTTCACCAGCGATTGAGTTAAGCTTCCCTAGATGATGTATTAGTGCTTGTACTACGGACAGGTAGACCTGGAGGTCCCTGCTTGCATGTCATATTTCAGCAAAACTGTGTTCTCCAAGTGAGAAAATCCATGGCTACCAAGAGGGTGCAGACTAAGACGGGCGTTATGAAAAGGTCATGTGCATTTTGATGAGGGGTGTAAGATTGAACTTAGATATGATTTTTGCCATGTGGCTCGTCCAGACTAGATTATCCAATGGATGGAAGTGCCACATGGCTGAATTAAGTGCACCTTGAAGAAAAGTTTGTCTGTGCTGGATCATATGAAGGACATTATATCAAACAAACATGCAGCAATTGATGTTTGATTTAGTTTAAAATTAAAATCCGGGAAGTCTGACAAAGAAATTTCACAATTATCTTCTTGAAGGCTAATGCCATAATCTCATTCAACAACAAACCAGCAGCAGAGGCAGTTCCTTACTTTGAGCAGGTAATATTTGTTCTGCACATGCTAGATTACTTTATGCTCAACTAAATCCCAACCGCTAAACCGAGTTTTTCCTGTCTGGATACAGTTAGCTTTAGATTTCCTGTTCTGCTGTTCCACTGTATTTGAAGTTTTTTTTTGTCTGAAATTTGTTATTGTCATCAAATTAGTAATAGGGAAGCCTGAAAGGATCATGAACATTATGTGCAATGTCTCCATACAAAGTATCCAATTGATTATAGGCTGCTTGATCTTATGTGCTATTGTAATTAATTATTCTGTCTGAATATGATTATACTCAAATTTTTTATGCTTTGGCTCACAGGACTGAAGGACTTGTACATCCTAAAGTCCTATCCTCACTCAAATAGATTGTAGATAATCAAATATTGTTGATTATATTTTATTTCTAGATACTCATTTTGCACATCTTCTGTGAATGCCTTTTTTCCCCCTAGTCAAACACCTCCATCCTTATCCACCGCCATTTCAAAATGTCCGTGGATGAAACAATAGGCTTCTGCTCTATATCTAAGTGCTCCAAGCCTCCAATGTAATGAAGGGAGAGAAACATAGTTTCTTGAAGTTCATTACTTTGAGCTTTTACGGCTTCCTGAATAAGTTTCATTTTGTCGTTCTCCCTAGTCATGTTGGAGTTTCTGAAGTACTTCTCTAAAACAATATAAGTTGCTTCAGGTGCTCTTGTATGTGTATGCTAACTCTGTTGTGCAGTTTGGCCCGCTGGTTAGTCAGGTGATGCCTATGATGGAAGCCTCTCCCGTCTATTCAATGGCTAGAAGTGCTTCAGGTATTCTTGAAGCCTATCCATGCTTTTGTTTGCCTGCTCCATGCACGATATTTCTACTCATGTGTGTTAGTTTTCTTCCACTTGAGATACATGGTTTCTAAATACTATTTTCAGTATTCTCTTCATAAGTAAGATTCTCTGTGCAATTTAGACTGACTATGCTTTCTAAGAAACACCTGATGGCCAGTATGTCTGTGAAATGGAACTCATCTAGCAATCACCTTTATGGAACCCTTGTGATTGTTCCTTCTGTTCTCTCTTCTGTTTTTCTTACCATATTAGGAAACCCCACTTTCATCCTTGCAATTTACAGTGACTTTGGTTTCTAAGAAACGCTTGATGGGCAACATGTCTGTGAAAAGAAAATCATATAGCTGTTGCCTTTATGGAACCTCCATGATTGTTCCTTCTCTTTTCTCGTCTGTTTTTCTTACCATTTCCCTTTTGAGTTGCAAATGAACAGAAAAGCTAATTGAGTTCTGATAACATGCACATATTTGTGTAGTTATTTATAAGGTGACACGACAAAAAGTATGTTCAATATGTGTTAACTTTATTTTTTCAGATGATGCATGGAAGTCAGTACTTGATGCAGCTGGAACAATTATGCAAGATTTTGATGAGGAAATCATGGGGTCTCTAAATAAATTTGTTGATCAAGTGCCCTCAGTCATGAATCAGGTCATGCTGTAATTACTATCATCATTTGGACGTAGTACGTTGGTAATTTGGTTGGTTTACGTTGGTTCATGATAATATGCACCAACACATGTCTTTTTGTTCAACTAACATTTTTGGGGGATTATCATCTTCAGGTCACCCAGGGGATTTCAGAGTTTAAGCCCACACCCTCTGAGAATCGTGTTTGTATGAAGAATTCATACAATGTTCCTCACACTTTACTGGTACTAGACAACTTAGTGAAGACCAGAAGACTTTCTGTCTTTTTACGCAAATTAGTGTATTAATTTGTTGGAATCACATGTTGACTTCCAGGTGAAATTCAACTTGGATACGATAGATGAAACTGATTTGCTTGAAGAGATATTGAAGCCTCGTGTGAAGTCTATGGGAGGAACATTGGAAAAGATATCATTGCCTGGGAATCATCTCACACCCTGCATACAGGTATGTGAACGTTCACACCCTGTCCCCTGTTGATCAAAATTTTTGCCATGTATAGTGGTACTAGATGAGAAAAAGATTCTGCCATATTCAAAATTTTCATCAGTTATGCATTTGTGAATATCTTTTCAGGCATTTAGAATTATACCTCCCCCTGAATAAATGGTAGAGCTGCTTGTGCTTTATACCCTGTAACAAACAGTGACAATCTTTCTGTTCTCTAGGACTTGAGATGGGAAGTGGGTAATGTTTACACCCCAGCAGATGCTGTTGCCCAGAGTCTGAAATCCTCATCACTGAATGAAACTAGAATGCTTGCCAAAAGGATTGCCAACTGGCTCAAAAGCTTTGATGGGCAATGAAATAAGGGTCCAGCTTACATTCTGCTTTGATTGGTGATATCCTATCCTGTGCATATGATTTACAATTGCAGTGAAAGGAGGTTGTCTTGACATGCCCCTTTCTGGAAGGCCACACGCTCTAATTCTTAATCAATTGGGTGAGCTGAGATTATTGAATTAACAACTTAACAACTATGGTACCTGTATTGGCAAAATGTATTACAGTGGCAATATGTGTAGATAGACTGGAGTTTCTGAAAGCTGTATGTTAAATTTCAACAAGAAAGATCACATCGACTACAACTATTGCGAAACAACCTACATTTTCTATCTACAATTCGACGGTGACAGACTGACAGGAACTGGTTGTGCTGGGAAGCCTCTCTTGCCTTCCCTGATGGCGCAAAGAAGAAGACACTGTTCTGCACTTAAGAAATGGCAACCTCAGCAGTCTTGGATTTGGGTGGTGGGGGCAGTTTCTCCACAATCACATTCAAGACTCCATTCTCACAGTTAGCCGAGATGGTAGAGACATCAGCATTCCCTGGAAGCCGAAACTTCCTCAAGAACTTGGGAGAAGCTTACCGCTCCCACTGTAAGGACTTGCGTCCTTCTTCTCCATCCTCGCGCTTCCGCTTCCCATTGCTTAGGATTACTAGTGTTTTGTCATCTTCTTCTACTGTCACCCGTACACAATCTTGGTCAGATATTAGATGCACAACTGCAGCAAAAGATGAGATTGTTGATTCTTCCAACCTGAGGATTTCAAGTTTACCCGAATATTAGTCTTTGACTGACCAGGGACATCAATATAGAATGCGTACTCCTTGGGACTATCAAGAATGTCTACAGGAACACTCTTCATGCCATCCGACTCCTGGTTATGGATATACCAATCCGAGAACATCATTTTCTGGAGGTTCTCTGGGAAATCGAACAAATGATTCACAGCTGAAGGGATTTAAAACGGAAATAAGAAAGTTCGAGATGGAAGAAAAAAAAGAGAGGCTGAGGTGGTCATGGGAAAAAAATTATCTGCTGTGCACTCTTTATACCAAATAGGAAACTGAGATTAAAAGCTTAATTTAATTTTGAAGGGTTCAAAATAATTTTTTAGTTCTTTTGTTTTTTCAGCCTTTTATTTGATATACATGTGCACTACTGTGCACAACAAAGAATGATGCACAATAGAGGATGCTTACTCGTGGTCATGAATATTGAGAGATGAGAACAGATAATTAGGGGTTGGGAGTGAGAAAATAAAGAACAATAGGAAATCTGTTTGATAACTTCTAGAACCAAAAAAATTGCTGAAATTCGTTTGATAAAATTGTTTAGTTTTGTATGATTTTTTGCAACATAAAATAAAAATCTAAACACTTTTAATGTGTTTGTTTCTCAAAGTGAAGTAGAATTTACATGAAACATTTTTAGAAAAATTATGGAATTTGACACTCTAAACATAATAATGACAAATTTTGTAGATTGCATTAGAATTTTTAAATTTCCTACTTATAAAAACAAATTTTAGAATTTTATGGGACGTCTATAAAAAAATCTATTATGGATTTTGAGAGTTTCTCCATACTTTTAGGCCGGGACAGAGCCGGAGATTCAAATATCGAGATTCAAACAGGAGTATAATTATAAAATTAGATGTTTGGTGTTGAATGAAATCGAATCATCAAAACACCGATCGAGTGATTTTTGAATTTACAAATGTATAGATTTTAAACTCGGATTTCCCCCACCCATAAATCTATAGATTCCGTTTAATGTGAAAGGTGAATCCAGATTCAGAATCTAGAGATTTTACAACCAAAGGGGTTAATTCTCAGATTCATGAATCCAGAGATTTCAAATCTCTAGATTCATGTAACCAAACAGGCCCTTACGCAAAAAAGAGATGTAAAATCAATACCAAAACAAAAAAAAAAATTAAAGAAATAAAAAAATGAGAATGTGAGTTGATACCCAAAAAGGCCCTCCTTACCAGTGTTCTCTTCATATATGAGATCCTGTGTTTTCCCCCCTCTTTTTTTTGTGGGGCTTGGGTAATAAGAATCTCTGTACAGTTTACAGTGGCCATGCTTTCTAAGAAACACTTGATGGCCAACATTTCTGAAAAGAAACTCACCTCAGTCAACTGCATGGAGCCTCTCTGATTGTTCCTTCTGTTTTCTCTTACCATATATTTTAACTACCACGGCGTCATCCTTGCACAAGACATTACTTGTCTTCTAGTTCCCTTTTGGGTTGTGAATAAATAGAAAAGCTAGTTGAATTCTGATATCATGCACATATTGGAGGGTAATATATAAGGTGACACGACCATATGTTTTAATATGTATTTCTTATTTTTACAGGAGATGCATGGAAGTGATCCTTACTTGATGCAGCTGGAACAGTAATACAAGATTTTGATTAGGAAATCATGGTGTTCCTATGATCAAGCGCCCTCGGTCATGCTGTAATTAAAATAAGGGGAATTTTCATCCTGGACCCCCGAGGTTTGGTCTATGTCATTTTTAGTCCAAAAAAACTGAAACTTTGCATCTGCCTCCCCTGTACTATAGAAAAAGTCAATTTAAGGACAAATTATAACTTTCATGACAAATTTACCCTTTTTTAAATTTAAACAAAAACATAGGAAATAAAAATGAAAAAAAATAAAATTTATGTTAATATTCATTTGTGATTCTCGAAATCCAATTCTGAAGAACTGTAGCGAAACACCACAAAGCAACCGTCTAAGAACATCAAACACTTGAATGTTTCTTCATTCAACTCATTTAACTTTGAATCCCTAGCTTAAAGCTCTCTTGCTTCACCGGACTACTTTGGAAAACTCAGGTAAGTGGAAACAAGATTCAAGGATTTGAAAAAGGTAAATTTTCATTAAGTGACGAAGAAATCCAAAGAGAAATAAAAAGAGAAAAAACCCTAGTTTTGAAAAAAAATAAATTATCTACGAATTGCAGAAAGGTTGATGGAGCGTCAGATATGAGAAACCATGGCTAAAGTCGAAGATGTTGTGAAGCAATCATTGGGGATTTGGGAGAAGCTGTTGTTGGCATGTGCCATTAACCGTCATGGAACCAATAGCTGGGACTCTGTGGCTATGGAAATACAGAACCGAAACACTTATCTTCATCTTCTGACGCCACAGAACTGTAAACAGAATATCATGACCTCAAACACCGGTTCATGGCGAAAGATGATAAGAAGACAAATCTGAAACGTCCGACGATAAGAAAGATGTGATTCCATGGCTCGAAGATAAGACTGTGTCGGAGAAGACAAATCTGAAACTTCCGACGATTCCATGGCTCGAAGGGTTAAGAAAACTTCAAGTGGCAGAGCTTCGACGCGAGGTTCAAGGGCATGATGTTTCGATCTTAAACAACTCTTTTGATTTCGAATGGCATGATGTTTTGATCTTAAACAACTCTTTTGATTTCGAATGCTAACGATAAGGAAAGAATAAAAAGCAAACCAACGGAAGCCGCCGAGAGCGGAATCAAACAGGGGTTGAGCCAGTCCGACAGCGGACACGTAGACCGACCAAGCAAGGCGCGAACAAGTACAAAGGGAATAACAAGGTAAACGAATAAGATTCAGCCAAGGAAATAGTATCCGACACGACTCAACTACTCGTGTTTGAGTAGGACTCAATGACTAAGAGTCGATCACAACCTAACTAGGGTTGAGCCTCACTCAAACTCATACATAGAAAATCTATAAAAAGGTAAAGGAGCACAAGAGAAAGGAGGAATAGAACTACACAGAATTAGCATACCTTGCTCCAGTGGACCTAACTAGATCGCCGGAGGCACGGCGAGCCAGCGGGTTCAACCGGGAAGGGATGAAAGATTGTGCAGAACAATTGGCCCGCTATGGAAACTGATCAAAAGGCTATCGGCAAACAGATCGCTAAATCAACCCTTCAATAATAATAAGGTGATCAAATCCTTGTGAGGTAATACTACCCAAATTTCTGAGTAATCACCATAAGGTACGGTATACATGAGTCTCTTCTCCTCAAGTAATAATCTCATGAAGATTGAGGAACTATTATCATTACTTACGAAATCGATATTTGAAATTCGGTGGAACTCACCAGCTTAAATCCGATCACATTGTTGAGTGCATTGGTTTTGCATGATTATTCCAAACGATGCCATTTGATTCACAATAACGTGATTGAGGTTCAATATAATATTATTTATTTGTCTTTAGCCAAAAGCCAAAGCATGTTATAAACTCTAAGTATGTCAATAAAGTGATTACTATGTCTGCCAAAGTATGGTAAGTTATGCCGCACGGATATCATCAATACTATCACTCTGTGTCGAATTCCCTTGTGAGGTGGGAAAAACGGAGAGATGGAACAGATCACGCGACACGGAGAAGAATGGCAACCGATTCGAACATGCGTAATGTTGGACACGGCGCACCGCAACGGCCGGCGACACAGAACCCCACTAGGAGATGGCACAGGATGATCAACGCGGAGGCAACGAAAAACCCCGACGGAGCAGAACCCCAAGCGGGGACACGAAAAAGGAAGCCCGCCAGCGTGGCGATTGCAAAAAAGCGGTGCACGGTGAAGATGGAACGCAAGGCCAAAGAAACTCACATCAAGAATGGCAATGAAGAAGAAAGAAAGCAAGACGCCAACAAATTGAGACTCGAGTCGACTCATTCTTGAGTCAGAAAGAAAGAAATCCAAAGCAATCGATGGGCACGTGGAGATGAAGACGAAGGACCCCGCAGAGGTTATCCAACTCCAAAGATACCTCTCTCCAAAAACACCCGGATCCGAAGACAATGATGCGTGTTGACGGAGAGGACCCGGTGACTATGTTGGATGCCATTAAAGCCGCTAGTTGAATCTAAGATATATGTGTCCATAAAAGTGGGACTCAAGTGATGATGTATAAAGTGGCAACAAAATATGGCACACATGGGTCCGAAGATTATATCTATATGATCGACTACCTAATGGTGCAGATCGGATTATCACTATATATAATATTCAAAGTGGAGTCTCGGACAACAAAGATCCTTCAAGAGATGTTATCACCTCTGAGAAGATGACTTATATCAGATAAATTTCCGACTCAACGCAAAAACAGATGCATGACGAGATACCAAACAACCAGAGTTGAAGTGGAATATCAAGCAATATACTTTAAGCCAACATGGAATTCAGAACAACAAATAAGCTCAACAACAAAAGCCGATACAATACAAAGCGAGTTCGGGATAGCAAAATACATCAAAATTACAAGTATGGAAGCTCGAGATATAATCGAGCATACATGATCAGAGAAAGGAGTTCTACATACAAGCAAAAGTCGGATGAAGCATAACAGCCAAAAAGACTGACCTACATGCCGGGGAGTAAAGAGAGATAAAATCTCACATCTCGACCTATACAAAAAGACGCTCAACAGAACTCCCGCCAACCAGGAAGCCCAGAACTCCGCTCAAGCGCGCCCAAAATGAACTCCCGCAAGCCGGCAGAGAGAACTCCGACACCGGCCCCCAAAGAAGGAAGCCCAAGAACCGCAAGCGGCCCCAAAGAACCCCGAAGCGCAGCCGACGAACTCCCTCAAAGCCCAGAAACTCCGACACCCCAAGAACTCCCCACCCGCCCAAAATGAACTCCCACACCCCAATGAACTCCCCCACAGCCCCAAAAGAACTCCCCCACACGAAAAGAACCGACCGCAGCCAGAGAACGCACACCCCAAAGAACGTGTAACCCCAAGAAGCCAACCCCCAAAAAACCCCTCACCCCAAAAAACCAAGGCCAAACTCCAAGCCAAAGAACCGAAGCGCAGCAACGAAAGCCAAAAGAACCCAGCAAGCCCCAAAAAGAAAGCAGCCAAAGAACCCAAGCACGAGCAGCCAAGGAAAAAGCAAGCACGAACCAAAGCCAACAGAAAGCGAACCGAGACAGGGCAGAAAGAAAGAAAAAAAGCAAACAAAGACAGGAAAAACAGGGGACAGAAGGACACGAACCAAAGCAAGGGAAAAACAAAGGCGAAAAAAGGAAAAAAAGACACCAAGAAAAGAAAAAAAGAGAGACCAAGACAAAGGGATCACAACAAAGGACCCACCAAACCAACAAGAAAACAAAAAAGGAAAACACAAAAAAGAAAGAAAAAAACAGATACAGGACCCAACAAGGAGGAGAAGCAACCAAGGAAAAAAACAACAACAACGGTCAAAGATTTAATTAATTAATTATATGTTTTTTTAAATAAAAAAAAAAAAAGAAAGAAAAGCAAAAGAAGTGATAATTTCCAAATGACTAGTACGGGAAGTAGTGCAAAGTTTCAGTTTTTGACTAAAATGACATAGACCAAACCTCAGGGGTCCAGATGAAAATTACCCTTAAAATAAACATTTGGGAATGGTGCATTGCTGGTTTGGTTGGTTCACCTAGGTTGATGATAATTCGTTGAAATCACATGTTGACTCCCAGGTGAAGTTCAACTTGGATTACCGTTGATGAAACTAATTTTGCTTGAAGAGATATTGGAGCCTTGCGTGAACTCTATCAGAGGAACATTGGACAAGCTATCGTTGTCTGGGAATCATCTCACACCCTGCATGCAGGTATATGAACATTTCACACCCTATTCCCTCTTGAATAGTGGCACTAAATGAGGAAAAGATTCTTCAATATTCAAAATATTTGAACACTTGCAACATTTGTGAACATCGAATTTAGGCATTTAGAATTGTTTTCCCCTGTTGAATAAATAGTAGAGCTGCTTGTGCTTTATACCCTGTAACAGACTGTGACAATCTATCTGTTCTCTAGGATTCAAGATGGGAAGTGGGTAATGTTCAAACCCCAACAGGTGCTGTTGCCCAGAGTCTAAAATCCTTGTCACTGAATGACACCAGAACGCTTGCCGAGAAGATTGCCATGCAACTGGCTCAAAAGCTTTGATGGGCAATGAAGCAGGTGCATATGGTTTACAACTGCAGTGAAAAGAGGTTATACATGCCCCTTTTGTGAAGGTCACACTCTGTATCTCTTGATCAATGGGTCAATAGGGCCGAACAGAAATCATAGAATTAACAACTATGACTGGTGAACTGATGTAATTGCTAACCATACAGGAAATCAAATTGGAAGATCTAACTCAATTGGCAAGATAAGATGAGATACACTAGAATTTCTGAAAGTTAAATGTCAAATTTTAACAAGAAAGATCACATCAACTACAACCATTGCAAAACAACCTCCATTTTCTATCTACAATGCTACAATGACTGGAACCGTTTGTGCAGGGAAGCTTCCCTTGCCTTCCCTAATGGACTCTGTTCTGCTCTTACGAAATGGCAACCTCAACGGTCTTGGATTTGGGTGGTGGTGGCAGTTTCTCCACAATCACAGTCAAGACTCCGTTCTCACACTTGGCCGAAATAGCAGAGGCATTAGCATTTTCCGGGAGCCGAAACTTCCTCAGGAACTTGATTGAAGCTTTCCGTTCCAACATTAAGTACTTGCATCCTTCTTCTTCTCCATCCTCACGCTTCCTCTTCCCATTACTTCGGACCACTAGTGTCTTCTCATCCTCTTCAACTGTCACCTGTACACGATCGATCCATCGTTAGATATCAGAAGCACAATTACAGCAAGAGATGAAATCGTTGATTCTTGCAACCAGAGGGTTTCAAGTTTACCTGAATATCAGTCTTCGACAGACCAGGAACATCAATATAGAATACGTACTCCTTAGGGCTATCAAGAATGTCTACAGGAACGCTCTTCATGCCTTTCGATTCCTGGTTGTCGATATGGCGATCCGGGAACATCATTTTCTCGATGTTCTCTGGGAAACCGAAGAAATGATTCACAGCCGAAGCCAGGCCATCACTGATATCCAAAACAGAGCTCATTATCGCTGCTTGAATCGATGTGGAGTTCACTCAGAAGATCAAATGCCTGAAGGAAAAACTAAATCGATGAACAACAGAGTGTATACAGAGCTACGCAACTGCGAAGCGAGGTCTCCCTGAGATTTGCAACGAACCTGTTCGACCGGAAACATTAAACCCAAGAGATTGGGGTGAGGGATTTAAAACGTAAAAAGGAAAGTTCGAGAATCAGAGAGAGAAGCTGAGGTGGTCGGGTTTCTAGACTCGTCGGAACCATCCAGAAAATTCCGGTTCAGATTTCCTTACACGTGGCAGTAATTTTTGTTTCCAGGACCCTAGCAAAATTGCAAATGCGAAGGAGGAGCATAGCACGTGGTGGTGATTTAGGGTTTCACAAATCCAATAGCTTTTAAGGAAAAAAAAAATAAAAATGTGAAAACCAACAAAGGACCCGTTTGAGAATTGACTGAAAAACAATTCCAATGGTTAGTCCGGAAATTGCTTCATAAAATAGTTTTGTTTCTTGTGATTTTTGAACTTAAACGAAAAAAATCTGCTTCGAAAAGACACTTTTAATGCAGCAACATCAATTTTTCAATGCAAAAGTTGTGTGTGTTTTTCAATGAAATAATTTTAGAAAGAGTTGTAAATATAGAGTTGGCTTATCGATAAGACTTATGTTTTTTAGTAAAGAGGTTGTGAGTTTCATTCTTACCAAACATCTCCTCGAGGATGTAGTCAAAATGGAGTCGGACGCGTCCTGACCACACAAACATCAGTGGGGCCTACGGTGAAAAATACTTTTTGAAAAAAATGGAAAAAAAGTTTTTTTTTTCACTAGTGGGACCTACTGATTTTTGTGGTTAGGAAGCCATGGGGGACTGTACTGCCCCGACGGGGAGAAGATCCGGATTCGTCAAAATGTGTACAAGTTGACCCGAATAAATCTTAGCTCAAGAAAAAAAAATAAAATTAGAGAGTTACTAGATTTTTTTTAGGCCATTTTTTATACCAGTCATAGTGACCGGGGCCTACAGATCCAAGGGGGATGAGATGTGGGAAAGGGAAGGTGCAGAGGGAACGGGGGATTGAACCACTAACTTCTAAGGGTGTCAAAACCTAACCCGAACCGGTCCTTTATAGCCCGAATTGAAGTTTAATGGGTTGTATTTAGGTTGAACAATCTTAGCTTGCACTCGTTCGAGTTGGTCCAGACCAACCCATGTGTGGCCCGCTAACCCGAACCTTTGGTCCGAAACCAGCTCGTTAAACCCATTATAAATAAATAAAATAAAATAAATTTAAATATAAAAGATTGAAAAACCCCCAAGTATTCATTTGTTTTCCTTAATTGTTTTGCTTTGGAATATGCAAACAACAAGCCTATCAAAGCCTTCGCCATTGGGAAGATGGACTTAGTAAATATTTAGGAAATGTATTATCATTTGAAAATATTTTAATGCTTTATTTTTAGCCATTTTTACAAGTGTCAGGAAGGGAGAAGAGAATAAGCAGAGACAACCCACTAAAATTCATGAAGATGCCGGCTTTCTTTTGTATAGTAGTTCTATAATTTTTACTTCTTTGTAGAAAAAAATTTGTTGGTTTTGAACACCCAACACAAGAGACTTGGAGAGAACTTAATGCTTGTATGTGTGCACATGCTCTTGATAAATTCTACACATTAACAAGGTACTCAAAACATATTGCTAATAAATCCGAACCCAAACCATTAGTAAACCCAATTCTAAACTGTTAGCCTAAATTGTTAGTCAGCCCAAATCCAAATCATAGCGGCCCGAAACTGTTATTTTCTTAATGGACAGTGTTTGGGCTGAGTGTTTTTAGCCAAAAACCAGCCCAACCCGAAACCGTTGACACCCCTACGAAATGGTAGTAGCATGTGTGGGTACCTAACCATGCAATTTAGATTTTCTTGGTATGTCATCCAGTAACCATGATAGTGTTGGGGGTATCAGTAAGTAATGTCCCATACCACAACTCCTGATATCCCAAGCAATGTATGCCCAATATGGATACTCTCCACCATAGTTACAACACATCATAACTCATCATTACATAATCAGTCATTCAACATCATAAAGTAATTAAAATACATCTAAACATGATCCACAATATATATTCAACTACGAATCATTGCATCATATTATTACAAGAAGTTATAAGAATAATGATGCATACAATTAATCAAACAGTTTATCATAGATCATATCTCATCATATATACAAGAATGTGTCCTTACTTGTAGGAATGTAAAAGTTATTGTAATTGCAATTGAACCTCACAATTAGAAAGTCCAAAGAACTTCAGAGACTACCTAGAATAGGGTTGTAAAAATACATTAAAGACAAGAGTTAAACAGAGCAACAATTGGACTGACTTAGCTATTGTGAATCAGCTAATTGCTTGGGGTAGTTGGTTTATCAAGCGACTGCCCTAAGCAACCTCCACTGTTCCAGACAACTTCCAAATCCGAAATTTTGACTTTTGATCTCTCAATTTTAATCCGATTTTGAAATGATCTAGATCCGAATTTCATCCTTAAGGAGCCTACAACACAAGCACAAACCAAAACCTTAGAATTCTAATGATTAATAACCAAATCATCTCTTTTAATCAAATCAATCATTTATTCAGATATAAGGATCCGTTTTCGGACATGATCTAACCAAAATCACTGATGGAAGGATAGAACCATCACAAATAACTCACTGCCAGTCAAGGAGGATAGACTCTCACCATTCAAAGAGATGAAGAAATGAGATAGAGGGTGTGAGATCAACTAATTTATGAAAGATTTGCTAAAGTGACGAGGATTGGATCTTCTTCTCAAACCACAATTCCTTCATCTTCTACCACGTGTTCTCTGACTCCTAACCGTCTGTAGCGGTAATCCCGAATATAATAACGAGAGAAAAGGTCGAAGTTACTTATTTATAGTGGACCGGAGCAAAATAGGGTTTAAACCCCGGAAGCAGACCTGAGCCGTTGGGCGGTTGCTTGGAGCGATTGATTGGTCAATCAACCGCCTTAAGCAACCGCCCCCTAATACTTTTTAGTACTTGGGTGCTTCGCTCAAGGGGTTGATCTCCAACTCAAATAATCCTAATCAACATGTGGGGGGTGATCTTACTTTGATTCCGGACATCTTCAATCACATATTGACTCCGACTGATGATCCACTTTCCCAATCCATTAGGGTTTCCAATGGATCTTCTTTGAGTTTCCAAAATGACAGGTTCTTCATCAGCAGAATCCAGATCTATGGATTCAGGGTATGAATCATGGACTTCAATCTGAATACTTCAAAGTTCATTCCGGCTGGACCTTCGGATATTCGGACTTGTAATATTGATCTCAGGTTAGAATTATGGGGTTGTTACATATTTAATTTACAAACTTTATGTTCAAAACTTTTCATGACATACCCTTAATGTTGGTCCATGTAGATTTCTTTCTGCATCTTCAATAAATTTGAAAGTATATGAATTTGTCCATTAGATGAGTTTTGGACAATTCTTCTTCCTTCTTATATTGAACAACTAGGCTGTCCCATATTTTCTAAGCACTTTTATAATTGATATAGGTTTCTCCAAGTCTATCTAACATGACATTCAACAAATAATTCCTATAGAAATTCTCATCTCTTGTCCATTGTATTTCATCAACATTCTCAACAGTATTTTCAAAAGAGATTTGTGAGAATGTATTTTCAAAAGAGATTTGTATTGTATAAAACATATTCAAAAACTTTAATTAAACTGTGTCTTTCTTTTTCAGGCATTAAACTCAGACCCATTAAAAATATGCAGTTTGACCATATTAATTGGAACAACATCCATTATAATTCTTGACACAATTAATCAAGGGAGATAAATTAAACAAGTTTAACTAAATACTATTTTCTTTTCTTTTATTAAAATTAATCTAAGTAATTTGAAAGAACAAGAAAAGCTTGAACAACAAGAAACCAATGTTTAATGTTTCGATATCTCCCACATGCGGTATAGATTATACATTTGTTGTGGGGAAATAAGGCCGCCCCCGGGCCCCCTCGGGAGAGAGCACATAACCATGCATTGTCTCCTGAGGGTCGGGCCTCAGGGGGGGCCCCCCCCCCTGGGGGGGGGCCCCCCCCCCCCCCGGGAGGGCGGCGGCGGGCCCCCGCCCGCCCCCCCCCCCCCCCCGCGGGGGGTCTTTCTTTGGGGGGGGGGGGGCCCCCCGCCAAAAAACCCCCCCCCCCACCTTGGGGGTGGCGCCCCGGGGGGGGGGGTCACCACTCCCTTTTTTGGGGGGGGGGGGGGGGCTCGGCTGGGGGCGCCCCCCCCCCCCCCCCCCCCCCCCCCCCCCCCCCCCCCCCCCCCCCCCCCCCCCCCCCCCCCCCCCCCCCCCCCCCCCCCCCCCCCTCTGGGGGGGGCCCTGTGGGAAAACATTTAACAAAGAATCAATTCACTTTAGTGTAATCATGCTTTTTCAAAAGCAAAACATAAAGAATAATTAATTCGAATAGTTATGACATTATTCGAAAAAGTAATCATGATAACTTTATTTTCTCTTTCCTTAAATCTGAAATGTATTTTCAAAGAAAAAGAAAACCAAAGTATGTGTTTCTCTTTCCTTAAATCATGACATTTTTTTTGTCCATTTGTATGGTGATGTGAGTGGTTTGGTTGGTAGGTAAGGTGTGAATCAAAATCAGAAAAAAAAACAAAAATTTTCATCACATTCATCTCAATGTAGGATTTTTTGTTTTTCTTATTTTTCAAAAAAAAATCCTGTTTTTCTTTTGTTTTTGTCATATCAACATTAGGTAAGAAGTTTCGACATTAGAAAAAAGAAACAAACCACATGCTTTGTCTAGAGAAAAGTTAAAACTTGTTGTAATGAAGGACAAAACCAATTTAATGGTTGTAACCCACGCACTTTTATTGCGTAATTCCCAAAGTAAGAAATTTAAAATAAAATAAAAAAAACCGAAATTCCTTTTTAAATTAGAACGCCTTAATGAAAAGAGCAATCATTATTTTGATTAGTAAAAAAAAGTTTAACTTACCGTACGCTCGACTTACTCACAAAAGGAGATTGAAAGCAAGTCCTTGGATTGTTTGGCAAACTCATCAATGCTTCTTGTGCGATCAACTTGAGAAAATCTTCTAACTTGAAATAATTAATGCTTTAAGGTTGTTAAGGTTTAGGGTTTAGGCACAATGTTGTTTAAAACATTATACCCTGACTATTTAATTTGGAATACCCAAATCGTTGCTTCTAGCTAGTATTTATAAAACAACACAAGGTTCTACTGTTAGTTGGACTCTCCCACAAAGGCTTATTATGCTGTTAGATTATAACTAATCTGATGGCCTATATTAAAACATACGTTGGGTACAATTCAAATACCTAAATCATATTTGAGTATGACTCAAATACCTCAATAGGTTAATCTGTACTACATCCAGAGATCCAATAGAGCTCGCTTTTTTTTATTGTTAACTTGAGATGAAAGACGTTGCATGTTCCGTAATGTGTTGACTAACAAAAACTTAGGGCATCAATATATTTCTTAAATGAATCAAGAATTGATAAAACTAAACTAATAGCAAGAAAATGAAAATCTTACAAGTGGAGAAGCTTCTACCTTTTGTTGTCTTTAAGGCAATTAGACAAGAATGTCGTATTTGAAGAGAAATTGAATGCTTCATTCAAATCCTTTTTTTTTTTGGTAGGAAAAAGCACTTGATTAAAAAGAAAAACCATCATTACAACCTACAGATAAAATGTCAAGTAACATAAACAACCTAATAGAGCTAGGGGGGTATGTACATATAGAAAAAAATCTTGGGATAAGGCTCCTTCCTTAGTTTGCGCGTCAGCTACAAAGTTGGCTTCTCTAGGAACATGAGTGAAGAAAATAGATGCAAATGATGCTGCCAGTATAGTGATGTCTTTGATGATGGGATAAAGTTTCCAAGGCACCTCATGGGGATATTTTTGAATGATAGCTATCAAAGCTTGATTATCACTCTCCATCATTATTCGTGTCACTTGGAAATCTTGTGCCCATGACATTGCCCTTCTCATTGCCAGTGCTTCCAATGTCAGAATATCTTGAGACTTTGATCTCTGTCCAAATGCAAATAACATTTTCCCCAAATGGTTCCTGGCAATGCCACCCTATCCCGCTTGCCGTTGCTCCTAATAAATGAGCCACCCACATTGATTTTGATACAGTGAGGAGGGGGCGGTGGCTATCCATTTGATAACTCCATAAGTTGTAGATGGTATAGGAACTCGAGGCTCAGGAGAAACATAAAATTGTAAGCCCTTCCAAATCTGGAAGACTACTTGTGCTGGTTGATTGAAAGTAGGAGTGGAGATTAGACTCACATAAGACTTCCAAAGAAGTCATAATGCGAGTAGAGAGTTGATAATTTTGTCTGTCCCTTCTTTTCTCAAAGCTAGATCCATAGACTGTTCCACCACATCTTTAATGGAAGAAGCTCCTAGCAGGGCCGGAAAATGTAGATCACGCCATATTATAGTTGCATATCTGTAGTGGAGAAATATATGATCAGACGATTTCTCCATAGTGCCATAGAAGTGACAGGAAGTTGGAATATTACAACCACGCACAACAAGAAGGTCAGCAGTGGGAAGCTTTTGATGTAGTAGTTTCCATATAAAATGTAGGGCCCTTGGTGGAAGTGGTAATTTCCAAAGAATGCGCCAAGAGCAAGGCTGCCAAAAGTTAAACACACTCAACTGTTAAACACACTCAAATTCAGGAACAAAAATATGCTGGCAATGAGTAGAAAAGAACATGATGAATGAACTAAACCTTGAATGCCTCATTCAAATCCCTTTCCCTGTTCAATAGTTAAACACACTCAAATTCTGGAACAAAAATATGCTGGCAATGAGTAGAAAAGAACATGATTAATGAACTGAGCTTCTTTTTCCCCTCTTAATTAAAGAAGGTAGGTGATTCGAGTAATGCACAGATCGTTTATGTAGAAACCCAGTTGTTTGCTAATCTCTGTGCCAAATATTACTATGAGATTGGACATCTGACTGTAGGGTAGGTTGGTAAGGAGTGGAAGGACCGTAGGATTGTCCGTTTTAGAGTAATCTCCATCGTCTTGGCACAGAACACATGACGAACAACTCAAAAGAATGACAATGAGGATGAAGATAAAGGATACCCAACAAGAATCAACCCATTTTTTGTTCATTTCCAAATCAGAGTGCTTCATTGATGTGAAGGATTGTTGCATCTACGACAGACGATGATTTCGGGCAAGGAGCCAACGGTGGAAAGCGTCTTTTGCCAAGCAAAAGGTAGGAAGAAGATGGGTGAAGGGATCACCCACTCAATGAGTTAAATGGCAGTCAGGGCATTTAGGTCATTTACTGAGTCAAATTGGGTGTAGTAATGTCATTTTACCGTCCCAAGGGCAATTGGATGATTCGCAATTCAAATTTTAAAAGAGTTAGATGGGGATAAGGGCACTGACGTCATTCCATCATTTAACAAAAATCTTAGCTATGAATATAATTTGTAATTTTTATAATGGGTGCCATATAATTTAAAGCATAATAGCAAATGGTCACTACTTTCACCCGAATAATAATGATGCTGTGTAAAAAACTCGATAATTTTTTCATTCATTGCTTCATCAACCCTGGATTCTTCATCTTCTCTATCTACAGTGATTGAAGTTTCTCCTCATCTTTTCTACTTCCGTTCAAACTATAGTCTCTATCTTTACAAAAGGGATCACCATTCTTCATCTTTTCCATCTTCTAGTAAAACGGTCATCGACATTGTTTCTTCCTAAGTTTTTGCTCTACATAGCAAAGTAGAAGAAGAAATCCAACATCATATCTGGTTGGATTGAAAAATGAAATGAAATGGACACTACACCAACTTGTGATAGTAGAAGCATGCATGCATGCATGAGACCATGTCCAGTGTCGTATGGTCACTATCATAAGAACCTAATTCCTTCCAGATCCACCCATTCATGTATTCTAGTTGTTCTTATTGCTTTTACAACCAAGCAGTTGCTCTCTCTCTCTCTCCCCTAAGAAGCCATTAACTTGAGAGTCATGCCCTCTCTCTCTCTCTAGGCGATATAGGCTCTGCTAATAAACCTAAGCACATGACCCTAAACCTTGGCAGATCTGTGCTAGTGATCTTAAATTTCCCTTGACCACATGCTTCAACAGTTCGTTTCAACCATTAATACTAGAGAGAGAGAGACAGACATAGAGAGTATATTTCCAAACCTCAATTATTAGGTCAGAAAATTACTTATATAACATGCCTTGATCTCATCAGATATGATTGAATTTTGTTTTAAAGGTTCAATTAATTCCACAAGGCAATCATCATCAGATAGGTTCATTGATTTGGTAGTTACATTATTTTTTTTTTGGGTAAGAAATTTCTATTAAACAAAAGAAAGAAAAAGAAAAAAGAACCCGCGAAACAGCCTAGGCAACCGGAGAGCATAACTCCTAAAGCCAAGGAATGAAAATAGGCCAAACCGTCGTACACGGGATCGACATGGCCCTCTTTGCAAGAGCATCTGCGACTGCGTTTATCGCTCTTGGAACAAAGTGAAAGGAGCACAAGAGGAAAGAAGAGCATAACTCCCTAATATCCTCCATCAGAGGAGCTAAGCATAGGGGAGGGGAGCTGGAAGCACTGTTTATGTATTTGACCAGTACTTTACAATCTGACTCTACCAGAAGATGATTATAGTCTTCTGAAAATGCAAACAGCAATCCAGCTCTCATAGCAAGAGCTTCCCCTTCCAACATTGAGTTACATAGTACCGGTTCAGAGACTGCCTTTATAATTTCTCCTTTATGATTTCGTAGAACGAAGCCGACACCACTTTTTATCATTTCCTTTACACCAAGACACGTCTGAGTTGGTAGTTACACGTGATTGACTTAGATACATAATGTAACCAAAAATTTGTATATTCCTAGTCTCAAAAGCAATGCAACCCATATACAAAAGTGCGAGACAAAGATTTTATTTTCTCTCTTTCTCTCTCCATATTGAACGGTGATCACTTTAAGTTGTATTAGTATATATAAACGCCGCACCCTCCTTTACAAATCATATATTATAATACAAGAATGGGTAGTTGGCCTCTAATATGTAACATATATATTTAATTTTATAAGAATATAGTAATGTGGGTAGTATAGTATGTCTAAATCTCCTATTTTATTAGTGATCACTCCAAAATCTTAGATTAAACAAACCCCATAGCTTCAAATATTCTTTACTCTAGTTATGTCTTTTGTGTTGTAGTGGCATATGAGTCCATGTGGGGGATGCATGAAGATATGCTACAAATTAATTTCCTATTAAGGATTCCAAATTAATTAAAATTTTCCAACAATGCCAATCGTAAGCTTCTTACAAGACATGATTCAAGAATTTAAGAGTTGTTGGTCTTGAAAATAAATGGCAGACCTTATCATCATTGGATCATATGGTTAGTTAATCATTTGTGATTTGGAAGTATTAATATGTCAATGCATACGTATGAAATTTTTTGCCTTATTTATCTTATGCAGAAGAGTGATCACCTGTGATAAAATAAATTGATAAGTAGCATACAAAAAACGGAACATTCATAGTTCTTGAGAATACAGTTGGCTAAGGAAGAAATTTAACATTACATTAAGATTATACAACCACTATTTTAGTTTTTTTCAGAATAGTTGTTAAATTTTTGTGGTCGTACTTCTAACATAGCGGTGTCAACTTCCTATATTGAAACTTCCGTTCTTGACTTACAGACTCAAAGCCATTGTGACTCATTCGATGTTGACTGAAAACAATTCTTATCTAGCTTTCTTAGACTTGGTAACACTGGGGGAAAACAATAAACTAATTTTAGGTTTATCGTGTGTGGCAGAACCAAAAAACTGTGACTAGGTTTCAAGGAGCAAAACAAAAACTAGAAAAGAACCTCCAAATTGTAGAATCCGGGTCATCTCCCCCGACTGGAAAGTGCTCATCGACGACTATTGATCATAAATTATAGGGGTCCATAGGATTAGAGTCCTGGACTTTTTAAAATATTTTATTATTTTTTACTTATGAGCCCTACATAATTTGTGGTTGTAAAGCCGTCCTAAGAGCACAGAGTGTTCCTCGGTAGGAAAAGAGATATCCCCACTCCAAACTGCAAACGTAGCTTTTCGGCGCTGCTGGTTTTAAGTTTTAACCAATCAACAGCAAAGTTTCCAACTGTTATCTTGTGGCGCTCGTGGGACCCACCAAGTGTTTGCCTTAGCCTCGGTAAATAAATATACTTTCTCGCCTCCTTTATATACGAACTTTCTCTGGTCTTTCCTTCTCGTCCCCAAGCTTCCAACACTTCTCTCTCTCTGCTCTTCTCTTCTCTTTGTTTCTCTGAGTTGCTCAGAGATCAGTTCTTCAAAGCTTCGTAAAAAAGCTGAAATGGCGAAAGGTGGGAAGCTAACGAAGCTGAAATCGGCGTTAAAGAAATGGAATTCAATGAATAAGTTCGGTCGTAACAACAATAGCTCAATCGTCGCTGCAAACCCTTCCGATTACGACGACCACTTCCCTGCTGTATCTGTAGACAAAAGTGTTGACAGCGGAAAGATTCATGAAGGACATCAGCCAGTTTACGTCGGGAAATCTCGGCGGCGCTACCTCATAGGCTCCAATGTCATTGATCATCCTTTGTTCCGTGAGTTAGTAGAGAAATCGGAAGAGTCAGACTCGATAACGGTGGGTTGTGAGGTGGTTTTGTTCGAGCACATGCTTTGGATGCTGGAGAACGCAGAACTACAAACACAGCAGGAATCGTTAAATGAGCTCGTCGAGTTCTATGCATGTTCCTGAATTAGTTGCTGTATGCTCATTAATTCTCTCTCTCTTGTTGATCATCTTACCATTGGAATTTTTTCCAAATTCTCAAAAATTGTATGATAAAGAGATTAATTTTTTCCATTTGTAAATCTCTAATTTCTTATCCAGCTCAATCTGACTTGAACAACATTCCAATCTTTGTAAATCTCTAATTTCTTATCCAGTTCAATCTGACTTGAACAACATTCCAATCTTTATGTGAGCTTAGGAATAGCCACCAAGCAATGAGATGGTGCCACAGAAACATTCCCACAAATAGATGGTGGGCAACTTGATTTTGGGGGGGGGGGGGGGGGGGCGCCCCCGGGGGTGGGGGGGGGTTGGGGGGGGGGGGGGGGGGGGCCCCCCTGGGCCCCCCCCCCCCCCAAAAACCCACACCAACACAAAAAAAAAAGGGGGGGGGGGCGCCCCCGCCCCCCCCCCCAAGCCCCCCCCCCCCCCCCCCCCCCCCCCCCCCCTTTTTTTTTTTTCCCAGGTAATGTATGGCAATCCCCTTGAGATCTTGGAGGGTTCCAAGGAAAGGCGGTGGGCCCCCCCCGAACCCCCCCCCCCCCCACAACCCCGGCTCTTGCCAAGTAATCTGCGGGGCATTTAGGGTCCTGCGCAAATGCCCTGCTCAAAAGAGTTAAAGCAGAATTTTCTTTAACCAATCCCAACTAGCCATCGGGAAACCTGACCAGTTAAGGGCTAACCATTAGCTGAGTCGGAAACAACCGAATTAAACAAAGTTTGCAAATCAGAAGGAAAATGCAAGGCATCCCATAGTCTAGTTCAAGCCTGGTAGGGTGACCATGGCAAGCCGTTCCGGCAGCATTAATCGATCATTTTCGCCCAAAATAGGGACCAGCCTACTTTGTGGCTGCCAACCATAATGCATCAGGTAAATTTATTAGGTGGCTTGAAAAAAGGATCAGAACATTTAATGTCTACGACCTGGTCCAAATTTGTATCTCCCCCAATAGAATTAGCATCCATTAGAAGTTTTTGGAAGAGGGCTAATGTACTTGACAAAATTGTTTGAATTTCATTAAAAATATAATTGTTTCTTGACAGCCACATTACCCAACATAACAAAACCCAAATAGAATGGACATTTTCTAGCTGATTCGAATCTTTGCCTCTAGATTGATAAATCCAACCAATAATGATTATAACAGTTCTAAGTTCAGTCACATCTAGCCAAGCCTGAGTGGGGATACTTTCCAACAAGCTTAGAGTAGAAAAAATATACCTCCTGAATTGTGAGCAAACCCTTTTGCCGAAGAGCACTGAAATTTTACATTTGATATTCGTGCAAAGCATAATTAATCATGACCATATAATCTCATCATTCCTTCTTGATCAATTCTAGACTTCATCAACAAGAGGTGGATGGTAGGTGAGGATAAAGACAGGAGCAAGTGCAGCTTTTTGACCAAAGAAAAGGAAAGCATGCATGGATGCATGCGTACATGTCTGTTCTGGGCACTAGTAGAAGAATCCAGCCCCATGTGAGAGTGGGCCAAGAGAAGACAATTTGTGGCACAATGGAGGTCCCAAGCCGACGGATGGTTTGGTGTTGCTTGATCGGTTTGTGATCTTCTGTCTACAAATAAAAACAAAAGGAATTTAAGAAGATAATAACACTGCATGGTCATAAGAGATGGGAGCAGAGGAAATCAAGGACTGAACTTGATTCAATGATAAAGAAAGAAAAAAAAACCATTAAAATGTTTCAGATGAGAACAAAAGAGAAGACAGTGGAAGGAAAATAATGAGTTATGTGGCCAGTCAGACATGGATGATGGGGGGTTATTTCAGTAGCCATGCATGAATGTGAATCTTGCTAGTCAAAGCCAAACTTGTTTTGTATTAGAATGGAAGGAGAGAGAAGATGGAAAGCCACTGGTTTCAGTTGTTGCAGGGTGGCAGCTTAGATTAATTGTTGTGATCAGATCACGAAGACTCTAATGTATTCAGATATCACATGGCATGTCTCCTTGTTTAATAATTGTTTGATACAGAGCCAAACCCTCGTGAAGCGTATCACGGCATGATCACCTGGTCTGGTCTCTTACATTACCTTCAGAAGGAGAGGTCGAGAGGGCCATGGCCATATCGCATTCAAATGTAGAAGACTAAAAGCCAAGACATCGATTGATGCTATCCTCATAACTACCTCATAGAATTATTAATCAAGTATACTGTGGGCAGCAAGTACATGGGTTTGCAGGTTCTTTCTAAGTTCTTATTGTTGCTATATCATTTATTCTTCCATGCCAAAACTGCAGAAATTGAAGCAGTTATGGGTTTTGCTAGCATCAGGGTTAAGGTGTTAACTTGGTTTCTGATTTGGAAGTATTCTATGGGCTGTAAGGTGGCTTGGAGTAGCATGGGTTCAGAGGTTCTTGGTTGGGCAGTCAGGTATACATTCGTTGGCAACAAAGGACCACAAAGCATAGGAGCATGGACAGCATTGTCTTGTGGTTGTGCAGCAACTAAGGTCATCATGGGTAACTCTTAAGAGATTGTTGCTTAGCAAAAGACCAACACCCCCGAATAACTCGAATCATCTCAATTGCCTAGAATTTCCCTCTTTGACATCCTTGACTTAGGTGGGGATCAGAGCAAATTGCTTATGGTATTGCCCTCTGGTATTGCCCTAACTGATTCATGGCCCATTCATTATAATTTCTTTGCTAAGGCATGCAAGCTTGGGACCTCAGCCTATGGGGTCAGACTACATTATTGGAATAAGAGGGCTTAGGAATAATGCTTGGGATTTCCTTATTCTAGTCTGAGCCCAGTTTTGGTATATGAGCATGAGTTACCAACATGTAGCCAAATTGAAAATTGCAAGTGAATTATGTTAAATCTCTATGTTCATAGCAAAGTGCGAATTTTCAACGAATTTTGCCGATTTGCTTCATGGCAAACTAGCGAACCAATAAAATTCGCCAAAATTCTAGGCAAAATTTTGCCTGGTTTCAGTTAGATTTTGACCTCCCATTTCGGGGATATTTTTGGTCATTTTGGGCCAAAGTTCGGTGTATATCCTAATTTGAAGCTAATAAACACATTGAGACTCAGCACTTGACAAATTTGAATTATTTCCTATAAATTCTTCCATCCAAATTCTCCTCCCTAACCAGATTTGGCAGGTTATCTTCTGAGGCCTGAATCATTGGGATATAATTGAAAAGATTGTCCATTGACCTTGAAGATTCTGCTACAAAATCTCTTTGAGGCCTGAATCATTAGGACAAAATTGGTCTACACAATTGGGCAATGCAAAACATGGGGCATTTAACCTTCCCAAGACAACATTGAACTAACTCAAGATTATCAAACTCGAAAACAATGAAACGCCAATCCTCCAGTAGAGCATATAGCATCGAAGTCCACGACGCCAATGCTTCACCCACCAAGGCCCATCCAATGAAAGACCCATTGTAAAGGGGAAAACTAAAAATAACTAATCACGTAATATTCCCCCCCCAAGATCTGGCCAGCAAAGCTCACCTTCAACATTCTGACCGATTGTTGGTTAGGATTTTTCCCTTCACCCCCTCCTCACACCCTCACACTCGTAAGGAATGAGCAGAGGACTGTATCATTTCATTTCTACCATCTAGGGTTTATTTAATTTCTACTCTTTCCTTCAAGCTTCAATAAATAAATAAAAGTACAAAACAGTGAAAAGTTCCATCTTCAACCATCCAAGGAAGCAAGAAGGTCGTTGCTTTGATCATCAATGTCAGTAAGTTCTCTGTCCCATGGCTTCTTTGATTTGAAAGCAAAAGGAAGATCTGAAACCCAAGAAAATCCTCTGTTTCTTCCTCTTCTTTTGGGATTTAATTTAATTTCTAAAAGCAGGGGATAGATTGACAGAATGCACAATCACTATTCCTCAAAGAGTTCATTTGTAGTGAAGGAAAAAAGAACTTGATTGAGATGGAATTTGGATTGTTGTTTTACAAAACTAGCCAAAATAGTGTTTTTTTCATCTCTTTGGATATTATTACCCCTAAAATTGACCATATCGACATAAGAGTGAAAATGACCTATGACATATTGACATAAGGGAGAAAATGACCAAAGGGTAAAAAAAAATAATGACTTTTTCCTTTTGGACAAAATATTGATTTTTTTGCTCAATGTCATCAATTTTAAGGGTAGAAAGATATCCAAAGAGGTGAAAAATCAATATTTTTGCTAGTTTCGTAAATGCAAACTCAGTTTTGGCTAATTTTGTAAAGTGAAACATTGAATGACTATTTTTATAAAAGGAAACCTAAAAGCAACTAATCATGTAATTTTCCTTTTATTTTATAGCCAAACAAACAACAATTGATAAAATTAATTTTACTTTATTTAACTTTTAACCAAAGACATAAAGAGAAAAAGAATCCTTCCTTCACTTCACTTCCGTTCTCTTCTTCCCTTTTCCATTACCTTTGTTGCAATCAGATATATAGAAAGACCTAAAAACAAAACACAACTTGTCAACATCATTTGACATCAATAAAAACCAGAGAATGAGACTTCCAAGGGTCATCCCTAGCACGCTTTTGCTTCAGTGCAGCTGCTGCACGTGCAGCCAACGATTGGATGGACAGCTGCACTCTCACATTAGGCACGAGCCATCGGACAAAAGCATTAGCATGAGAATGGCTTTCAAGTGACATTAGCCAATTGGAATTGAAGAAATGCCTTTTTTCAGCTGCCAAAGTCACTTCATAGCATGCTGTTTTACTTTTTTTTTTTTTTTTTATGATAAAAAGAAAATATATAGATATTAAGCTTGATAGTTACATCCTGAGTGAGACATGGTCTCAATACAAGATAGTCCTCTGTGCTCATCTGACAGCCTACATAGCCAATTTGTTGCTGCATGCTGTTTTACTTGGTAGATCAAAATGTGTTTTAAGCTTCTTTTGAATAAATATATTCACCATTATATCAAATGAAATTATGATTTTATTCAACAAATCATGATGGGGCTCAACTACCTTCTTTGTTTTGGGCTCATTTTGAATTGAAAAGGTCAAACTAAATTGATAGTCTTTATAATTAAAACCTTTTTAACTTTTAAGGCCTACCAATTTGCAGTAAATTGCAACTTGGCCGACTTGGCCACCTAAAAACGTTGCACTTTTCCTCATGTGGTCTTATTTTATGTATACAAATATATAATACTTATGAGCATCATGAGCATTTTATATTTGCATACATAAAACATATATGATGCTTCTCGATCTTAAATTTACAAATTAATTCTCTTTAAGATTGCAAATACACGTGCACAAATTCTTTTATTCTTTATTGAACAAATTGCACTGGCACCCTAAAATAGAGGCCTTAAAGCATTGGCATCCCACTTTATGTTTAAAAAGCATAGAAACTACAAAAACTAGATTTTCATTAGATATCTTTGTCAAATTTATCACTAAAATTAATTAAATCACTGTTTATTTTAAAAATTATCGCTATAATAAACAGTGTCTGAAATGTTTTTAGTGACCGAAATGTTTTTAGTGATAAATTGGACAAATATATTCAATGAAAATCCAATTATAAGGTCTATGTGCTTTTTAAATATAAAGTGGGTGTCAGTGCTTTAAGGCCTCCATTTTGGGGTGCCATTGCAATTTGCTCTTCTTCTATTTCATTAGTGTTAACAAAAGCTCTCCACTTTATTACACAACTATAATGTTTCCATTCTCCATTTAAATAGTTCAAATAAAAATGGAGAGGAGGATTTTTTTTTTTCTTTTTTTTTTAATAAGGAAAAAAAATATTTTAAAAAACTAGGTAGTACAATTACATCGGAAACCATCCTTAGCCATTATACTGCTAAGTACTACATTTTCTATAGTTAATTTTAATAACTGTTGTCTAATGGTGTGGAATCGAAAATTATAAATTTTTAAGTTTGTTGTGGTAGTTAGAATTTGTGTAGGGATATTTAATGAACTAGACTATGTCATCTGGAGTGTAGAACCTTTTTGGAAACGCTATCAGTATCTTAGAAGAAGGGCAAAGGGGTGAATACTCACTCCCCAACTCTAATCCCAATATTTGGCTTTATGACATAATGACTGCAATTGTCATTATTTATTAAGGCTTGGGCTTATTCTCCACATTTTTATTTAAAGTAAAGGAATCAACCCTAAAAGATAAAATTAATGGAGACCTATTCATAGAATAAACTCATTTTAGAGGAAAAGTTTTTTTTTTTTTTTTTTTGGGTAAACTGAAGAGCTTCATTCATGAACTTGAAAGAAACTACAGACATAGCAAAGAAAATAAATAAATATAAAAGATAAATGCATGAAACACAAGGTTCGATCCGAACCAAGGAATGGAAATTGATCAAATGCCATACATGCAATAGACACGATCATCCTGGCTAAGGAATGGGTCGAGCCCAAACCCTTAGAAAGATGGTTGTAACAACCACAACAACATTTAAGCTCAAGGAATATGACATATGTATCCTCTATTACAACCGACATGCCATAAAGGCGGACATAGACACGCCACAAGGACGGAAATACATGCCACAAGGGCGGAGATAATAGCGACGGTGAAGATACACCGACAACAACCAGCAACACGAGACTCTCGCAACAACAAAACTTTCAGATCCTGGGGAGACACATCCAGTTCCGGCATAAAATCTTCAAATCTGCAGAATGCATTACTAGACTTCGCATCTTCTTGGAATTTTTTTTTCTTTCTAAGAAACTGAACCTTTCCACCGATTCGGGAAAAAGAGATAGTAAAGAAGTGACAGAAAGAATAGAAACAGGTTCCCCCCCCCCCCTCTTTCTCTCTCTAAGAAACCAAACCTTTCCACCGATTGGGGAAAAAGAGATAGCAGAGAGAGCGACAAAGAGAAATAGGGATAGATTTTTTTTTCTTTTCCCGAACCGAAACTTCATGGGAAGAAAGGGAGAGAGAGAGAGGCGAGGGAGTAGGTGGAAAAAATGAACAGGAGAGGTGCGGAGAGAAAGTTAACGAGAGAGGCAGATAGAGGGAGAGAGGAGGCGAGGGAGCAAAAACAGAGTGGGAAAAAGAAAAACTAGAGGGAGTAGAACAGGGATGGAAAAGAAAAACCTCAAAGCGCGGGTGGAGAATGAGGTGGAAAAATAAAAAACCTCAAAACAAACCAGAGAGGTGGAGAGAGGGACGGAGAGGCAAAGAGAGCAGAACAAGTGGAGGCACCTCAAAGCACGGCGAGGTTAGGGTTCTTCAGTTGGACTGAAGTAATTCACGTTCTTTAGAGGAAAAGTTTGAATCACATAAAATCAAGTCTGAATCCTCTACCCATATGGAGATGAATAATTTCAATCAACATGGTTAGATGCATAACACATGTTTAATTTTTAAACAAAAACCTCTCTTTTTTTCCCAAGAAAATCACCTTTTTTTGAGAAAGAGAGAAAATATTTGCATTCCCACATTTTCCTTTTTCTTTTTTTCTTGGAAAAATGAATTCTTACATTTTAGGAGTTGTGGATTTTGTGTTTAATTTTTACACGTATCAAGCATCCAATCATATGGACTAAAAATTTTCTTTTCCAAATGAGTAGAAGATTCAGACTCCATAAAATCTTATTGTAATGTCTTCTTTTGTTGTCTCTGTTCCTTCTTCCCGTGTAATCTCTTGTCTATTTGAACTCAGAGAATGTGAGTGAGAGAGAAAAAAGAGCCTTTTTTTACTAATCTCAAATGAATAGTCAATCTCCAGCATACATCTCAGATGTAGATGCCTTTTCAAGAGATTGTTCACAACTACCCTGCTAGAGAGGACTATTTCCCTAATTAATGCCTTTTTAATAAATGAGTTTGTATTTAATCTGAACAATCAATCGATTTTTATTAAATAACACATTAATTAACCATTTTAACACTCAAAAGAACTATTCTACCCTAAATGATGAACATACCCATCAATGAGTATTGATGAAATCATATAAAATTACAAAAGAGACACATCCACCCTTTATGTTTTAATTTTATTCTATTTTACTTTTATTAAATGGAGACAGCATGTATTAGGGACGATAATATTCTCTGATCCCAAAAAGATTCGAATTCTTTATGAATTCTTGACATCATACTTTGATGACCTTGTCAACTAAGCCAAGCCCTTGAAATTTAAAACCCTCTGCTTATTTAAATGTTATTATTATAAAACTATGAACTTATTTCAAAATTCATAAATTATTATTAATATAATAAAAAAATCAATCATAAATATAACAATGCCAATATCCTATTGAATCCGGTGTGATCAAAATATTCTTACTTTGCCCAAATGTCAAAATATAACCAACTACAAATTTTCCGAACTATTTATGTTAAAAGTTTAGAATGGTGTACAATAGAACTAAAAAGAAAAGAAAAACATATAAAAATACTAAAACTTAATATAAGATCTAGAATTTCTCTAATCTTAAATAAATACACTCAACCCTAAGTAGCCGTTAGAAAATCTAATATATTCTTCTAGCAATAGTCTCTTACATGCCATAACTAATAACAAATTAACAAAGCTAAAAATCTTCAAATCTCCAAGCATGCCTTCGCAAACATGGATCTTCTTTCTCAACCCAAAACAACTGCAGTGATGGTAATGGTGACATACCCATCTGGAATCAAATTTCAATTCGTCTTTCCTTTCTGCGTTTTCCCTTCTTCTCATTTCCATTTGCCTAACAAATTAAAGAACAAATTAATCCAACTTCAAATGCTTCTCACACATAATTTCTCTACCCAAATGGTGAGGAGGATCTAGACTGATTAGGAAAGAAAGAGAGACACGAGATAACACAATTCACACGTTTTGCTCGTTTCAGAAAATAAACACGTGGTGAATGTCTGGAGTTCTCCAATGAACCATATGGGCTGCCAACCCAAATTATCAAAAACGCCAAATTTGAAGAAAGCATACCAAACACTTGACAAAATCAAGAGAGATTGGAGGGACTTACTCCTATACAGAATCTGGGAATTTCTATGGATTCAGCATCGAAGCTACTGGATCTCTCTGAGTTCACCAGCCCAGAGCAAAATCTCTTGCTGCCATTGCCAATATTGCCATTGTCGTTGTGGGTATTACCAGAAGAAAAAGGGTTACTCTGAGATGTACTTGAAGAACGGTCTGAGAAGTTAAAAGCCTCCAAGTCACTCTGAAACATTTCGTCGAACAGCTCTTGGAGATCTTCAAAACTCTGCTGCCCATTCCCCTGTTCGAAACAGATAAAAACAGGAAACCATTATCAGATCAGATACCCAGTTACGCTTCCGGCAATGCTTCGGAAGTAGCAGAAGATGATGAAGAAGCTTTTCCATTACGTCCAAAAAGAATCCTGGGACCCACCCGGTTACCACCATTAAATGACCTTCTTGAAGCTTCTTCCCTACTCTCTGATTGGTTCTTATTTTCACCCTTAATTTTTGGGGAGCCATTAAAGAGGAGAACCAAGGTCAACGTGGCTCTCTATCTTACTGGTGTTGAAACAGAGACGTTTTGTAACCTCGAGCGAGATCAAAATGGGAGGACCCACTCACCCACCCATGAAGAGGAACTTGGTCCACAGACGATGACAGCAGTTTGATCTGTGACGTCAATGCCCACCTTTGATCTGATCAAACCCTCATGAGAAACTCGTTGGAGGCCGAGATGAGAATGGGAAAGCTAAGCCTTTTTGCCCGAAAAATGTTAGAAAATTCAGGAGAAGAGACTTTTCATGGGATCAATCGAACGAAAGTCCAATCAAATTCGCTCTAAGAAAGTATTCACCTTCAAAGATAAGAATCTCAAATACGGAAGAGGCAGTACTTACACTGGGATCCGTTTCATTCATCATCATCATCTCCGCCATTTCACCCAAGAATTCCCGCATTCCCTGCAACAATTGGTAATGGGAACTCAGAAACTGCTCATCGCCCAGCAAAATTATTTAACTTTTTTTCGTTACAACCTACATTTTCGTCATCATCGTCATCATTTTCATTGTATGCTCCGATATCGTACAGGAACCTCTTATTCGAGTCGGAGAGAACTACAGAAACAACGTCAAGTGAGTAAAGGGAAACTCCACTCTTGGGAAAACAAACACACTAGGATTACCAGAATAAGCTTCTTGGATTGACTGAAAATTTTTCTTCGCCTCATCTACGCGTTTGGGATTCCCTGAAGCTGAGCATCTGTCTGGATGCCATTGCTGCAGGGATGCAAATAACAATTACTAAAACTGCAAAGTTTGCGATTGTTACGCTCTTCCATAAAAAAACATTAAAAAGGAAAATAAAAACAAAAACCAGAAGAATAAGAAACTAATTGCTCAAAAAATTAATCACTTTGTCTGGTCTAATTTCCATACACAATGACCATTCAATGGCTTTTTAAAGTTGAACAAGGATAAAATAAGAACAGGCTTGTATTCTGCCACAACTAACACATACGAAACATAAGTATGCAAGAGAAAATTGAAGATTTATCGTTAATTCTAACCAAAGCAAGCTTCTTGTAGGCATTTCTTAGCTCTGCTTCACTGCATTCCTTCTTCAAACCCAGAACAGCATAAAAATCATTGTTCTTCTGTTCTCCGTCCGCCATTACAATATCAATACGAAATGAACAAAAGGCACAACAGAAGAACCGACCGAAACTAGGGATTGTCGACGAATTTCCGTGATTCAAACATATAGATAGAACAAGGGCTGGGTGAGGAGAAGGAGAAGGAGATTGACAAGACAAGTCTATTTAGTAAATTAGGAAAAACAAAAAGACACCTTAAAAGCTACATAGTTGATTGATTCAAACACGGAACCTCAGAGAGAAAGCTTCCGTAGAGATTAGGAAAGGGAATGAGATGAGGTTGCAGGTGGAGGGTGAAGAGAAAATCCAGAGAGACATCTCCACCCAAAACGCTAAGGTTTTAGAAGACTCCAGAAACCAGCTTTTTAAGTAAGCTTTCATTAGTTCCTGTTTATTTCTTCTGTGGTTAATGGAATTTGATGGACGGCTCAGATTCATCGTTAGATCGTAGTTTATCTTCATTAGTGTCTCCAGAAGGTTCTTTCTCTCTCTCCTTTCTGCTTTTTCTACTAGTCTCGTTTGACGGCATTGGTCACAACTTCCCTACCGGGCCAACTCAGCCGTAAACTTGTAAATTTTAAAAAAAAAAATCCTACTACGGAATTAAGCCTGTAATTGGACATAATTACTTAGCGTACCATTACCTCTCCCAAAAAGAATTATGCCAATCCAACGGTTCCTAAGTGATGATTCTAAAAGAGCCAATCATGGTAGTAGTAAAGGGATCATGACTAGTGGACCACTCATCGAGAACAGATGGCTGGCGACCGGTTCGACTACCGGTTAGACCGGGCGATTTCTGTGATAAAATTCCACCACGGAGACCCATTCGTCTCACCATCATCTTCTCGGAGACGCGCATTGGTATCGAGCTGCCACTGAGACCGCGGCCTTCGCGAATTGCAGGAATAGGTTTGTTCTTTGAATTTCTTCCTTTCTTTTTTTTTTAAATTTACCAGAAATCTAGTGAGCTATGGCTATGGAGATCTCTCTCTTCTTTTTTTTAAGATTCATTGCGTTGACGCCTTTTGATTTGGTATTTTTAAGATACATGGTTATATTTATTTCTGGATTAGAGTTTCTTTATTCTGTTTGGATCGCTTCAATTCCTGGATGAGAAGAGTATCGTTTCTGGTTGATTTGATTCATGGTCGGATCTATCTCCGGCGTTGGCCGATCTAACCCTAGAAATGTCGTTACTTCTGTTACTTTAGTAACCCATCTCCTCTCTTCCAAAGCCTGCCGGAAATATCAGAAAACACAGAGAGAGAAGGGGATTACCGGAAAACGCTTTGCGGAATATCTCCCATTTGAAGCCGACTGGAAAATTGAGCCTGTGGATTTCGAAACTTTAGCGATCAAAACTTAAGGCATATGTTTTAGAGCACAAACTGAAACCGTGACGAAAATGACGGGGACCTTTGAGAATCTAATGTGAGAAAGCCCCTGTGTAGAACAGCACACCAAATGGGAAAGAAATCAGTGTTGGACGTATATGTATAAATTCTTTTCTCATTTGTTGAGCATTTTAGGAAAAGTCAGATTTCACCTCCGCCTTGTTCCTTGACGGGGGTGACTTTGGAATTCATCAGGAAGTGAGATTTTTTCTTCTTCTTATTTTTTCATTTTATCTGATTTTACTCGATTTTTTTATTTTGTGGGCTTTTCTTAGAGTTGTTAGGGTTCGGATTTCTAATCTTGGATTGAAGATGTTTTAAGCCATTTAGGTGGTGTCTTTGGTAAGATGGTAATAATTTCTAACTGGATTTTGAGGCTATTTCCTGTGGGGGGGAAATGTAATATGGACTGATAACCTAATAATCTTGTTAAATCATAGTTACTTCTATAAATCAGAATCAAGACATTCCTTGATGATACTTTGCTAGGATAAACCAAAAGATGCAAACAGGTTCATTCTAACAATAATGTGAATGTTTTGTATCTTTTAATGCTTTGTTTGTTTGACTAAAGAGAAGAATTAAGGGTCGCCAAATGTTTCTTTGTGGATGAAGTCTGATGTAAATTTTTATGTTTGAATGCAAGAAGAAAAAAAAATTAAAGTTAGGACTTATGATCTTGTTTTAATCATGTCAAGCAAACGTCTGACATCCCTGAGCATTTTTAAATCATTTGACAATGACAATCTTTGAGATATTTGTTACATATTTCTGTTGGTGGAGCATGGGACTTAAATAAATAAGATACTGAGCTAGTAGGTTGGAAAGAAAAAAAAGGTGGCCTTGGTGGAGATATTGTACTACTTATGGAATACTACATGAGCTCTCCATTGAACAATTCCCTACTGCACTATGGTTAAAAAATTATTTGAATCATGCCAAGAATTCCTCAAGGTGTTCATTATTTTTCTCCAAGCAGTGTCGTATGAGACCTTATTGATAGCATACCTACATTAGTTTTCTTCAATGTGATCAAACAAACTTAGTCAGATGAAAGTTTGTTTTGCATACTGTCTGCCATTTCAAGGATTGGTGTGGTCATTTTTCTCAACCAAGATTTTAGCATTGGACCTTTGAGATCGAATTATCCCAGTTTATGCAAAACAGCTTCTCTTGAGTCTGGATATCGGTAACAACCTAAGCATGGAAGGGAACTGCTGAATCAACTATGATTGCAAACTAGCTGTTGTTGATAAGATTCTGCCAGTATGGCCAGTCCAATTGAAGTTCTAGAACTATGATGTTCATTTGAATGTGAGTCATCTCTGTGAATTTGATATTTGGAGTCAACTACATAATTGAACCCTCATGCCTGAGAATGGGGTCACTGTCTGAAATGGCAATGACTGCACTCTGGAGTCTGATGAACAGGATGACTCTTGTAGTGATTGTATTTGAGAGGAACTCTAGCGTTGAGAATTAAGGTTAAATGGTGCTTTTGCAAAAGAATGAATTTGGAGAACTTTCCATAGGATAGAGACAGCATTATCTCTGAGTTTGACCACTTTCAACCTTCTGATATTTGCAATTGGTGGATTACTGAAAGAGGGGGTGGGGGAAGCTTAATGGGTTTCTTTGGTTCCATGCACAAATGGAGTCTTTGGGTATGTCACACTGTGGATTTATGTTTACCTTGTGTGTATTCAGCTCATATTCTTAAAGAGTGTTCTTCGCGTGGGTTAGATGGGTGCATTGGTTCATCTGCTGGGTTTTCTAGGGAGGAATACAAGTATCTCTTAAGCCAAGACTTGAGAAAATCGATGATCATTAGGCGTTTCAACTTGATTTGTTAACTATTTAATTAAGACTGGTTTGATTTTGTAACAAGAGTTAAGACTATAGAGCAGGATCAATAAGCTTCATTTTTCTCTTGTAGTTCCGTTTGTGTGTCTGCACATATGTTTCTTTGTTTCCAGTTTTTTCTTTCTCTTTTTCTTTGTTTCCTCCCCCTCCTCCTCCTCCTCCACGTGTGCGTGTGTGTGTGTGTGGGTGGTGGTTGGTTGTTGGGAGTATGTAACAGAAAAACATTGGTATGGCTGATGGTTGGTCCCCATGATATTGTTTTGGCTAAAAGCATGATTTTTGCCAACACTGTTATTTATATAAAAAAAAAATTTCCTTCTGAAAATGTCCTTGTTTGGTCTTAGAGCATGATGCTTGGAAGGATTTAAATGTGACGTATTTGCTATTCCTATTCTCTTGAAGTTGCAGGGAATTTTAACTGCTCAAGCGAATGGCTGGCCACAAGATTGCTCACGCCACATTGAAAGGGCCAAGTGTGGTAAAGGAAATCATCATTGGGACTGCCCTAGGTTTGTTCGCTGGGGGGTTGTGGAAAATGTATCACTGGAATGAACAAAGGAAATCAAGAGCATTTTATGATATGCTTGAGAAAGGTGAGATCAGTATCGGTGCTGAAGAGTAGACCTTCGCCCCCCAATATGTTCCCATACCTTCGACATGGTTTTTTGTTCATTGTGTTACTATGCAGTCGACCCGTGGAAGTTTGGACGGAAACGAGCACAAATGAGTAGCTTTTTAGTATTAATAAATGTCTGGTATTAACATTGCTAAAAACAAATTTGGTTATCGAATGCCTCTTCATGTATGATTGTTTAATTTGAAGCAAATATAAAAAGAGAACTCTTTGCTTACCACCTGATGTTGGAAGATATTCTGACGAATTAGTCAAGTCTCTTTTTGCTGGAATTGTTGAGATTCAAATGCCTCTTCATGCATAATTGTTTAATTATTTTTTTTTTTGGTAAAGCATGATTGTTGAATTTGAAGCAAATATAAAAAAGAACTCTTTGGTTACCACCTGATGTTGGAGGATATTCTGACGAATTAGTCGAGTCTCTTTTTGCTGGAATGGTTGAGATTCGGATGATGCAGTTGAGCATGCTTCAAGTTCTCACCAACTACGCCAACTACGCCAGGCAGATTACAGATGATTCTCATGCTGTTATTGAATTGGTTTAGATTCTTGAACAAAAAATTTGATAGCACTGGAAACAAACGAGGTTGGGTTTCTTCTGTCCAGGGAAAGCTACGAACAAAATCTCATGCTCTCATTTTGATTACCGTAAGAACCCAAGGTAACCAAAAGCACTGGAAAGACCTATAACTCCCGATGACCCAAGGGAAAGAGTGCCTCTCAACATGTGCTTCTATGAACTTAGCAGCAAAGCATGAGAGAAGGCGCTAGATTCCCATTGAAGAAGGAACATGTTTTTTGCCCGAGCAGATCTGAGAAGGCACCAAAAGAGAAAACAGATGGTTATAAGTCCAGGGAAGGCACCACCATGCTATTGAAGTCAAAGTAATTCGTGATGCAACTCAACCCTTCAAATCAGAAATGCTGCATGGTGGTGATTCTTAAAGACGAGATTGGACGATCAGGTTACCTACCTAAACCTTCCAGTTCCATCTCAGCTGTTTCAATGACAAACGGCATGGACAATAACCATTCTTCGTGGTTTAAGAGAAGGCTTTGGCCAGGCAAGCAACTGGGTATGGATCAGGTTTTCGTTTGCGAATGCACCTGAATGTGCACAGCTGTTCCAGCCTTCTGATAACTCTAAAAAAATCCTCTGCAGTTCGGAATTGTGCACAGCAGTGCACATATATACGAAATAGTTGACTAAGAATACAAATAAATTACTTCTGTGCAATGCAGAAAACTCAGCACGGCAAAGGACCTTTTTTTGCCCTAAACAGTAGGCTAAACTCCAGAAATCATCTGGCCCCTTCAATTCTCTAGTTGAAGTTGCGAAAATGAAAATGCAGATATTTTTCAGTGGATCCGAGGTTGTTTACGTGCTACAATTATAAAGATAGCGTTTTTCCTTTTCTTTTCTAGGGAAGCGACGCCAATATGCCAAAACAAGATTAAAAAAAAAAAAAAAAAACCCATTATTTTATGTTATAATCTACAAATATTTACAAACTTACCAAGAAAAACCGAAGCAATGGACTTCAATTTTAAAGACTACCAATTGCTTCGGGATATAAGATAGCAGCACATCCTCACATGAACAATCTATACAAAGGGTAAGGCTAAACTCCCAATAGCCCTTCGGGTTACACAGCACAGTTAATTTGACCACACATGGACTAGTCCTTGCTTATTGCCGGTGTAAATCTCATTCTGATCCTCATCATAGAAAAGGGCTGTAACATCTTCAAGAGCTTCTTTAACTGTACTCCGGACACATGACCGGCCCCCACCTCTCCCTCTTGGGCTGATTTTGAGGGTGGGTTCACTCGACGAAATTTTTGCAATACACCTCCCTGTTAAAATGTTGCTCATATTGATTGAGCCAACTGCACAAGCTGCAGAATAAGTTGTAAAAATCAAGGACAATTCATCTTAAATGAAATTAATCAAAAAGCAAAACCCTGGACTTTTTCATTTTTTATTTTGTGCATAACAACCTAGTTTGAAGAAAGATGAATATGCTGCCCCCAGATGCCATATACTTTCAATTATCTGGTATGAACGAAACCATCCAATTCAGTGCTGTTCAAATGTAAAAGCTGGATTATTTTAGAATAGTTTCTGTGTTTCTCCATTGATCTCACTCTTGAGCCAATCGATCTCTTACCTTTGGCCCTTAACTGGATGAGTACATAGAACATGCCTCATCACACCCACAATGAACTAGACTTAATAACCAATTGAGAAGTATGGATCAAACAACAAAGATGCAGGGATAGAAGCACTTACATTGACCATCATCCTCAGATTCTTCAGTGGACTTGCAATAAGAAATTATGAGCTCCTGATCACTAGTAATGTAGATGTTATTTGTGTTACAGTCAGGGTGCCATAGCAAATGATCTTCAAAAGATGTAACTAGCTCTCCTCGGAAATTCCAAACAGCAACAGTTCTGTTCCTGAACGTCAGGAAGAGGTGGTTCTCATACAAGAATATGAAGGCAGATGGTGTCATGAACTCCATCTGGCTAACTTCGATCAACTCAGTATTCCTTACCTGCACAAACATTTAAGAACGTACAGATAAGGGGTAGAAGTACAGGAACACGGTAACTTGCATCCACAAGGCACACATCTAGCGGGTAGAAGTATGGGAACATGGTAACTCACATCCACAAGGCACACATCTAGCAGTTTCAGGGTTCATGAAATAGGGATCTGTTACCACGTAAAAGAATGTAATGGGATTCATGGTTTGATTAAGCTAATTTTATCCCAGATAAACAGTGGAATGGAATGATGGGTCCCAACCATTGTACTAGACCCCGGCATGCTGTTTGAAGTATATTTCACCATACATGCAAATTTATGCACTAGAGAACCAGAAAATACTCACATCAAGTATTTGAAGGTTCTCATTTTCTTGCTTGACTAAAAGCTTCTCATTGAACTGCTCGATAAAATCAACCTTCTTATTGCGGTGTAGAAGGTGATTGAATGATTTCAAAATTGTTCCATCTTCAATTGAGAGTATCTTCAAAGGCACGCATCCAGGAGTTCTTTGGAAAATTAGTAGCATAATTCCAGGGCTGTCATCCACAGAAGTATCATACAGGATTCAGTTAACTAAAATAAGATTTGACAGACAAGCAACAGGCACACCCTAAGCGCGGGTCATTGGAAACTGTCTGCTTAAGCCTAGCACTTTAACCTTATTTTTTTATTTTTTTATTTTTTATTTAAAATTCCTGAGTAAAAGCAATAAGAACAATGTAACACATCAGAGACCATTAAAGAACTTATCAGGGGGATGAGATGTGACATATTTAGCAATTTCGGGCACACCACTATGGAAACAATTTGGTGTATTTCAAGGTGGCTAGAGGAAGACAAAGGCTGTTCAGCCCGCTCAACTCGTAAAACAATTTCTTTGAATCTTTATTTTGAGCCCTATGGTATTGCTCAACTCTATTTCACCACTTTCGTGGTACTAATCTGGCCCATCTAATCTGAGATAGACCATATTGATAATGACCCTTTATGGGATATTATTAACAAAAAGGGTGTACCCAGTGCAAGAGGCTCCAGCCACCATGGGTTTAGGGAGGGTCGTAAAGTATGTGCAGCTTTACTCCAGACTGTTTCCAGATCCAAACCTGTGACTGCTCGGTCACAAAAATGGAGCAACCCTTACAATTCAACACTTACTCTATATTGCAGTATCTATAAACAGAGCCCGGGTTGGCCAGGATCACACTAGGCAGCCAGAGTTCTGACTACTGAGACAGGAGTTTGTCAGCCTAGCATGGCCTGTCAGGCCTGCATTCCCCAGATGAGACCCTCCTCAACAGGAAAACTGCTGGCCACCAAGATGTCATTCGCTTTTTTTAGCATCATTGGAAGTATATCAGATCATCAAATAATGAAATAGAAGACACAAGTACCTGATCTTGATCTCCTGAATATTTTTGTCGGATATTGCATACAAGAAGTTGTAATTCTTCAGGTCAAACACCTTGTATATGCTACACAAGTTTGCACCAAGCAAGAATGTCAGATTGAAACTGATAGATGGTAAGGGAAGATTTGTAGCACAACAAATGCACAAATTCTGAACTAGTGCAAATTGACATAGGAACTTCAATGTCATGGGAATGACTGAACTGCAACAACCAAGAGGAATTTCAAGAGAATCCCTTACCCATCCTGTGCTGAATAAGTCAGAACTTTTCCATTAACATCATCAAACTCAACAAAACCAGGCCATTTCAGCGACTCTGTTTCAAAGAGTGGGATTCCAGCATCCAGTTGATTCCTTCTAATATATCTGTGACAATTTTAACCAAAGTAAACAAATGCGGGGGTGGGAGGAAGGAAACTGCTGGATATATGAACTCTGTATGATTGACCGGAGGCAACTCAAAAAACCATAAGGCGCGGGCAAGGTGGGGGGGAAAAAGGGGTGGAAAAAAACAGTGGGCCCACAGAGTGGGGGAGGGAGAAGAAAAGGAAAGGAAAGGGGTGGAAAAGTGATCAGGTGGGCCCACACTTCCCAACCCCACAAAATCCCACCAAAAGGGGGAAAAGCATGGGGTGGGAAAGTGACGCCACACAGCAGGACAAGGCCTTGATTCAAGGAACCTTGTTTCCCACTTTCCCACCCCAAGCAACCAAACACTCTACCATTTAGGATTTAAAGGAAAGTAAGAAATTTCACATTTTTCAAGAATTTTCCCACCCCTTTTTTCCCACCCCACCTTTATTCCAGCAAACAAACGCAGCCTAATCATCCAGATTGTTCGGGCCAGAATTCCCATCCCAACCATCAGATAATAATGTATTAAAAAATAATAAGTAACTTACATAGGGAAGGAGGGTTAAACCCTATACAACCATTCCGTACATATATTCGTTTGACAGGACGCAGTGCCAGGCTTTTAAGGTTTCTCACATAAAGGTCATCAATATCAAAATATCCACAGTATGAACACAATCAGTTTTATATATTCTGTTCATACACGAACATTATCCTCGATACTCAGAATCCAACCTAAAGCATTTTCTAAGGAGTTCTTTTTGCATTTACCCAAGCCAGATGCCAGGGAGTAAAACAAGCAAAAATATGAAGATTTACTTCTTACTCGATAGGAGTGGTTCTGCACTTCAAAGAGCTAAAGTGGTCTGAAGCATAAACTGACACCGTAATGAGTGACTCATTATTCTTGTTGTAGAAAAGACTTCTAATCACCTCATCAGGGCTGATATTCAGGAAGCACAGGCGTTTATTTGTTGCTGCCAAACAAGAAAACCACTTAATAAGTCAGTATAACACACCCAGCGAAACAAAATATTGTACAAGCACAATAACTAAAATAATAATACTATTAACAAAATTTATTGATGGGTAGTTGTGTTAGTAGTGGGCACAAGGTACTGCTTGTTTAGTTCTCAAGCAACTGGGAACTGCCACAGCAAGAAAGAGTAAAGCAATTACACAATGATGATGGGTAGTCATGTTAGTAGTGGGCACAAGGTACTGCTTGTTTAATTCTCAAGCATCTGCGAACTGCCACAGCAAGAGAGAGTAAAGCAATTACACAATGATGAAGTGTGTTAGTGGAAGGGTAAAAGGGTAGTTTAGGTATTTAGGATTTTTCTAACCCATGATATCATCCTAAACAGCGACTAACAGAAAGAAGCTGTTTTCAGAAATCTGAAAATGCATGACTGCAGGGGGATTTCAAGCAATCGAGACGTCTAACTATCTAACACAACATTTAATGCCCCCTTAATCTCAACTCCAATGTTTTCTTCAACAAATTTTGACCAGCAGTCAACCAATCACCATTATTTTTAATAAAATCAACAATAAACGCGTCCATAGTAATTCTCAATGGGAAAAAGCGTCAGATATGAAAAGGATTACCAACCAGTAATCAATAAAAATAAAGTGATATGAGATACGGCAAAGGTCTCTTACACAAGCTACGCAAAGAAGCATCTCCATGTAAGCTACCTAGTGGTGATGCAGTTGCATCAGACATTAATTCCAATTACCGAATGGAAGCCCATGCACAAGCTTGGAAAGCTGATAATGCGCATGTGATAGTCCAATAGGCTGTAATTGACCTGAGTGCTTAAATATATGGGTTGGGACATTGTTTTTCAGGGCATAATTGTAGAGAACCTACTCTATTAGCCCATAAAGTAGCAATGGAGTTAGTATACAGGATTAAAAGTTCAGTGATTTAGTCAAAGAGGATACATTTTAGCTAGAAAGGGTTAAGATAGGTAAGTTGGTTTTTGGTGCTATGATCTCTCACTTGTGGTGAGAAAGCTTAGAAGATCGACGTCCAAATCCAAGTCTTTCAATGTGATTTGGAAAACCAGATGATTTGATGTCTCTGCTATACTCTAGATGCTCCCCCATCCCCTTGTCCATGATACCTAAGGAACAAATTAACTGTTATTACCCAGGGCCTCGATTCTTCAATTTCATCGCCTAATAGGTTGTAGGCTTGTTACCCCCCCCCCTTCCTTTGTTTGCCCCTTGAGCTAGGTTGTTCCCCTTGGCTTCTATTGGCTCCCCTCCTTCCTCTCCCTTTGTACATTCTCTCTCCCTTTAGGGGTTCTTTGGTAATGAATTCTTTATTCATCCAAAAAAAAAAAAAAAAAAGTTTCAGCAGTTTCAACCAGTTTTGACCAAGCCTATCACAAGTCAAGTTTTACCCCAAAAAAATATCAAGTCTCGACCAGTTTCAACCAAATTTTGGCTTTGGCGGGTCGAAACCTTGGTCGGCATCAAAATTGTTATCCTTGATCGAACCACAGGTCAAGACAAAACTGTGCCTTTGTCAGTCAACAGATAATTTAGCAGGCTTTCCACTGGGCAGTTGCACTTTAACTAAAAGCAATCCATGCCCAGGGTTATATTTGGAATCATCAGGGTCCCACAAAAATATAAGAATATTCAATTCAAGGAGATAGTGACAAAAGAGTAAAGATATGGGGATTTACAAGAGGATTGTAGAAGTTTAATTTAAAGGACAACTAAGGAGTCCAAAGAGAGTACATGTTGGGTAACAAGAACTAATGCCTAGGGAGCCACTTCGAACAATACAAAAATAAAGGAACATGCGAGGAAGTCATCGTATTTAGGAAAACTGAAGAAAACAAATTGATGTGGGTAAAACAGCACGGACCGGGTTTAACCACGGTCGGGTCACAGATTCCGGTCAGGAGTGGCTCAACCGTGATCGAGACCGGCCTAAGGTTCGAACCAGACAGTTGCGTAACGAGGAAGAAACCTTGCGGTAATGGAGATAAGCATGATCCCGTGGAATTCGGGATGTACGATCGAGTCATAAGTGGCAACTATCATTATGTGAAGTGGGCGATCGTGCTAATCATGGGAACCGTCATTATCCACGAAAAAGGGGTAAAACCCTAAGATCGAACTGCCATTAAGAGGAGGCACGAACGAATCCAACAGTCGAGAATCAAAGGTAAAAACTATTTAAACAAGCGAGTAACACACGGTAAAGGTATCTAAATCGTTTCCCTCCATTCTATATTGAATTCAAGCTCTGCAACTCATTAGAGCTTTGTGATCAGTTCCATTACTAACTTAGCCTTCGGAAGTGGCCTCTCGACCCCACGGTCGAGCGGCATATATAACACTGTTTTGCAGGTTAATCCTCAAGGATCAAAAAGCTAAGCAGATTTTGGACACATCATTTGGCGCCGTCTGTGGGAAACGCTTTGAAAAGCCATGGTGGATACAAGATCTACTACGCTGAGGAATCATAATATACCCCTCCTCCGGGAGGAAACCCCCTGAAGGAAATCTTGTTCTTGACGGAGAAATTCACAAAGACGAAGGACTGGTCGAAGGTGAACACCTGAACAACCCGAATAACCTCCAGGCATAGGTTTCAAGGCGACGCCTTGGCGCCTTGGCGTCTTGGCGGGTTTCTAAGGCTTGAGGCGATGGTCGCCTCAAGCAAAGTTCATAAGGCGGGCGCCTCAGAGATGGGGCGTCTCTGAGTTGTCGCCTCAGACGACTCAGACGCCGTATTGCACTGGGTGATCGCCTTATTGGGGGTTTAGAATTGTAAATTATTTGATTCCAAATCAAAGGTGAAATTTAATTTGAAACGTAGATTCTAATCGGAAAGAATCTAATGGGTGAGTTGTTATATAGGTGTTACATATTATTACATATTATCATTTGTAACATTAAACTAATTTTAAAAAAAGAAAAAAAGAAAAAAGGAAAAACGAGATTATTGAAATCGATCGAAACTCAATCTCAACCCTAACCTCTCGCTCTCTCTCTCAGTCTCTCTCTCGCTCTCTGCTACTCTCCCTCTGCAACTCTCTTCATCTCCGACTCCGACAGAGTCCACTGGCGACACCAGTGACACCGGCAACAACTAGTGTCATCACCGGCGACAGCCTTTGAAGGATTTGGAAACTTGGACTCGTGCGACTCTGTTTCTTCTTCTTTCTTCTGCAACTCCACCGTATCTCAACCTTCTTCTTTCTTCTGCAACTCCTCCGACGGTTGCAGGCTTGCAGCGAGTCACTTCCGCTCACTCTGGTCTCCATCTCAGGCGACGGTATGTCGCCGAATACTTTTTTTTTCTTCTCTTTTACTTCTGGTCACTCTACTCTTACTTCTGCTTCTTCTTTTTTCTTTTTCCCCCCTCATAGGCTCATACGAAGGCCACTGTAGTTGCAGCAATCAAATCACAGCGGCGTCGGTCACCATCTCAGGCGACGGTATGTTGCCGGATTTTTTTTTTCCCCCTGCGATTGTAAGATTGTTACAACTTGCTTTTTTTTTGGTTTGGTTGTTGCATACTGCATGGTGTATGACTGTATTATCACTGATTCCCTGTATGTTGCTTCTTCTTTTTTTCTTGCAATTTGCTCCCAAGCATGAATTTTTCAGAAGCTTGGTTGATGCACCATGTGCAAACCATTTGTTTTCAGCATCAAACAGTTGAGATTGATGCTTTGTTTCCATCAGCTTTGCTTCGATCAGTAAACCTTCTTCTTTACAGGCTCCCCTGGTTCACCCTTGCATGATTGCTTTTGCTTTACCTGAAACCAAGGTTTAAAGTATCGGTATCGAGTATCGTATCGGTCAGCTGATTTTAAGAGACGTATCGTCCTGAATCGAGTATTGTATCGCTCTAGCTAATGTATTTTAGTGTAATTCAATAGAGAGACGTATCGAGATGTATCGTATCGGTTGGGTCAAATATGGATACGTATCGGCTAGTATCGTATGGTATCGTGAGATACTTTAAACCTTGCCTGAAACCCAAAACAAAAACACAAATTAACTTCCAGATTAATTCATACCAACATTTCTAAACATATATAATTTGATGATCACAATAGAAACTAACCTCTGCAACAGGCTCCCCTGGTTCATTCAATATCCTGTATTCTGAATTTCTGATTTGCTTATGATGGATCCTTCTATTAACAACTGCATCGGCTGATCAGCTTCATCACCATGTAAAGTAATTTTTTTAGTCATCATCTTCATCTTATATTTTCTGATTTTTCAGAATAGAAGCTTGGTATCATTATCAATTTTATTATTTAGGACCTACTATGTGTGGTTTGTAGTATGTTGGATGACTTGAGGTAGGCTAAATGGCTAATATTAGTTTTTTTTATTATATATAAGATATGTTTATAATGAATTAGTGTATGAGATGTACACTAAAACGCCTCGACCGCCTCAAAAGCGCCTCGGAGGGCGCCTCATCGACTCATCGCCCCAACTAGCTAAAACCGCCTCGCATTGCCTCGTCGCCGTGACAACTATGCCTCCAAGAATAGATGAACCAGATGCAAATCCAATTTCTCGAGATGTAGCAAATGCTTCGGACGATGGCCAGCGCTTAGGAGCTCCCAGGCACCCTAATCTCAATGATCGGGAGGAAGCTCAAGGGCAAGCACGAGGGGCTGGAATATGACTTTCCCCAGTCCGAGGGCATTTCCCTCAGAGAAATAGACAACAAACCGAAGGCCAGAACTTTAGGCAAGATCCGTGCGGGGATTTAGAAGGTCGATTGGGAGCAAAAAGAACTGGGGAATTGCCCAGAAGAGATGGACAGATAGTTCAGGATCGGGTGCAGGGGAGTCGAATCGGGACTCTTACCAAACTTGAATGAGGGGTACGCACGCATATGGCGACATCCCAACGTTCAGGTCGAGATAGTGTTCGATCGGATGGTACTCGGGCAGTAAACATTGATTGGGAATTGGCAAACATCAATCAAAATTTGGGACAACTCACAAGAGGTAGGAGGACTGATGATATTTACTCAATCATCAAAAAACTCTGTTCGTGGACACCGTAGCCAGTACGAGTTACCCCACAAGTTTAGGCTCCCAACTTTTTCTCCGTTCAACGGGTTGGGAGATCCGATTGCCCACATAAGTTACTACCAACAGACCATGGTTGTTGCTAGTAATTCGGATGAAATTATGTGTAGAGTCGGGTCATCGCTTACAGGGGCAGCACAAAAGTGGTTCTCGGACCTACCATCAGGAAGAATTGGAGATTTTGAAGAACTAGCGCGAAAGATCACTGGTCGGTTCCAAAGTGGGATCCAAACCAAGAAGACCGAGGAGACTCTATTCACTGTGAAGCAAGGAAGGAACGAGTCTATTCGGGACTACTTGCAAAGGTTCAACAAAGCTACTATGGAAATCGAAAACTTGGACGAACAAGTAGCCAAGACAGCTCTTTTCACAGGTCTCACCAATAGGCGTCTTTTAGAGTTGCTATTACAGGATATGCCAGCCACATACCTCGAACTTATGCAGAGACGTCAAAAGCAGGCTGAAGCGACGGAGAGTTGATGCTCGGAAAGGAAAAATAAAGGCTTATAATAAAGAACAAAAGAGATCTGACAAAGGTTAGGGGTCAAAGGTGCCAAACAATTATCGAAGCCGAAAAGCTCGTTCAGGATGGAGGCAACGTTCGCCGACCATTAGGAGTATACACCATTGAATACTCCGCAGTCGGAAATCTTAATGCAAATCAAAGATTAGGATATCCTAAAGTGGCCACCAAAGATGATTGCCAAACCAAAAGAAAGGAATATGGAAAAGTATTGTTGTTTCCATAAGGATTACAGACATTATACGAACGAGTGCAGACATCTGAAGGCGGACATTGAAAGGCTAATATCCCAGGGGCACTTGTCCAACTTTGTGAAAAGCCAAGATGATGATCGGGAAAGAAGAGCGACTGGTGAAAAAAGAAGGGAGCATTCGGAAAACAAAGATCGTCAGGTTGAAGCTTCCCAATCCAAGAAAGGAAAGGAAATTGTAGGAGCTAGCCGATCTCCAATCCTTACCATATTCAGGGCCCCAAAGCCTGAATCCCTCAGAAAATTGAAGGCCAAGTCCAAGTCTAAGTTCGTGAGTTCGGGAGAGGCACAAAAGAGAAAGAGACCGAATGTGGAGGACAATATCACATTCAATGAAGAGGATGAGAGAGGTGTATGCACACCCCATGATGATGTGATCGTGATCAAGGTCGAGATTGGTCGTCGGGAGGTCCACAGAGTATTGGTTGACACAGGGTCATCTGCAAATCTTTTGTAATATGAGGCATACTAGAAACTGAAGATGGAGGAGGATTTGCTAAAGCCATCTTCTACTCACTTATATGGATTTGTTGGATCGTCAACAATTGCAGAGGGGTCAGTACAACTGGACCTGACAATTGGAAATTTCCCCAAAGAAACAACTATTCAGGTAAACTTCTTAGTCGTTCAGGAGTTGCCAGCATACAATGTTATACTCAGAAGGCCATCCCTTACAAAGTTGGGGGTTGTGGTGTCAACCAAGCATATGAAGATCAAATTCCCAACTGATAAGGGGATTGGGGAGGTAAATTCAGATCAGAAAACATCCCGGCAATGTTATGTTTCGTACTTGAAAGGATAAGGATGGGCCCAGAAAGGCAACAGCCCTATCAATCGAGGTTCGGGATGATCGGGACGAGGGCGAGATGCAGAGGCCCGAACCTGTAGAAAAGTTGGAACGAATCCAGTTGGATTCTGACGATGAAGGAAAAACAATTTTCATCGGGTCTGAGCAAACAACAGACATCAAAGAAGAATTGAAGGGTTTCCTTCAGAAGAATATTGACGTGTTCGCGTGGTCGGCAAATGACATGCCAGGTATAGACCGATCGGTAGCAGAACACAAGTTATGGATAGACCCTAAAGCCAAACCTGTGATACAGAGAAGAAGAAATTTATAAATCGAGAAACACGAGGCTATCAGAAGTGAGGTCGAAAAGCTAAAGAGTTTGGGGTTCATCAAACCAATCGAGTGTCCAACTTGGTTAGCCAACGTTATGATGGTTAAGAAATTGAACGGGAAATGGAGGATGTGTAATGACTACACAAACCTCAACAAGGCATGCCCGAAGGATTGACATCCTTTGCCCCGAATAGATCTTCTGATCGATGAGACAGCTGGTTATAAAACTTTGAGTTTCATGTACGCGTATTTGGGATATCATCAGATCCTGATGAACATGGAGGATGAAAAATTTACGGCTTTCATGACCGATCGTGAAAGCTTATACTATAAAGTCATGTCGTTCGGGTTAAAGAATGCGGGAGCAACTTATAAAAGAGTTGTGAACAAAATCTTCAAAGATCTGATCGGGAAGAACATAGAAGCTTATGTGGACGACATGCTAGTGAAGAGCCTTCAGCGTTTGGGGCATATAGCAGATTTGACAAAAGTATTTTCAGTCTTAAGAAAATACCAGATGAAGTTAAACCCAAAGAAGTGCGCGTTCGGGGTGTCCTCGGGTAAATTCCTAGGATTCATGGTTTCCCAAAGAGGAATATAAGCGAATCTTGTGAAGATAAAGGGCCTTGATCAATATGGAGCCCCCAAAGATTGTTCGGGATGTACAGTGCTTAACATGTAGGGTTGCAGCTTTGAACCTATTCATAGCACAAAAGTGTCTGCTCTTCAAGGCCTTGAAAGATCTAAAAATAAGCAAAGAGGCACGGTGGACAGCGGAGTGTCAGAAAGCGTTCGAGAACTTGAAGATGATGCTCTAGAAGCCGTCTTTGTTGTCCCGACCAGAGAAAGGTGAAACGTTACAAGTTTACTTGGCAACTTCACTTTCAGCTGTAAGTGCAGTTCTCGTTGAAGAGAAGGACAAGAAGCAATGGCCAATTTAGTATGTCAGCCACGTACTCCTGGATGCTGAAACTAGACCTGTAAATGGATAGCCGAAATCCGCCTCCGAATTTGCATTCGTATTCGTTTAAGGGTATCCGTATCCGAAATTTTTCTTACCGGAAAATATCCATATCCGTCCACTAAGCAACCGAATTCGGATTTGGATAGTTGTTTATCGGATCGGATAATATCCGGATAGATTTTTATCCGGATAGAGTAAAGTATTTAACATTTTTTCTTTAAAAATATATGATAATCGGATTCGGATACCGGTAATCGGATTCGGATAGCGGTATTCGGTAATAAGAAATTAGAAATTTATAATAAAAAATGTAAAAAAGTGACAATTATCAATCAATAATCGGATATTTTATCGGATCGGATTATTATCCGATATCCGATAAAGATTCGGATTCGGATGCCTTCTCTAAATTTTTGCCGGGATTCGGATAGCGGATTTGCTAATCGGATTCGGATACTGGTGTATCCGAGCCGAATCCGGTCCGTTTACAGGCCTAGCTGAAACTAGATATTCGGAGATCGAGAAACAGGCTTTGGCTTTAATGATGACAGGCTTGACAGCAAGAAAGTTAAGACCTTATTTTCAAGCACACCCGATCGAGGTATTAATCACTTTCCCTTTGAAAAAAGTCCTTTATAAGCCTGATTTGTCTGGTCGAATGGTGGCATTGTCAGTGGAGTTGGGAGAATTTCAAGTAGATTTCAAACCCCGAACAGCTATAAAGGCTCAGGCCTTGGCAGATTTTATGGTGGAGACAACAACTCCAACAAAAAAAAATTACCTAACCCAACATCCCGACCATTTGGGATATCTATGTAGATGGTTCGAGCAACAAGCGAGGGGCAGGAGCAGGTGTTTTGTTAAGAAGTCCGAGGGCTTTATCATACGATATGCTCTGAGGTTCGGGTTCAAAGCAAGCAACAATGAAGCCGAATATGAAGCCTTATTAGTAGGCCTTCGGTTAGCAAAAGCTTTAGCAATATCTGAGATCACTATTTACAGTGATTCCCAACTTATTGTTAACCAAGTACAGGGAGAGTCCGAGACGAAGGAGCCAAGGCTGCAAATGTCTTAGGAGTTGATACAAGTATTAAGAAAAGATTTCGAAGAGGTCCGAATCTGTCAGATTCCGAGGAAGGAAAATACAATGGCGGACAAGCTCTCAAAGCTGGCGAATGCAAAGGAAAAGACCTTAGAACCTTCAATGTACATTGAGGAGTTAAGTTTCTCAAGCACAAAGGAAAGGGAAATATCTTACACAGAGGAAAAGCAATGCTGAATGAACCCAATCCTTGAATATATCCGGTACATAGAGGAAAAGCGATGCTGGATGAACCCAATCCTTGAATATATTCGGGACGACAAATTGCCCGAAGAGGCGAAGACCCAAAAGAAACCAGAGTCATCCATGTTCAAGCGGCAAGGTTCACAATGTAGAATGGTAGACTGTACCGAAGATCTTATGTTGGACCACTACTCAGATGTTTGGGACCCGAAAGATCAAAAAGTGCCTTAGCAGAAGTACATGAAGGAATCTGTGGAGTACACATGGGTGGTCGGGCATTGGCGCATAAAATATTGAGGCTTAGGTTATACTGGCCGAAAGTAAAAGAAGATGCTCTGGAGTACGTGCGTCATTGCAAAAATTGTCAAATCCATTCAACCGTGTCGAAGAAACCAGCAGTAACCCTAACGTCAATCCCTAACCTGATCTCGTTTGCAATGTGGGGGATTGATATCATGGGAAAGTTCGCCAAGGCATCCGGTGGTTGAGAATTCCTAATCGTGGCAATCGATTACTTCACCAAATGGGTCGAAGCAATTCCATTGGCAACAATCACTGAGAAGAGGGTGGAAAAGTTCATGTTGGAGTCAATTATCCATAGGTTCAGGATCCCAAAGATTCTTGTCACCGATCATGGAACTCAATTCAACAATCCCCACTTCGAGCAATTATGTAGTACTTATATGATCGAGCATCGGATGTCCTCAGTAACATACCCCCAAAGCAATTGTCAAGTAGAGGTAACAAACCGAACCTTGTTGGATGGAATAAAGAAGAGGCTTGAATCACGCAAAGCTTTATGGGTCGAGGAACTCCCGAATGTCCTCTGGGCTAACCGAACGACAGTTCGAACACCCACGGGAGAAACTTCATTAAAATTAACTTATAGGTCAGAAGCCTTGGCCCCAAGAGAAGTGATGGCAGGAACACTCAGAGAACAGGAATTCAAAGAGAAAGCAAACAAGCAAGGACTGTTAAACAACCTAGATCTGCTAGACGAAGTCCGAACAAAAGCCATCGCTAGAACTCAACGCTATCAAAGGAGAGTGGCCTCCCACTACAATGCCTGAGTAAGCATCGACAATATCGATCGGGAGACTTAATCCTCAGAAGCACTTTAGCATCTGATCCACGTCATCAAAGGAAATTAGAACCTTCGTGGGAAGGACCATACATGATCGTCAAACCAATTGGTTCGGGAGCTTATAAGCTGAAGAATCGAGCAACCGATCGTGAACTTGATCAGTCGTGGAATGCTAGGCATCTTAAAAAGTTTTATCCTTAGATATTATTCCAATTATGGGATGTAACAAATTTTCAGTTATCAATGCAATTCGTACCTTTGATCACCAAACCCCTTTGAATGGGGGGCATACAAGGATTACAAGAGTAAAACCATCAATTCAAAAGGCTTCGGCTACGCCCGAATGAGACCTCCAAAAGCTTAGCAAAATTCTCAGGAATTTTCTAAGTATGGGGCATCGGTTGAACCCGAATAAGACCTCCAAAAGCTTAGCAAAATTCTCAGGAATTTTCATGGGGCATCGGTCTAACCCATGTGAGACCTCCAAAAGCTTAGAAAAATTCTCGAATTTTTTAAGTACGAGGCTTCTGCTAAGCCCGAGTGAGACTTCCAAAAGCTTAGCAAAATTCTTAGGAATTTTCGAAGTATAGGGCATCGGTATGGAACATCTATCATACCCAAACGAGACTAATATTGGTTGAAGAAAAGCCAGTATTTAAGTGACATTCGGCGAAAGAAAGTAAAACTACGCATGAGCATAAACACACAAGTCTGAAAAGAAGGTTTTCTTTAACACATAGGCCATAAAGGGCCAGCCTTTACAAAAAGTACAAAAATACAAAAGTACAAAGGAAGAAAAGAACCCAAACGCAGTCGGTTTAAAAAAAAAAAAACAAAGAGAGAGATGTTCATGAAGCTTGATCTTGGTTTTCTTAGCTGGTTGGAGTTTGTGCTAAGGCTGGAACTTGATCGAGACCAAGGGCTTGAGCAGTGGTTTCTGGAGCAGCATTTTCTTGAACCACCTCAAGTTCAGGAGATAAAGGCAGAGAATCACTAAGATAGAATCGAGGTTGGGATCAGCTGCTGGAGGATCTTCTAAATCATTCGCCCATTCGGGAAGAGGGAGTTGAAGGGCTTCAAAGACTTCGGGGTGGCAGACATTTTGGTGAGGAGCAGTATCAAAAGTCGGGTTCCTCTTCAGGATCAACTTCCATACATCATTCTGCCCATCTCTATAAGCCTGAGTATTAAAAGGGACTAACAATTTGTTGAGGGGCTTGCTGTTCAGGTACTTCCGAACGCAAGCTTTCCTGGCCTCTATAGAGATTTCCTCGGGCTTAAAAGGCGCTGCCCGACTTTGAGGCTCCTCTCTTTCCTTCACCAAATTTTCTATCTTTACTTTTGACTCTTTCAATACCCCCCAAAGCCTTTCCACTTCCCGATTAAGGTTACCAATATTCCCGTTGGCAACCTTAAGGTCCTTGGAGACTTTCTCCAATTTCTTATTCTCTCCTCGGAGACGAAGAATTTCAGCGCCTCTCGCCTCTACCTCTTTCTCTAGCTGCTTTGACCAAATGTTAAGCTATCCAACCTGAAGAATAGCCTCCATCTGCCTATGGAAGCTATCTGCAATGACCCTACAAAATGGCAAAGAAAAATGATTAACAGCAAAGTTCGGGAATTAGAAATATTCTACAGAAATTTACAAGGTGCAAAGGCAAAGACTTACTTGATTGAGGCGTTCACAAATGCCTCATCAGAGACAGAACCAAGGGCTTTGCTCTCGGTAGGCATTTGAGCAAAGGTACTCCACTCCAAAGCCTTGTCATAATCATCCATGATGCAGTCGGTCGTTTTCAACTTCCAGGCGGGATATAGATCTCACCCTCGGTATCCGAACACCTTTTATTTGAACTGGCGTCGTCTTGAAGATCATGCCTCCTCTTTGTGAGAGGCATGTCATCGTGTGTGGATTCCTCCACATCAACGGGGGCTTTTCCCTTCCCCGAAGGCTCTTGATGAACCTTGAGGACTCCTTTCAGAGCCTGAACAACAACCTTCGAAGCAGGGGGATCATCTTCCTTCTTCTTGGTTCAAGCAACTCTTTCTTCAACTATAGCCAATCCTCTGGTAGCATTGGCCCGAACGGCTTGGGGATTGTATCGAGGAGGCACTACAAGAGGAAACGAAAGCAGTTAGAAAAAATCATCAAGGATATATACACAAAGAATTAATAAAGCAAGATTGATGGGGTTCGGGAGCTCACCAAGCGTTAGACACCACAGCTGGAGAACGGCCTCGGACTCCATAGCCAAACTGTGTATCTCCTGACATGCACGAATAGATTTTATCTTCTTTACGGCGATTGCTTTGTTGGGAGACAAGGCTAAGGGACGATTCACCTCAGTGTGGGAGTCGAAGCTGCCCCAAGTAATCGGAAGATTAAGATCCGAAGGTGGAGCTCGACAGAATAAATACCGATGGCACCACCCTTTGTGGTTTGAGGGGCAGGTAACTTTGGCCAAGATACTCCCCGACCATCCAAGCTCGGACTTATTGCGCTTTGAAAAGAAAACCCAACTGGGAGGGTTGGATTTGCTTAAGTAGAAGAATTGAGAAAAAATGGGAAGAGAAGGAATTATTTCTGGTTCGTGACAAAGGCCAAGAAGCCTGATAATCAACCTCCAGCTACTAGGGAGGAGCATACCTAGGCATATCTCCCAGTGGTTAAGTACCTTAGAGAAAAGGGGAGAGGAAAAAGGGAACCAAACTCCACTTTTCAAGGTATTGGTGTAAATAGAGAATTCTTCATTAAGAGCCGAATTGACTCTTTCATTAGAGTTCGGGAGTCGAAGAATATAATCAACAGGAAGAGAAAACTAACTAAAAATAGAAGAAACTTCCTCCGGACGAATCTAGGACACATAAAAGCTGGGCCCATGAGATGGTCTTTTGGATGATCGGGAACTTCCAGCAAAGGCTTTTGGTAAAGTCTTTTGCTATCAGGAAGGCTGAGAAGAAACAATTTTTTTCTTCTCCTACACATTCCCAGGTTGCTTCCTAGGGACAGAAGGATAGAGGTATACCATCGGTTGGTAATTCTCTTATCCTTATCACCAGATAGTTCTACTGAGAGAGAGGGGTTCACTTGGTTAGCAGAGCCCTCTCCGTCGATCATACGATCGACAGAGTCATCGTTTGAGGTTCTATCATTAACCATTGTGGAAAAGAAAGAAAAATCTAAAGGAAACAAAGGTCTGATGCAGCTACGAAAGAATGCAAACGAGGAGCAAAGGAATGAACAAGAGCAAGAAAAGGAACTTACTTGTCGAATCTTGAATAAGATGAAGCCTGAAACCGGAAGTTGAGTAACTGAAAATCGCAAAAAAGAGCCCTGGAAACTTTGAGTGCAGGTAAATTCACGAAATGAAGAAGCGAAAGACGAGAACTGAGGAGAAATGGGTTTAAATAGCCCCAGAGGTGAGACGATGAATGGTTGAGATTCACTTTAATCAGTGGACTAGGGTGAGCGACGGTTCGAGTACCGATCATCGATGAACAAGATTGAACGAAGATCAACGGCTAACAATCACTAACGGTTCAAACTTATCAAAGTAATGATGACAACTGCAGGAAAGGTCCACGTGGTGCCTTCGGCATAGGGAACAAGAAAGGCATGCAGCTCGAGGAGCGTATTGTTGCCCTGTTGAAACAATAAATGCGAGGCGACGTTTGAATTCAGGATAACAATCAATTCAAGAGTCAGGATCGGGAATGGCAAACCAAATAATCATTCGGTTCTTTCCAATCACTTGGCTTGAGGGGCTCGTGATGTGGGTAAAACAGCACAAACCGGGTTTAACCACGGTCGGGTCACAGATTCCGATCGGGAGCAGCTCAACTATGATCGAGACCGGCCTAAGGTTCGAACCAGACAGTTGCATAGGGAGGAAGAAACCTTGCGGTTATGGAGATAAACATGATCCAATGGAATCTAGGATGTATGATCGAGTCATAAATGGCAACTGCCATTATGCGAAGTGGGCGATTGTGCTAATCATGGGAACCGCCATTATCCACGAAGAAGGGGTAACACCTTAAGATCGAATGGCCATCAAGAGGAGACACAAGCGAACCCAACAGTTGAGAATCAAAGGTAAAAACTATTTAAACAAGCGAGTAACACACGGTGAAGGTATCTAAATCATTTCCCTCCATTCTATATTGAATTCAAGCTCTGCAACTCATCAGAGTTTTGTGATCAGTTCCATTACTGACTTAGCCTTCAGAGGTAGCCTCTCGACCCCATGGTCGGGCCACATCTAACATTGTTTTGCAGGTTAATCCTCAAGGATCAAAAAGCTAAGCAGATTTTGGACGCATCACAAATAAAGTACGAAACGATGTTGTGGGTGGGGGTGGGTGGGTGGGTACCATAACCATAGTAGACTTGGAAAACAAGCAAGGATTTGAGTTCATGGTGTTACAATCCAAGACCTCTGTAACCAGCCAAAGAGCTGAGAAAAAAGAAACAGAAGAAGAAAAGAAGAGGAAGAAGAGTTACACAAGCTTGAGGAAAGGTATGATTAGGTTGAGAACCTACTAATCGCAAGATATATTTATAAGATAGTAATTACTAATGAAAATCCTGTTCTGTCCTTTCACTAACTACCGCTAGAACTATGAGAACAAAAAAAGAAAACCAACCCTACAAAATAACAGAAATAGAGGTACCAAAAAATCCGTTACTAAACCCAGCTATCGCTGCTGGACTTCAACATATAGAATTCTTCATGAAGGACATTACAGCTCAATGAAGAAAGGGAACAAAAGACATTTGGTGCGGTTTCCTGAAAGCTGAGCTCCTACTCAATCATGAATGACTTTGAAGGAGGTCCCAACATGGGGAATCAACTCCATTGCAGCGAGAGTTCTGAAACAGTTTTTTTTTTCCTTTTACTTCCCCCCCCCCTTCTCTTTTTTCTCTCTTTGTTATGTGAATCATTTCCAGTGGCAGCATAGGGCCTAGGGTTGCTCCCCAAACCCTACGGCCCGTATCCTACTAGGGTGTTTTGGTCATTTTACTATTCCTCCTGGGGCAAAGTGGTCTAGTTGGTTTCCCCACACTGTTAGGAGTTAGAATCTACTTTTACTTTCTTAATTGAGTTATAGTTGCGAGTCTCTTGATGTAACTAATAGTCTTAGTTGGAATATAATTTCAAGTAGGATTCCCTGTTAAAGTTGATCTCTTATTATGTAAGTCGTATTTGTTTAGGAACTTCTACTTAAGTTTTTTTCTAGTTTAGAAAATTTAGTTGTACTAGGGAATTCTAATCCAATTGGGATCCCTAAGTTGAGTCCAAGTAGGTTCCCTAAATTGAGTTCTAGTTAGTTTTCTTTAGAGAGTCCTAGTTAATGTAATGAGACTATAAATAGCCCCTCCTACCTTGTAAACAATTCAGACTGGATTTATAAAATTTGCAGAGAGTTCTAGAAGAGAATTGGACGCATGGGATCCAAAAAGGATCCCCACGGCTGAGCACTTAGTTTTCAGCAGTTTCTTCATCTTCTTCAACTTCTAAAGCCTGAGGCAGCCCTGTGACAGCACCTATAGCAGCCTAGAGTGAACCAGTACACTCTCCCGCAAGTAAGTTCAATTGCCTACCCCATGGCAAACCCAATTCCACCTTTCCTAACCCATCACAGACATCCCTCCCCCTTTCCGTTCTTACGGCAGCAGCGCCCCATTCCCCTATGTTAAACCCTAAACCTCCATCCCCTTCCCCCTATTAACCCTCCCCTAGACCCCACCTCTCTCCCCTCTATTTTCCTGTTCTAAAACCCTACACAGCCCCATCCCTCTTAGCTGCAGAAATTTCCTACACTGCATCTTCTTCCTCTAGAAACCGTAGACCCTAGTTTCACTATAACTCTCCACACTCCCAAACTCCTCAACCAAACCCCAAACCCTTTTAGGATTACCTTCTCTACCTTCCCTCTAAACCCTAACCTCGCCGACACCTTAAGCGATGTAAACAGGAATCCTCCCCCTAACCAAACCACTAACTTGGGCCCTAAACTGATGCCAAAGTGGCACACCTAGTGGGCTGGCCGAACCCTATTAAGGGTATTTTGGTCATTTTCCCACTTATTTTGATTAATATTATGGTCTAGTAATTTTTGTTTTATTTTTGTGAGTTTATATCTAATTGTATTTCCTTAATTGAGTAAGAGTTTAAGTCCCAATTAGAGTTGGAGTCCCAATTGAAATCCATTTTTAATTAAGATTCCTTTTGGATAATTAGTTGTGATTTTGCAAGATGCTTTATTTTTATTTGTGGTTGTTATTTATTGAGTTGTAAACAGGATCCTAATTTATAAAGGATTCCCAAGTTGAGTCAAGCTAGGTTTCTAAGTTAGAGTCTACGTCTTTTCCCTCCAGTTGTAAGGCTATACACAGCCCACCCTACCTCATTGTGAGACAAGTTGAAGTGAATACAAAGAATTTAAATCTTGAGGGAAATCAAGTCGGGACTTTCAATGGAGGGCCACGGCAGTTTTAGAAGGTATTCTTCATCAATTCCAACAAGCTTCTCCCAATCTCCAGCATCAATTCAACAACCCAGCAGCAGAATCAAGTGAGTACAGCAACCCTAGCCCCTTCTCCCTCACCCGCAAGGCCACAACTCTTCCCCACCCTTCCTCTTTCTTGTGTAAGCCTCCCCAGCCCTCCCCAGCCCTCCCCAGCCCTCCCCAGCCCATGCGACAGCCCAAGAACCCCTTCCCCACCCACTGCGGCAAACCTAGGACTCACCCCCACCCTCCCCAATACCCTGCGACTCCCTTCGCCCCCTCTTTCTCCCTTTTGGCCCCTCTTTTCCCCTTTAGGCCTCGTGGCAAGTTCTGAAAATTCAGACCAGAAAGAGAGGGGTGGGGGAAGAAGAAAAGAAAAGAGACAGATCGAGAAAGAGTCCAAGAACTCACCAAGAAACCAAGAAATACATCCAAGAATCAGCCCTACACCTAAGAATCAACCCATAACAACCCAAAACCTTTCTTTTCAGCTCTTGGGTGGTTCTGGGTATCTCAAAACCTTACCATAGGAATATTGTTAAAACTCGAACCAACCCATATCAAATTAGCTAAACCCTAACTTGTCCATAGGATCTTCCCAAGACCCTAAAACATCCCATAATCTTTTGTGAAACCTCTGTTAGAATTTTAGGATCCTGTAACCGGCCCAAGAATTTAGAGAAGAAGAAGAATGAAGATGAGAAGAGAAAGAGAAGACGGAGCTCATACATGTATTGGCTCTCTCCTATATTAATAATATAAAATCAGATTTTCATTTAAGAAGTTTTCCCAAAATGAGTTACAGCAAGAAAGAAAATTACATATTGCATTAAATCTCCCAAATCTACTAAAAAAGAAACTATCCTAGGGAAATTACTTGTGAAACAAGCAATAAGCAAATTAGAAAGTAACCAAAGAAGACCTAGATCTCCATCCAATAGAAGAAGTATCCAAATCTCACACAAATCATAACACTCCCCCTCAAGCCAGAGCATACAAATTTCCCATGCTCCAGCTTGGAGTAACAAGAACATATATTAAAAAACTTCATCAATGTTAAGCACAAGCCAACACCGATAAACACCAAGAGAACTTCATCAGGCAACAATCTTCATGTTAAATGAACCATCGAACAAATGAGAACATTAGGCAATATTGAAGATGAACCATATCCATAAGTATAACAACATCAAAGACACTATCCAAATAATGTCAATAGTTGGGAGGAATCTCCACTTTAATAGACAAAAATTGTGGCTCCAATGTCCACACATAAGTCTTGTAAGAAGGCAAGTAATAGGTAGAGGCATAGGTAGGTAAAAGACAATATTGATTACTATGGAGTGTGGACCAAGTAAGTACGTAAAAAGCAGTATGAGTTGATGCGAAATAAGTAGGTAAGTAAAAGGTAATATGGGTTACAATGGACCAAGTAGGTAAGTAAAAGGGCAGTATAGGTTACGGCTGACTAAGTAGGTAAATAAAAAGCAGCATGGGTCACTTGAACCAAGTAGGTGGGTAAAAGGACAATATGGGTTACTATGGACTAAGTATGTAGATAAAAGGTAGTATGGGTTACTAAAGACCAAGTGGGTAGGTAAAAGACAATATGGGTTATTACAGACCAAGTAGGTAGGTAAAATGTACTACAGGTTACTATGGACCAAGTAGGTAGGTAAAGAACTCCAATCTCCCCCTCACATGTAGCAATACACATGGACAAATAATAAAAACCACTTACCAGCATCTCAAAGTCACTACTGAGGAAGGAACCATGTTACTTGAAACCAAATACAAGAACTTCTAGTCATTATAATAGAAAAGTATAAAACTCTAGCATCAACTCAAACAGGGCAATAGCAAAAGTAATACTCACAACATAACAACAATAAACCGTGTAAGCAATAAGGAAAGCACCAACCAATATTAAGGTGGCAAATGCGTCAAAGGAAGAGTCGAACCAGTAGTGTATCCCAAAGATCCAAGATAACAACAAATTAAATCAGAGAAAGGTATTGAATCAGCAGCAACAATGTTGTAGTACTAGTAAGACAAGGTCCTATTTCTTTGATAATATAAGACAGCAACATATATAGTAGTCGGCACTTATTGTTCAAAATCAGCTCTAAGTAATGACAACCACAAAGCAACCTTATTTACTAGAAGAATAACACAATTGAAGTTGATTCTGGTAAACAAAGTAACTATACCATTCAAAAAAACATTCCAAACACTTGTCGTACTTAAAACCAATAACAGAAGCAATTGGAAGGCAATATGGTATCAACAGTATCTTTCAAAGCAGAAAATTTTAATAAAACAGAGGCAGCAATAGTATATCTTACAGCAGAATCCAATACAACACCAACAGATTTTATTTTTTTTCAAGAACACAAAGACTCAATAGGGCAGCAGCAGCAATCTCAGTGGTACTCACAACAAACTGTAGCAGCTATGGAGGAAAAACACCCAATAGGGCAGGGAATGCCTCAACGATAGTGTAGTAACAATTGCAGAAAATTTCAGATAAGTTACTAGGAAAAACAACTGTCCAGGGTTCTTCGGCAGTGCAGATCAGAATTCATCGGTTGTGATTCATCATGTAAAATCATAAATCTTCATCAAATTCTAGTTCTCCTTCTTATATGAACTAGGTTTCACCACAAACAAGAAAACCTCCCAACTCTCAACCTACAATGTTTATAATTTCACAACAGGATCTGTAGTCACTGCTCTGATACCATGTCAGAAACCAGACTCTAAGAATCAAACCAGAATCTAAAAAGAAGAAAGAAGCAAAGAGGAAGGAGGATGAACCAGCAGAGATAGGATAGCTCCCTACAATTCTAGATAGATTTCCTACACTCACAGACCACTTTATTTATGGGCTGCAATTACAATATACTAGGGACAGAATATTCTGTCCACTAAAATAGAAACAAATATTACCAAATATTAGGACAATATATTCCCTCCAATATTTTGTTTCACAAAAAATAGAAAGCAAGTAAAAAGGGAACTACAAAAAATAGGAACTGCAACACTAAAATAGAAACTATAGAAGATCCAGATCGATCCAGCAGAAGTTGTATCCACATCTCATGCAAATTTTAACAACCTTAAACTCATTACCATCTTAATTCCTACAACCTATTTAGGTTTTTATGAATCCCTATTTTTTCCCCAAAATCCTAATTTTCCCAAACATAATCATCCATCTAAGTTTGTTAAAAACTTAAAATATCCTATTCCCAGGTTCAATAATTACTTTGCTGGTTCACAAAGAGAGGACTCTGGGCTAACCCTAATTTTAGGGAAACAATAACAAAACTCCTATCCCTAGAATGATGGTTACATCATTAAGAGTCTCAATCCAACTAAGTGACAAATTTTCTAAGCCCTAGCCCTTTTGGATTAATTCTGAAATTACAAGATAATAACTACAGAATTAACTCCAGCCTAGCTAAATCCTAGAACCCTTCCAATTAACCCTAGAATCCATCAAAACCTAACAAACCCTAGAAGTCAAACCCTAAAGTAAAAATCCAGTTCTGAAATTTCAATAACAGCAAGGTGTAAAGTTTAAAAATGCAGACCCCTAGACCTATAAGCCTGGCTGAGACCTATTCTAGCCCTAACCTCACCCTAGCTCCTATCCATTGTTACAAAAACCATATAACGGAGGGGATTATAGCCCTAGAAGACTGCTGATTCTCAGGGAAGAGGATCCTGGGGTGAGCTTGGTTCTAGGACAATATTCAATCAACTAAAACCCCAGATCACCGTTCACATCATTCTTCTTCTCTTTTCTGTGGTTTGGGGGGTGTTGTAGGTGATAAAATAAAGCAGAAGAGAAGGAAAATTGATCAAAACCTACTGCAGGAAAAAGGCAACCTTGAGAAGATTGCCTGTGCTTAATGCATTGAATGTTCTACAGATTGTTACGGGAATCGGATGAGAGGGTTACAACCAAAAGAAAAAGGATCGTTCAAAGGGAGGAGAAATACAACTATTAGAGAGAGAAGAATCCTTCGGCTCTAACACCAAATTAGTGGAGAGCTGGTTAGTATGAGAATTGGGAAGAAATCTGAAAAGTGGATATCAGAGTCGCAGGGGAATGGGAAAATCACCAAAGAGGTGAGCCAGAAACAGGATAGCATGATAACTCCAGCCACATAGGCACTACAAACACTTCATGATTCCAGTCTTCAAATCTGAGTTCCAATTGCAGGATTGCATTTACTTGAAATGAAAAAGAAACCCAACATCAAAGGAAACCAAAACTAATCCAGAAACTCAAATCATCAGTCCTAACAGACATCTCTACATAAGCTACCAAATAAAAATTGCATGTTAATCCCAAAATAAAAATCATACAATATCTCCTAGCCTACTAGTCAAAAGACCCAAATCAACCCAGTTAATTTCTGTTTGTGTACCCATATGGATTTGGGTCAGACCAAGGTAGTGCACCTGCATCAGACTATCAGTAAGGGTTCTTTTTAAGAGTTTTGATGTTGTTGAGATTGGCATATACAACTCCTATTCAAAACATTGTTTCTTTTCTCCTCTTTTCTTCTGTTCTCTTCTCTTCACTTTTTTGTCCGAAGAAAATCGACCTCATCTCTTCTCTCTCCCCATCTATCAGTATGATTTCAATCCTATAACAGTTCAGTTGCTTACTTTATCACAGTTTTGAATCTTTTGATTGCTGGGACTGCTTGCATCTGAGATCCATAAGCTAAGTTCGGATTGCATAAATTACTGCACACAGAACACCAACTTGGCAGTTCCAACTTTTGTTGGTGCTAAGCAGGTATAATCTGTAAATCATATACAGGGAAGAAAGCAACTGAACAAAATTGGGATAGGAAAGAAACGTATCTACAGGAAACAAATACCAGACAAGGGAAGAAAACAACTGAACAAAATTGGGATAGGAAAGAAACATATCTACAGGAAACAAATACCAGACACGAAACAATGAAAACCGCATTAAGCAAAATCCTTGATATTAACATCTTTGAATTCTTTAGAGTTTAGACTCAACAAACCCAATCAACTAGAAAAAATAGTTAGACTTATCATATAGTAACACCATAATCATTATGTTACTTTGCTAAAAGACACAATTATTTATCAGTACACAAAAGTACACTTATACCAACAGGCAGAGCCACAGAATTTTAGATCATTTAAACACTAAAATAGAGTTCTTGACTTCATTGCAGGTATCTACATTCTACACTGTACTGTCAAATAGTGCAAATAAACTGACCAAAAAATTTTACCCAATATCTTTGCCAGATCTCTGGTTTGTCTAAAACATATACCTACCAAAGCAAAATTAATTTAATTATAAAATCATGAGGAGCCCGCTACTTACTACGATGGAAAGCAGCACAGAGGCCGGACTGAGCAAGAGCAAATATGAGATCCTTGGCTGCTACAATCTCTATAATTTTCGATCTCTTTTTAAGGAACTGTAGTCTCAGAAATAAATGAGCTTTTGGATCATATGTATCAAACTCCTCCTGAGCCAGCAGACATGGAAGACAAATTTAAGGGGTGAACAACAAGATTATGACTACACAAGTCTAACAAAGATGATTAACAACATTTAGCACAAAATGTTTCCAGATATCCTTATTTTACATGAAATTCTTGAAAACCACTGAGGACTAGTCTTCATACTATGAAAATGGAATTTCACATGAAGACTCAGTTACTTGGCTGGTAGCTCCCATCGAAAACAAAAGGGGGAAAAAAAGGAAAGATCTCGTGGAAATGTAAAATGTACTTTCTGCAGAATCCCAAGCCCCAAGAAAAGAAGAAAAAAAATTGGTCAAGTCTTTTAAATAAACAATGTGCACAAATAAATGGGAAACCCAAATAAATTAAGGCAACTCTCCCATTACACAACTGAGATAAGCATCTTTCCAAATGTTCCTCCACATTACACCTATAAATCACAGTACCATTCTTGAAGTTCATCTGTAAAACAGAAATTCTTCCAAACCCTTGATATCCTACAGATATCACTCACTTCATGCAAAGAAAACCTAAAATATGGTTCATCTACATATGTCATATATTTGTGAAAATTACTCCTTACAAAGAATTATGTGCAACCCTCAACTGTAAACCTTGTCAATAACTGTTACCCGCCTAATGTAGCCAAATATAACTAGTGAGTGATGTCTTCAAGGAAACAAAGCTCAACTTAGCACTGTAACAGCAGCCAAGGGTGGGGCAAATGCAAGTGCACTAACTCTACCATACAATGTTTGAATACCAAGCAACTTTGGAAGACCATTCTATAAATCACAATGGACAATGTCCCGAAAATTGAGGTTACAAATAACTTATGGATGCAGTTTTCAACAATTTCATGGGCAATGGGGGCAAAATCTATCACTCATTTGGCATATAATCCTGGTTTCGACAGGGTTGTAAAGATAGAGAGCCTCTAATCTCCAAGTTCTGACCTTCAGGAGAATGTCTGATCTTAAAGGGAGGCGAGTTCATTATGTACCGAGTGTTATTTGGGTATGGTAGTTAAATGAGTTTATTTGGGCTCAGCATTGTTGGAGGTTGTTTCAATATGAAGTTATTTAGTCATGGTCATAATCAAAGTTATTTAAGTAGGGGATTGAGCAGGTTTGTAGGAAATTCTAACCACTTGCAGTTCATAGTTATGAACGATAAAGGCAGTAAAATAGATCGGGTGCTGAAGGCTTCGGCACAACCAAAGCTGGGGACCAACAAATTAATCTCTTCAGGAAACTTGAGAAGAGGTTGATTACCTCTAAATTATGCAAAGGCACCTCAACGATGCTGTAGCTTCACCCATAAAGCACTCCCTCCCTCTTTTAATTATTTTCTCTATAGACTATCCATGCACTTAAAATATTTGGTTCTCAAAGATGGTTAAGGATCAAAGGGTGGCTAAGTTTGGAGCTTGGTATCTGAGCACTTCAAGAATGTAACAACTAACCCTCTCAAAGGTCAAAACATGACAGGCAACAAAAATTCTTTTGGATCTCACTGAGTTGCTCAAGAGATTGAGTCCTCAAACCCCAACATTGAGTTCGAGGCCAGCATAAATCTAGTGCCAAATAAAATTAGTGAGCAGCAACTCCAAAGATTGAAGCTGAAATCAACTATTGTAGAAACTAACCGACTGTGGATGTTGTAAGCTCATCAAACCCATGACACAATGTTTGTGATGTAAACCACGATCTAGGGTTAGGGTTTATGTTGTAATCCCTAGATAAGATGGCTGCCCAGTAATATTCCAGCCATAGATAGAGAGGTTTTAGGGTTTCAAGGCAGGTTCAGAGCCTACTACACAAAATTCCAGATCTGAATCCTTCGTAATTTGAATTTCAGATTTTGAAATTTTGAATCCTAAGGCAACTAGGTCTGGGATCAGGGTTTTCAGAGGTTTCAGCCAGTGTGGTATGGACTCTAGATTTGCTGGTTTTGTGATTCAGATTTTGGACTCGGGTTTGGAAGGGTTAAAGGGGTATGGAGGGTTTGTTTTAGGGTTTTACTGAGTTTCAAAAAGTTCTGCAGAGTTCCAAGGTTGAAGAAGACTTGCAGAAATTTCAGAATAGGGAATACAAGGTGGAATGGGGCAATTGATTTGGGGTTTCGATTCTACAGTTAGATGAGACTCTAGGAAAGGAGAAAAGGGTACAAGAGGGGCCAGAGAAGAGGGTTTAACCAGGGGGGTGTGGTGCTGGAATAGCAGAACAGGGGGAGGAAGGGGATGACCTACAATTGATGCAAGAGAGGGGCTGGATTTGCAGAACCTAAAGGGGACGGGGCTAGGGTGAATTGAGACTAGGTTGGGAACTTGGGATTGCTTCTAGGGCTAGGTAAGAAGGAAGGGGCTGAGGAATGCTACAGCTGAAGGTGGTAGGTGTGAGAAGGCTGCGGGTGGGGTGGGGGAAGGGCTGGGACTTACTTGGATGGTCTGGAATTGGTGAATTCATGCTTCTGAACTTGAAGATGGATTGGTTGTATGCTGGAAATGTAATTTGAAAGCTCTCAAAGACAGCCTCACGGTCTCCCTCCCCCTCTTAGGAACCCTACCACACTCAGCACTCAAGCCATTAGACACTCAAAGTTTTCAAATCGGAAAATAACTTACAATGGAGAGGCTATTATAGCCTAATTAACTGACTCTGACTTAACTTAGGAATTCCTTATCAGATAAGGATTCCTTTACAATTCAATTGGACTATAAAAACACTTATCAAATTACTATGCAATCTCAGCCCTTGGATATGAGATCCCACTCACACCCTTTAAGTCATCTAATTAAGCACATGCTATTTAGGTAACATAAGACCTAAGCAACTAAAATTACAATCAAGCTGGACTTCTTCAACTGGATAAAATAAGGGAATCCTATCCTACCTCAACTAGGACTGTTGACTTTGTCAAACATAACATAAAGACTCCAAACTATTCAAATCAAATACTCACTCGCAGACTCAGAGTTGGATGTGAATCCATCTTTCAAGAGGAGGCAAAAATGCCCAAATTGCCCTTCAAGGGGTTTCGGCCAGAATTATGGTGGCCTCTTGGATCCATCTTGTGGGCCCCACTTGGTGTTTCAATTAGCGTGGTCTTTGTGTTCACATCAGTTTGACTACCAACCAAGGTTGTCTAGGTGTTGCTTAGGTGTCCAAGCAGTTCTTTGGGTAGCCTTGGTTGTTGTCGCCTTGAGTTTGACACTCCTCCATCACCTCGATTCTTCTGGTGCGTTGGTAGCTATGCTACTAGTGATTCTTGGAGGAGCATCTTGTCAATCAGAATGGACAAGTGACCTGAAATAAAAGATATGAGGAACTTCCAGATTCTATTATCTACAGTTTCACAAGAATTGGAAGTAATTTTATCAATTATTTGGTGGGTCTTCCCCATATGATTCTGGTCTTAGCAAGGTTGCAAAGATAGAGCCTGTAGCCTTAAGTTTTGACAGTGAAATCAAGGTCTGATCTTAAAGAGAGACTTCTTACATGCCCAGCATATTACAAAGAGTTACTAGAGTAGAATATTTATTTTGTGTTTACTTGGCTTAGCATTCTAAGTTGGAAGTAGCTTGTGGTTATTGTCTTGTTGATAATAGCCATCTTGGGAAGTTATTTAAGTATAAGATTGAGTAGGAAGCTCTAACCACTTGTAATTTGTACTTATAGTCAACAACAGAAGATGGATAGACTGGAAAAATCTTAATTCATCTCCTGAGGTTACATGAGTAGAAGAAGCCATTAGCATATTAGATTACTGTTGAATTGTCCAAGAATTCTGACTTGTGTCAGAGAGATACAGCCAGGCTTTATTTATAATAGAAAATATAGGAGACAAAAGAACACTTCCCGATGTGGGACTAATACAAAAATAAATCCTTGAGACATTTTTTATCTTTGAGATTAATATTATTTAGAATTACAACGCTCCCCCCACAACTTGTTGCAAATATATCTATCATTCTATCATGCCCAACTTGCAAGTAATATTGCAAAACACTTTTTTTCTCAGAGTCTTTGTAAGCACATCTGCCTTCTAGTTGTCAGATGCGACGAAGGAAATGTGAGTTAACCCAGACTAAACCTTATCCTTTATAAAGTGTCTGTCAATATACTTGGTCCTATCATCCTGAACTAGATTGTGCGCAATGTTGATTGCTAACTTATTACTTACCATCTGAAAGTAGTTGCATGGAAGTCTTTGAATCTGTCCTCAGGTCTGAAGAAGTCCTTTTAGCCATAATACCCCACAAATTCCTTGTGCCATTACTCTAAATTCTGCTTCAGCACTGGACCTAGCAATCACTGCTTGTTTCTTGCTCCTCCAAGTTACTAGATTTCCTCCTATATAAGTGCAGTACCCAAAGATTAGACTTCCTATCATCAGGACACCCTGCCCAATCTGCATCTGTATATGCCTCAATTTTCAAGTGTCCATAAGGAGAAATCAGAATCCCCTTTGCTGGAGAGGCCTTTAGATACCTTCGGATACGATAGACAGCATCAAGATGTGAGGAATGAGGGTCATGCATATACTAACTCACCAGACTAACAACAAAAGTGATACCTGACCAAGTGTGAGAGAGATAAATCAGCTTCCTAACCAGTCTTTGATATCTGGTCTTGTGCAAGGGTTCTCCTCCTTTGGCCTTCAAATGTAAGTTAACTCAATAGGAGCTTCAGCTGGTTTGCACCCTAACATTCCAATTTCAGTAAGCAGATCCAGAGTGTATTTTCTTTGAGAGAGAGAGAGAGATACGCCATTTGCTCAACATGCTAGTTCTATACCCAAGAAATCTCTGAGTTGCCCCATATCCTTGATTTCAAATTCAGCACCCAAGAATATCTTTAGAGCTGAAATCTCTTTTTCACTACTCCCTGTAATGACAATATCATCCACATGGACTAGTAAAACTATCATATGGAAGTTTGTTTTCTTGATGAACAAGGTATGATCAGCATTACTTTGTCTATAATCGATGGACACCATAGTTCTATGGAATCTTCCAAACCATGCCCTTCAAGACTACTTCAACCCATACAGAGCATGGTTCAATTTTTACACTTTCCCTTGAGTTATAGTACAAGAGTACCCTGGTGGTACATCCGTATATATACTTCCTCTTGAATCTCCACATTAACCTCAAGTTGTTGAAGGCTCCAACCCAGACTAACAGCACATGATAGTACCACCCGAATTGTATTCATCTTTGCAACTGGGGCAAAGGTCTCTTAGTGGTCAATCCCATAGGTTTGAGTGAACCCTTAGCCTATTAGTCTCGCTTTATATTTTTTTACCATACCATCACCCATTTGCATCCAACAATCCTTTCTCCTATAGGTAGAATCACCAAGTCCAACATTTGGTTTTTTTTCCCCCACGGCTCTCATCTCTTCATCCATCGCTTTCTTCTAGTGTGTATAAGTTAGTGCTTCCTGCCAGGTGTTCGGAATAGAAGCAAGTTAAGAAGGAAACAAAGTACTGAAAAGCTGGGGATAGTAACTGATATGAGACATAATTAGAAATAGGATGCTTGGTGTATGTTCATGGTTGCTTTCTTAATGCAACTGGTAAGTATAGGGAGGGATCAAAAGCAGAGTCAAGAGATGACTTACAAGGAACATTCTCCTCAAGACTAGGAGTTGGTGCTTCCAATCAACTAGGAGCGGTAGAGGGGACTTCCTTAATTGCTTTCTTCTTATTAGTCTTCAAGGGAGACTACAATGTAGGTTATTGCTCCCCCTACACATTATTGTCCTTATCCATCAATTGTTGTTCTTGTGTAGTTACTCCATCTTCCAAGTGAGCTTTCATTAGTAGGAATATCAAAGGGAATATCCAATAGAGGAATGAGAACCAAAACCTCTTCGCTAGACTCACCTTCCCCTAAAGAGGCGTTCAAGAAAAATAGGGAACATTTTCCTAGAAAACAACATCCACAAAACAAATATCCGGTGGGAAGGAGGAGGATAACACTTGTAGCCTTTCTGGGCGGATTAACCAAGGAAAATACATTGTAACCCACGTGAGTTAACCTTATCTTGTGCGTATTTGGATACAAGCAATCCATCTTCAAGTTACCCCTGTTATCATTTGGTCCCCCTGGCTAATGCCGCAAGAGGACTGATGTCCTAGGCTCTCTTTAGAGCCTCCCCACAATGCCCCTGGCTGGTTACATCACAGCCCCTACCCACTCCAGCAGTCCAGCTTGGTAGTTTCCAACACTTGTCCAAGGTTTAGCACTGGGATTTGACAGCAACCTTGAAAAGCCACCTCCAGAGGCTTTTCACCCAATCATTTTGGATAATGCTTGCATCATCTGAATTACAGTGCCTATAAGAACAGAATTAGCTAATGCTTATCTCCTAGATACCATCAATGCTTCTTCTCAGGGGAAAAAAGTTTGAAAGCCAGGTCTTCTTCCTTCACCTTCATGAGGAACATCCATGTAAAATATCATACATGCTTACAATTGATCTCACGAATGTCCTCCGAGGCTTTTACCAGATCTTCAACCAAAAGCATCCACTTGCACTTACTTACCAGTCTACCAAGGATCTGCCTACCTTTTACAATGTTCCCTTCAACCATATCCTATCATCTGATGGCAAGAATACATCCATGCCTTATTTAGGATCACCTCAACATATCTGTTTTCATTTGTTTTTAAATCTAAAAACACAATAAGATCAAGTAGTATCAAATCCTATGCAAAACTTGAATATACTCAAAAGTCCCTTACCCTTGACTTCTTTTTGATTCCCCCAGCCCAAAGGATGCAAGTTTGACATCTCCCCCTCCCCTGGTATTTTGAACCGTCAAACTACTTAGTGTACCCTCCTCTTTCTCCCTAATTGGCCTCATAGCAGAAACACCCTACACCTCCTCTCCACAACCCGCCCACCAAAACCCATCCATGTTCTTCAGTGTTCATCTCACCCTGTTGAGTAGTCAGTCTCATTCCAATCAGGAATCCAAGATATTGATTCCCCCCCCCCCCTTTAACCTAAGTTACAGTCTCCACTATTTCTGATTTCTCTAATAAACTACTTGTTTTTTTATGGGTTATCTTTAATTAAGTCCAGTTTCAATCAACTGTTTTATCGGCTAGTAGGGATTCCAATCAGGTATCCAGTATATTGTTTACTTGCTCGTTTTACATCTCCTCCATCTTCTACTGTTATTTCTAATCAAAAGAGATAAGGGTCTTAGTCTAAACATCAGCCCCTCGAATGCTTCGGCAGAACCGTAGAAACATATAACTTAATTACACTACCAATACAAGAAAGCCCCAACAGAGCAGCTGTGATAGTTCAAGACCGAGTTTTCCCGGGACCAGGTTTATAATTCAAACGGTAGTAGAAGACAACAGCAAAATGAAAAATTCGACCGGAAAAACAAATAATAATAATGGTTGTAAACCAGGGAGCTGAACTCAATAAACCCAGACATCGAAGCGGATTACTGTCAGTCACCCATAAACGAATGAAAAACCTAACCTGTAGTTGAAAATTCCTGAATTTTTCTTGAGAAGCCGAGGAAGCCCCACGCCCCATATTCCGGAATCCCCCGATTTCTCGCCATTGAAGTTTCTTGACCGAGTTGTACAGTTCATTCTCCCCAAGCTTAAGCACTGAATCCCAAATCTTCGACGACTGTCTCACTCGTTTATTTGCAGTAACTCGAACTCGAGGCCTAGGAAGTGACTTTTTGTCCATTACCATACCTTCTCCTTGCCTCAGGGATCCAAGAGGAAGTCAGAGTGAACAAGAAAGCCGACCTCTTGCAGCGAATAATAAAGAAAACACCTTTCCTTTTCTATATGGCAGTCAAATTGTCTCGCTTCCCCATGTTTCCTTCTCGGTCCAGAGATCAATTCGAATTTCAATTTCCAAGCAGCTCCATTCCATCTCGCTTCGCTTCTACAGTTCTACTATTGTTCTTCGAGAACCGCCATATCCCCCGCGAATGTAGCATGCAGTCCCGAAAAGAGAAAAAAACACATGATGTACTTGGCAACCGGATCTTTTGCCCCGACGGGCAGACGTTCCCAATTCCAACCTCTGCGCCTTCAACTGTGCGAAGGAGCAATTAATGGGTTTAAATGGCGGTTCAAAACCAGCCCAGATCCAATCCGAGGTCCGGACTAATCTTGGATAATCTTGTTTTTCCCTTATTAAGTTGCTCAAATTTGTTAAGAAAATCCTTTGTGTGGATCATCTCCCTTTACCGGGAACACTCTCCAGTCTCCACCGCATTATAATCACAAATTATGTGGAGCCCACAAATAAAAGCTAGAACAAATTGTACTAGTATTCCAAAATGGAGGCCTTAAAGTATTAACACCCGATTTTATGTTTAAAAAACACAGAGATTCCAAAATTTAATTTTGATTGGATACATTTGTTCAATTGGTCATTGAAAACCTTTCAAACACTAACCGTGATTTTACTGTTTTCAGTGATAAATTTGACAAATATGTTCAATAAAAATCCAATTTTGTGGTCTATGTGTTTTTTAAATATAAAGTGGGGGTGTCAGTGATGGCCTTCATTTTGGGATATCAATGCAATTTGCTCTAAAAAATAATAAAATACTAAAAAAAAAAAAAACCCATCACCCTAACCTTGTGGGCTCCTTGAAATTCGTGGTCAATAGCCGTCAATGGAGCACAGAGTACTCCCCGACGGAGGAGACTATCCAAACTCCAAAAATCCCTCATGGATATGGGGATGCGCTTATGACCCTATAAATGAATCTAAATTTGGAATACATGCTAATATTGTAGAATAATAAAAATGTTATTTGGTGTACATTCTCATTATACACAGGAATTCCTAGGCTGCCAAACATACACACTACAACATACATTATATTGCAAGAAACTCTCCTGAATTTAATCACCTCTTCCTTGCCGGTGATTGCACAAATTCTTCTTGAATGTACTCAAGCATTAGGACAACACATTAACAGTACCAAGTCCTCTATTCTCTTCAGCTCATACACTCCACCACAAACCCAAAACTACTTACAACAATGTCTAGCCATCCCAGAAGTCACGCACCGTGCCCAAAACTACTCCACCCAGAAGTCACGCACCCAGAAGTCATACACTCCACCACAAACCCAAAACTACTTACAACAATGTCTAGCCATCCCAGAAGTCACGCACCGTGCCAATTACCTTGATGTCTCCTCAAAGTGGTTAAAGTACCAACATTTAAAATGACCATTGGCTATCTCTCCTCAAAGGAAATACATCTACAGCCTCACCCAAATGAGCCTACTAGTGTAACTGATCTCATTGACGGATCACTAAATAAATGAAATACCTACTTCTCAGATCCCTCTTCATAATGTAAGAAGTAAAAGACATCTCAGCACTTTCTTTGATCTGGACTACAAGCAAAAGTGGCAAGTGAAATCAACCTACCATACAAGTCTTACGTTGGTTTAATTGTAGGTACAAGTAGCAAGTTTCTATAGACACCTAAACGGTTTTCAGTGCATGGAAAGAATATCTATAAACACAGCAAGTGTACACCAAGAAGGGAGAGCATGGATGTCTCTTTATGGGATCCTGGGGGTGGATTTGTTGCAGCAAATACAAGGGCTTGTATAGCTCTATCAGCCACAGTACTTGAATTTGAAGTTATTAGAGATTCTATCCAGCTTACTGTCTCACTTTAGATAAATAACTTTTACTGTCTATACAAATTGTAAGCATGCATGTCTTGTTCCCATCAAAACTTGTATTCGATCTATATCTAATGACTAATTTCATGTTTGCTAGTACCTACAACACAAGTTATGGATTTATAAGACATACCAATATGCTTTCTGCACTTGTCATTTCAGTGTTTCAAATTTTGTACAAACTATGTATTTTCTGATAAGGTGAAAAACTATAAACAAGAAAGAAAAATCAGTAAAGGGGGTTCTGAAAATTCGCGAATTATTCACAGAATCCGAATAATACCGACTTATTCTCTCGAATCCTTTTTTTTTCCATTGATTCAATAAAACTCTCGACTTTTACCCCCAAAAAAAAACTCTCGACTTTTACCCATATATATGATTAAAATTCACGATTAATTTTGGCCAAACTGAATTGTATGCAAATAGTTCTGGTCAATAACGACATTAAAAAGGTGAAAACTGATCGATTTTTTATTGCCAACTCATTTAATGTTAATTTTTCTTTTATTTCTTCTTCAAACAATTTCTAAAGACTCATGGGCTTCTCTACGATTCTTCCTTCTACAAATAAATGGGATTTTTAACTTGAGAGCAACCAATGAAACCAAAAGGTTGAGTTATCGGCCATCCACCACTTTTTCAACCTATATAAATCCAAAACCATAATCTTTGTTGTAGTTGGCATAATTAGCTTATCTATTGGATGCCAATGTTAGTTTTGGATTTTTGATAAGTTATTGAGCATTGAATGTGTTTGTTTAATAAACAACATTATTTTGACTGTTTATATAATTAATTTCTCTTAAGTTTGACACGTGTTACATTCTTAATTAATGGCTCAGATTAGAAGGTTGGGTTTTAAGTAAAAGATACCCATGTTTATGATCCGTTTTAGTCAACTCCACCCGTTTCTATGACCCGCCTCTAAAAAAAAAGGGAAAACCAATAGTGAAACTCTTTTTATCTCTCGTTCTCTTGCTCCCTTTCCTCCATCTTTCTGCAGGCTAGTGGCAGAATTCCTTTTTTCCCTAGGATGAATCGCTAGTTTCACTTTGAATATTCTTGGATTGTTAGATTGATGTTTTATTTGATTTATTCTTTATCTTGGAATCCTGACTCACTGATGAATAGCTAGTTTCACTAGTTGAAGTCTCATTGATGATCAACGACCCAATACAAAGCATCACAGCAAGAACCCCTACGAGCCCCCAAAGCTATTCTCCATCCATGAGGGTGTATGTTGTAGATGAAAAAGTTCACCATGCTTGTTGCAAGAATTCCTAAAGTCACACATAGCTGGAAGAGAATGTTAAGTAATCCTCTGATTTTGGGCAGAGCAATTTTTGACAAACATAGGGGAACCACCTACAATCACCAGAGGGGAGCAGATTCAGGTGAATTTCCTAAAGATAAATTTTACCCAACCCAACTTACAATTTGATTAATAATGTCAGAGTTCATATCTGATTAGCAAAACCAACACCGGGCATTGAGGGAGATACGGCCAATGATGAGCATTGCGAGGTTAATGGCGAAACAATCAAGAAGAGCGTCTACAAGAAAGAACAAAGAAGCTAAGCTCATGGCGATGCATCGACCGCATTTGGTACACATACGTGACGTAGCAAAGCTGAAGCAGAGAGCAGAGAGAAACAAGGATGAAGTGAACAGTTGCAGGTACTGGTTATCATATTTGCAGTAGTTATTTTTTTGGGCTGTCGATTTTCTTTGATGTACTATTGGGAAGAATTCTTTCAGAAAGAGGTTGGGGTTGGAAAATCCTCATTCATCACATACGGGGAACGAGAGAATGAGAGATGGAAAGAGTTTCAAAGTGGGTTTTCACTTTTGTTAGAACCGGCCTTAGAAAGGGTGGCGTTAACTAAATAAACTTCACTAAAAGTCCACCCTTCTAATCTGAGCCATTAATCAAGAATGTGACACATGTCAAACTGTGGTGCCGCACTGCTGTGCACAGGAAAGAGAGGTGCACAATAATATTTACTTTTCTTGTCTTTACAATTCTACTCCTCCTTTAAATTTTTTTAGGGCCTGTTTGGTTACATGAGTCTGGAGATTTCAAATATCTAGAGATTTCAAATCTATAGATTTCAAATCTATGGAGTTATAATTTATAAAATTAGATGTTTGGTTGTGGAATGAAATCTATGGATTCCTCCTAAAAAATTATTTGATCGACGTGATTTTTTTAAAATCTCTAGATTTCACCCCTTACCCATAAATCCATCATTTTCACGTTTTTAGTGTAAAAGGTGAATCTCTAGATTTCATGAATCTAGAGATTTTTACAACCCAAACGGGTATATTACTTCCGATTCTTGAATCCAGAGATTTGAAATCTCTGGATTCATGTAACCAAACAGGCCCTTAAGCATTCGAATTTTTTACCCAAATTTTCTTTTTGCAAATGAATAATTTTCAAATCCGAATCCGTAGTTAATTTCTATGTTTCTTTACCATTTTGTTGACCAAACCAGAAAATTGATTGATCAAATTACTCCGAAGAATTCTCTATCTAAATAATTCCTGAATCCAAAATAAATAACTATGAGATCAGCCAAAGTAATTTAAATTTTTTATTTTTTTAGAAAACAATTAGAAAAAATTTGTAAAAATATAATTTATTTATATTGGTTAGAAAAGGGGAATGAATCTATTATTAGAAAACAAAAGAAAGTCATCGTTGGATGTGCATAGCACTATATAACCTCTTCAAATTTCAATGATCCCCAAATATTTATCATAATGAAAGTTTATTTTCTGTTTTCAAATAATCAAAATGTTGATCACCTAATTCCTTAATTATCAAACATATAGATTATATAAAATAGATAATCTTTTGCTGAGATTTTTCAGAGGCCATTGCGTTGTACTGCCCAATTCAAACTTGAAAGGAATATTTTATTTGGGATAAAACTATTATGCCCTTGTATTATAGTTTAATTACTATTTTATACACTCTACTTTTTTGAAATTATTAAACTAATCTTAGATTTTTCTTGAAATTACTTATGCCACCTAATATTAAGCTCTATTATCTAACTAATGATGTCATCTTTGTATTTTTCAAAAAACCCAAATGATGTTGGGTTTTTTTATTGAGGGATAACTGATGCCCCCTTGCAAACGGATTCACATCCTCTATAATTTTGTTTCCTGCAATTCCCTGTAATTCTCTCATAAGATTGTGCCATGTGGGATTTAAGTAATCCAATGGTTATCTAATTTAAAATAAATTTAAATTTTATTTAAATTCACCCATAAATTTGAATTTTATTTAAATTCACCCATAAATTTGAATTTTATTTAACCTCTAGTTTGTTGGGTAACCTTTGGATTACTTAAATGCCACATGACACAATCCTAAGGAATTGCAGGGAATTGTAGGGAAATGAATTACAGAGGATGTGGATCCCTTGCAAACCCTGCTTTTTAAGAAATTATTGTTACCCCTTAAATGCCTTGTATTTAAGTTGTATTATTTCAATAATTATATTTGAATGTGAAATTGTGCCCCATTTAACCTAGTTTTTCATTTCTTATGAGCTCCATAATGAATGTTATAGTAAATCGCACCCACTTGAGATATTTGATTGAATTAAAATGGGGTTGGACACTAGCTAGGGAGGTTAATATAACCTTACTCTTGTTGGAGTCATAAACCTTATGAAATGAAATATATTGTAGGAGGGATGCTAACAAGAAAGAGGGTGGTCTGACACTTGAACTTAGAAATATGAAAAGGATAAAACATGATGAGTTTGGGTAAGTAACATGTATCAACTTATTTTAGTGCTTAAATGTGTAGTACTTTTATGTTTAATGAGCATGTTGGAATGAAATTGTTAAATATGATAGATAAATAAATAAAATAAAAAAGATTTAAGAATTACTTTGCCAACAGCAAGGAACAGTTTGTATATTCTTACATAGAAATCAAAATAAGGAGTGCCAATCTTTGATAATTTTCTCATCATCCAATTATTTTCAAATGGGTTCCTTCAATGGTTTGAAATATCACAATTTGACAAAAGAGTCAATAAAAAGAGATCCCCTAAAAGATGTAGGGTTTTGTTGAATTCTTAATCGTCCCTTGAGACTTTGATCAATTCCATAAGATTAAAAAAAAAAAAAGTTAGAAATTTATCCAGTTAACATAATCATGATATTCTATTTCTATAACTATTGACTCTTGCTCTAATGTTTCAAACTACTCCAACCCTTTTTCTGATGATTTTTTTGAATAGGAATAATAAATTTCATTGATTCTGAGCATCTCTTCCCCACAATATCTATCAATTCTTCCAAAATCAAAAAAAAAAACAAAAAAAAAAGAAAGAATTAATCAATTTTATGAATGACATAATCTGGATTTTTGTATTCTAAGACTATAATGGTTGGTACTTATATGTGTGCTTTTGAAATTGAATGGAACATTAAGATGCCATAGAACACATGTTTTTATATAACTAGTAAAAATGTACGTGCATTTGCACGTGGTTATATGTTTTTTCTTTTGTTCAAATTAATTATAATTGAATATAATACTCAAAGTTATTCTTTTTTGTATTGGTTGCATTTTCATCATCTATCATTTTTTCCGTACTTTTTTTTTTTTAGGTAAAAGGCTAAGTCATTTAAGCGGGCAAAGCTAAAGAGGGGGAACAAAGATCCACCAACCAAGGAATGGAAGATGACCAAATAGTACATCACACAACTTTTTTCCCACCTTTACTCCATGCAATGTGATTATGTCTATTTTGTCAAAGAAAAAAAAAATCAAGTTTATTAATACTTTTTGTTTATATAAAGTCATGCATTCGTATACTTTCCAACTACACTAATTTTTTGTTTATATAAAAGTCCCTTTTTTTTTTTACATTTTTCTGGGTAAGTCATGCATTCTTATTACATTTTTTGGTTATATAAAGTCAAGCATTTGTATACATTCGTAGTTACCATTGCTTTCAAACTCTCATTTTGCCATTACCCACAATCAACAAAGTACAACCATCCTAGAGAACTGGGAGTCAATCAAGCATTTGTAAACTGAGACTTTTGACCTTGCAAGGAATTCATGGACTATACAGCAGTAGTTGGGATGTGCACAAACTCCTCAAGACACCATTTACTTGAGGTGTTTGTCCAAAAATCCATGCAAGAGAAAGCAAAATAAAGAGCAAACACCATACCAATTCTCCGAAAATGGTATTCTAAATATCGATAAGCAGCATTGGAGTTGGAGTCATTCGGATTTGAATTATTTTCTGGCCCTGTGGGGAGCTTTCAAAAGAATTCCATAGTTAGATAGCTAGATTCCATATCCACCAGTTGAAGAATTGTTTTCCTACTATCTTCGTGGAATCTTTCCAATGCTTCTCCTATTGTTGCAGCTATGTCAGCTTGTAGCGATGGACTTAAGTTACACTGTCTGAAGTTCATTTTAACATGATAAATGTGCAAACAACATAAAATATTGAACTTTACCCACAACGGAGTTGTTGAGAATATGGATGGTGGACTACAAGAGCAAACTTATAGAACTCTAGGATTTTGGTACATATTATTTATGAATTTAAGTATTTTTTTAATCAAAACATGATATTATACAAGATAGTGATTTTACTAATTTCAATATATTGGTCGAACCCGGGACTGTTTTCCTATGCAACACTACCCCCAACACGAGAAATGGTTTTAGAGAGAGAGAGAGATTCTAACAGAAGTCCACAAACAAAGTTGTACTTTATATTTATAATTAAAAATGCTAAGATGGAAACCACTATATGATGCACAGTGGTTAAATGGTAGTACCAGATGGGATACACAATGGTTACAATATAGTTTAGCATTGCAAAGCCACCAATCTCATATGCATTTTTTCTTGGGGGCAGGGTAAACAAATAAACATCAACCAACTCTGTAGAAACTAAAATATTAGAGTATTACAACATCAACTAAGGCTTCTGTTGGGCCTTCAAAATAACAAAGAGAACCTTCAATAAGCCTTTTATATCCCAGTTTTGGAGCAATCAGATGAGGTTGATTATGGATTTTAATCATCTGCGCAGAACCATCCAAAGCGGCCTTAGAGGATTAAAATCCGATAAGGATCTGCTTCTGAGACAAATTTTCAAACATTTTGTGTAGAAAGATAGCAATTGAAATGAAGCTTCTTCAGAGCTGCTGGTAATTGGTGATCAAAAACCCCATATATCCGATCTCCACTAGGTTTCCTGAAAGAAGCAAAGTATTCATTAAGCATGCATGTTTTGATGGTGAAAACCAACCACTTCATTTAGAACATTAGAAATGATGCAATCCGACACTTGATTTCTATACAGTTCTAAATTGAAGTTGTAAAATCCAATATAATTTGGACACAATGAGCTAAGATGTTGTGCTTACATAGAGTCTCTGAAATATCATACAAGCTGCATAATTTCAACACCTTGTTGGATGTTGACATTCTGGTGTACAAAACTGGATTCCTCCACATTGCTAGATGTAGAGGCTTTTATGAAGAAGAAAAGATTCACGGAGTTGATAGCTGGCAGATGACCATTAACCGTTACGTTATTTATTATTTTTCTCGAAAAGATTGAAGACTATAGCTTCCATAGTTTTTTTTTTTTTAAATTTCGAATGAGATATTCTTTCAATATATCAATATATAATGATTTTTTATTGTTATATCATTATTACATTTATTAAGCGGTATTCAAACGTTTAGATGTGTGAACCTCAATTAATATTTATTGGTGTTTAGGATAAACTCTTCCTATTCTTGGCCTAGTTATTGTTAATGGTTTTTTTGAAAGATAGAGATTAATGGGTTTTTTGAAAAAATGAGAAGGGGAAAATTGAGAATTAAATTGATTCAAATAATTTCAAAATTTTTAATTGACCATTATAGACATCATTTATTACTAGTACAAATGTCTAATTGATTGAATATAGAGGGGTATGAACGTAAATGAAATGTAGCAGTGTCCCTTGAGTTCATACTTTTATAATAGTAGTATGATAGTATGATCGGATGATTATGGTAATACTTTGATGATAGGTTTATTAGGTAAGGTGAACACCATGTGCTGGTATGGTTTTTTTATGTGTCCTCACCTAGCCTTATAAATTGGGCTCGTGACACCCCCTCACTTCTAACACTGTTAAGATATTGTTAGGAAGTGTGCAATATCCATTTTGCCATTCACTAAGATTAAGATGCGAAAGACGGTATTACATCCATTTAGAAAAAAACACTATATGAAAAACCAATATTGCCCTTATATTCTAGTCATTTTCGATTTCAAAATTGTATAAAAATCTTCCATACAAATTAGTACTATTAATAGCATAGAGAGCCAGTGATCTATTTTGAATGCTTGGTTAAAATAGATTTACTTGAATGAATGTGTATTTCGACCAATTTAGAGAGACTTTCTAGTTTAAGATGCTAACTCTTTTCTCTCATACAAACTGTAAAGTTTAATTATTTATCAAATTATTTTAAGAATTCTTTTGATGGTAAAAGCTTAATTTTAATTTAATAGTATTGACTAAAATATTGAACGGATCAATACAACTTAAACAAATGCTTACTAGAATTCAACAATAATGCTTACATAAGGGGGTTATTGATTTTAGGTTTGTAATCGTTTGATCATCGAGGTAACCAAAGGCACTATTATATCACGTGGTTATATTAGTTGGGAAAAAAAAAATCCTCTTTATACATCTTTCTGCTGTGCATAGTATTGCTATTTTTATACCAAATGAAAGGTTGGGATTAACAATTTAGTTTTAAAATTGAAAAGTTCAAAATAGGCTTTCAGTTTCTTTGCTTTCGTAACCACTTATTTGATATATATGTGCATTATTGTATAAGCAGAGAACAACGGACACCACAAAATGTTTTCGACCCGGGAGATATTATTACATAATACCATCAAGATAACTGGAAAATATTGTAAAAATGGTTCAAATAATCTTATGATTTAGGGGGAAAAAATCACTTCCAGTGCCTTATTTAATCTATTCATTTATATGGGGGCTCTTTAGATTGGCATGCCTTAGCTCTGGTTGAAGAAATTGGGTCCGACATCTTTCTTTATCTTGGTCCAGTTTCTTTTTGTCAAGAGGAGCAAAGCAATTGCTCCTTACGGATTTCTTGGCATGGGGTGGTCAATTGTGGTTAAACCCACATGTTTTTTTTTTTTTTGGGTATCTGAGGTTCATCTGGGTCAGCTTGCACGTACCTCGATTACATCCTCAGGGGGGAGCTTTGTCGTCCGTAAAGGTTGAACCCATGACCTCTCCACTGAGAAGTATAGATATTACCACTTCACCAACCCTACATTGAAAAATCCACATTTTTTCATTACACATTCATCTGCAATTCATTTAGGGCCTGTTTGGTTACATGATTCTGGAGATTTCAAATATCTATAAATTTCAAATTTATAGATTTCAAATCTATGGAGTTATAATTTATAAAATTAGATGTTTGGTTGTGGAATGAAATCTGTGGATCCATCCTAAAAAACTATTTGATCTACGTGATTTTTGTGAATGTGCAAATGTATAGTTATTTTGAAATCTTTGGACTTCATCCCTTACCCATAAATCTAGAGATTCACGTTTTTAGTGTAAAAATGTGAATCTCTAGATTTTATGAATTTAGAGATTTTTACAACCAAACGGTTATAATTCAGATTCATGAATCTAGAGATTTGAAATCTCTCGATTCATATAACCAAACAAGCCCTGATTAGGAGATTTCTTTGACCTCTTTCAATAAAATTTATTTTCAATTTTCTACCGAATTTTTTTTTTAATTTTCAACTTGCAAAAAAAAAAAAAAAAAAAAAACTCATCTATAAGGGATTTTAATGTTTATATTATAGGTCCCTCATATGAAATAATGTACTTAAATTCTCTACCAAATGTGTACAGGTGGAAACAAATCTTTGCCTTTCATGGGGTATTGGTCCCATACCTATTTTTTATTGGCCTTATACCCCATGAAAGATGCAGACTTGTTCCCACCTGCATCACTATAGGTAGAAAATCAAACAATGGGATTTTGAGTTCACATTTTTATTATTGGTTTGATTTTATTTCTCTTACTCAACTATTTCTTAATATTATCTTGGAGCTATTAATCATATTTCTTTTTTGTAATTATTATTTTCAACCTTCTTATGAACAATCACCAAGAAATAATAATTAATATACAAGGATGATCTCATACGTGGTGGATCTTGCAATTACATTATATTATTAAATTTTACATTGAGTTTTTCTAATATTTTGAAATATCTAAAAAAATCAAATCATTAGCTGAAAAAGTCAAATTAATGAAAAAATATGAAACTTTTCAATTTCTTCATATCACAATACGGTAAAATTTACTTTGCATTGTTATTATTATTTTTTTGGTATCGAAGGTTCATCCGGGTCAACTTGCGGGCTCCTAAATTACATCTTTAGAGGGAGTTTTGTGGTCCACAAGGGTCGAACCTATGAATCTTACCACTTTACCAATCCTGCATTGACAACTTTGCATTATTTATTTATTTATTGAGATGATAAACTTCAAATGAAATTAACTTCTCAAACAAAGTCTAAAACAATATACTAAAATTCAATAAAATTAAATAAACTAAAAAACTAAACTAATTCTATCATTATAGGGCTTAAAATTATAGAAAAATCAAACTGTTTGAGCCACTCAACCAAAAAATTTAGTTGGGGTTGACAGTTGAGTGTTTTTTTATTTTATTGGTAATAGACAGTTGAGTGTTTTAATTGGTTATTAAAACTCACTCAACATGTTAAAAGTAGTTGGTGAACTGCAAAATTTTTGGATAAAATCTAAATCAATTAAAAAAAAACTGAATTTAGTTGAAATCGTTAGAAAAAATTCAGAGTTTTAAGAATGAAATCTTGACCCCAAAAGAGTTTAGGAACTATTTTCTCTATAAATTCAAAAATGTTGGAATCTTTGTTTCTTGTTAACCAAACAAAATCTTAACATTTTTTTCCCATACCACATTACTCTAAATTAGAAAGAAAAAGTTTCTCCGGAAATCCAGGTCTAACTCGCAACCAAACGCTAAAGTAGATGAAGTGGTAATTTATGGAGTTGAATGGTGGTTATGTGAAAATCACCCAAAAATTCAAGTTGGGTGAAATTAAAAATTTCAAATCTGAAAACGCTCGTTTCAAGAGTATAAAGGGCATTATGGTAATTCAAATTTTCGACCTATCGTTCTCTTTCACTGTCGGTGTAATTGTGTAGTTTTCACAGTCAGTACCAGAAAAAGAATTTATGTTGTTAAGCTACGGATTAATGGGGAAAGATTCTACGTAAGCTTGTTGTTACTTTGTCTGAATTCTAAGCCTCTCTCTCCTCACCTACTCTTACTTTTCTCTCTCTCTCTACTGTTTTCTGTTTTTCTTAGAAGTGGGGGAGAGAGACCAAGCGAAGAAAATATCATTTGAGAGAGGAGTAAAGCGATAACAATCGACAGCAAAAAGAAAGGGAGGACAGTAGAAAAAGATTTTATAACATCCACACACTCGCACGAAAAAAGTTGCCTCAAAAAAAAAAAAAAAAGAACAGCGAGAAGACGAAGAAGAAGAAGAAGAGGAGGAGGAAAAAGAAATGTTGGTTTCCGGAAGGGATGAAATCGATGATCGGTAATGGAATCGAAGGTCTTGGCAGCATGAAGAGGTAAGAGATAATCTCGATCTATCAGTTTGTTTGAGTCTTACAGCCTGTAACTTTGAAGATTTCACTCACATTATCTAGTCAATTTCTGAGACGAAAACGAATCCGTCTTGGTTTTTGCTAGATGTAGCTAGGGTTTTGTATCATTTGAGTACATTATTTGAGGATTTGAGCTCATCGAATTGTTTGCACAATTTCTCTGGTTCGATCGTGTCTGTGACTGCGTGAATGTGGGTAAAAATCTCTTCTTCATTTTGTTTAATTGGTTGTCCATTTTGCTACCTATTTGGTCTAGTCCCCCCCCTTTTTTTTGTTGTTGTTGTTATAAATGAACTTCAGAACTTCACTTGATATCTCCTTGAGGGATTCCTGGTTTCACTTATCCTTTTCAATTAGATCTGAGGCTTCATTGCCGCTGGCTTTTTGAAAAATCTTTGTCTACTTGAAGGGACATTTTAGATTTTGACATCGTTATGGTAGTAATCAATGGTGGACTCGGAATTAAAGAAGGTAGGCGCTTGGTCAAATCAACGCTTTTGTTTTCCGGTTGTTAAGAATCCAAAAACTTTTTCATGTCATTTCGCTCGTCAGAGGAGAAATGTAGATTAAAGATTGAGCTATTAAAGTCACTTATTATTTGGTTTAAACATCTGGAACGTCATGCAGTTTACTTGATTTAATTTTTTCTTTTCAAGAATTCACTGGCTTTTGGCATTCGTCATTATTGGTTTCCCCTTAATCCTTGCAGGGGAACCAGCTATTGCAGAATTAAAGTTTTTAGATATGAGCTCTGATGGATAGTGTCTCTTGTCTGATGAGATATGAATGTTGTGTTGCCACAGATTCGGAGGATTTGGACTTTGAGTTGCTGAAATTAGGTTTGCTGCTGAAGATCTGGGGAGGGTTGTCCCCGCTAATACCATCAGAAAATGAAATCTGACACACCACTAGATTATGCTGTGTTCCAGCTGTCGCCAAAACGCTCACGGTTAGAAGAATTTTTAATGGTATTTTAAGGGTTTTGACTATTTAGTTGCTGTAGATTTTCAATTTATTTCCTTTTCTTTTCCTTTGGCAGATGTGAATTATTTGTTTCTGGTGATGGAGCTACCGAGAAGCTCACATCAGGTCTGCTAAAGCCATTTGTTGCTCATTTAGCAATTGCAGAAGAACAAGTTGCAAAAGCGGCTCAGTCTATCAAGCTTGAAGTTGATAAACATAAAAATGCTGGAACATGGTTTACTAGAGGAACCCTTGAGAGGTTGGACTCACTCTTTCTCTTTATTTTGGTTGCCAACTGGAAACCACAGTTTGACTAATCTGAACTTTCATCTCCTTCATCATGAGACAGTGTGCTTGCTAGTAGACAGTTGACAGTTCATGACATATTCGGAGGTTGTGTTACAATGCCCACTAATTTGGCATCCTGGTTTCAGGTTTGTCCGATTTGTTAGTACACCAGAGGTTTTGGAGCTAGTCAGTACATTTGATGCTGAAATGTCTCAGCTGGAAGGAGCACGGAAAATTTACTCTCAAGGAGGAGAGAAGCTGTCTGGTTCATTGAGTATATCAAGTAATCCTTTGCTCTTTTTATTTTATATTATTTTAGTTTTTAAGTGGTTATTTGCTAGCTCAATGTTTCTGGAAATTGAGTTTTGCATTTCATTTTGGAGTGATTTTTTATGCATCAAAACTAACTTCCACATCTAAGACAACATTCTGCATCGCTTCCATGCCTAAAATTTGCCATTAGTTTTTATAGGCAATTTTCAGGGAAAAAAAAAAAAAAAAAAAAACACAAGCACTCTCTCTCTCTCTCTCTCGGACTTGCTGATTGTAATTCAGACCTATGGTTTCCGTATAAGTTAAGATGGAACCAGTCATTTTGTTTTGATGTTGTATTTTTTCTGAGTGAATCGTCTTTATGGAAATGTATAATTGTGCCAGTTTGGACATCCCCAGTATTTATTTTTATCCTTGACAGTTTTCTTTTATTGTCGCTTCGACATAATGCCACCATGACTATTTTGCTAAAAGTATGTTACATCTTCTTCTCAATACCGGCAGATCTCAGTAGGACCTTTCAAGTGTAGTTGCATGGCTAGGAAGGTTAAAAGGGTGCAGGAGTAGGTTTCATGGGTTAAGTTGATTTTGTGATAAGAGAAAGTATGAAAAGCTGAGGTAGTTGTTACTAGAAATTAACAAATAAAATCATGACTACTAATGGCAGCACACGAGCTGGAAAATAAAGGTGAGGGGTTGCAGAGCTATTTGAATGGGTATTAGGGTATTAGTGATTCCTATCTCTGATACTTGCTTTTCTTTCACATCTGTGTAGTTGCATTTTTCGTCTTATTCAAGTCTGTGACCTGTCATGGTGCTCTTTTGTTATTTTCTGCATTTTATCTTTTATAAGTACCCAGCTTCCTCTGATGTTTTCTGGAGTTCTGTTTAATATGATGAGATTTCCAATATAGCACATTTAAATGATGCTACTTATGATCTCTTTGTGGTAGTTGCCCGACTGCTCTTTCTGGGATTCATTCCCAGCCACTTTGTCCAAAAAAGTTACAAGATAAGGTATTGTGCGAATAGTTTATGCAGGTATCCATTTAGTTACAATAAAAATCAATGTCATATTCATTTAACAGTTACTCAAATATGTTCTTTAGAAATAATGCTTTTGAGAATTTGTTTGTGTTCAAAGTGTGAGTGATGTACCATGATGCGATAAAGATGAGATGTCAAGGCCAAAGATCCATTGTTTGATGTACCTAAGGTTTCATTCAGAAGAAATTATAATGTGACTGGTAGGATGGCACAGTCAGAGACTTTACTTATGTTCTGTTTCTGTGGTTTGCTTCAGGGGGAGATGGAATTGCAGCCCAGGATGCTGCTGACATAACCAAGTAAGCTTTTCCTTTTTACATCTCTTTAGTTGCTTAACTATGATGTGAGGTCAGATTAAAGGGTGCTTCCATTCATTGGGTCTTTATTCCTGTTGATCCTTCGTCTCTTTTTCTGTCCATCACTAACAAATGAAGGGGGGAGCTTGACTTGTTGTCTCTTTAGATGCTTATATCCTGTATATTCGTTTCCAATTAAAAAAAATGACCTAATAGATTTTTTTCCCTGACCAAAATAAAAAGCTTAATATGTTCTTTTATTGCCTTTTAAGTCGGTTCAACTTTTCAAGTATTGGAGCCAGTTATATCTGCATTTACAGAGTTGTGAAGAGACAAATAAGGTGTTTTATTGCTGAACTAATTAAAGAAAAGACAACTATAAAGTTTATCACTAAAACTAGGTTAGGCATAATGTCACAGACTAAGAAGGTTTCATACAACATCAATCAATTTGTTGGGAAAACCTCTTTGCGCTTTCCATCTGGGGGTTGGGGGGGGGGGGAAGGGGTAGGGATGGGGAGAGGGTTGTATTGGGAGTTAGGTGGAGTAGTTAGGGTCTCATTCATCATCCATTGGATGTTGGCGTTGATAAATCTTTAGGTTTGTGAAAACTATGGATATTTGTTTGTTTAGTTGTGTTCTACTCTTTTTACCAATTTTTTGTTTTTGCAAGCAGGAAGGAGCTTCTGAGGGCAATTGATTTGCGACTTGATGCAGTTAAGCAAGACCTGACCACAGCTCTTGCTCGGGCATCGGCTGCTGGTTTCACCCTTAAGACTGTCTCTGAACTCCGACTCTTTGCAGATCGATTTGGTGCTCATCACTTAAAGTAAGTTAAAGAGAAGTCTCATTTTCAGAGGTGTAAGTTGGCTTTCACATTGACACCAATTAGTTGTGAGTTTAGTACAAGCTTAAGTTTGCTGCCAGGTAAGGTTGGCCTTCTATCTGCAAGAGAGACAGAAACCTTGCAGTGGGTGGGATCTTCTTTTTGCAGTGACTTTTGCACTCCTTGAATTGTTTTTGGTGGCTTTCTTGCAAACTTTAGATTTGTATGACTCATATTGATGCTTCTTTTTTTTTCTTTTTCCTGAACATTAGAGAGAGCTCAGCTGAGAAGACGTAAAACAGATTCGGTTTCTTCTTTTTTTTTTGGTTGTTGTTGTAAAAGAAAAAAAAAATTAAAGACCAGAAGGCAGAGTATGAAAGGAAACAAAAGAATGATTAAGGTACACTTGGACCATCCAGAGGTTTCTAACTACCGCGAATATATCTATTATCCCGTTCATTCTCGGCTTTTTGTACTTCATTTGGGTCATCATAATTGTATGGGTGTGTGTTTTCACTTGTTAGATTGGATTACATTTTTACTGTTAGTTCATGTTGATAAAAAACACACAAAGGGTGGTTAGTTTTGTCACAAATTAAGGCTTAGAATCAAATTGTAGATTTTCTCTCCTGCTAACCACCTTACCACCCCCAAATCCAATAAATTAAAAAAAAAATAAAAAATCTCAAGTCATTTGATAGAGGACCCAAGACCTGTCTCACTTTTCTGCCTGAAAGAAGCATTAAAAAAATCTACTACACTCATCTCACTTTATTGAAATTTTGCCTCGAACAAGCATGAAGAAAAATTTTAGTTGTAAGTTTAAATTTCATCAAATAAGAAATGCCATTTTCCTTGTAATAGATTAAAGTGGCTCTTCTGTATTTGTATGTTGAATTCAAATTTCAGGGACTTTTCTACTTGTTTTCGTGCTGAAACTTGACCAGTGATGGGTGTTAGGTCCCTAATCACATGGACTTGTCTATAGTTTGTGATTTGGTAAATCATAATCGATATAATTGTTTGTTCGAGGATATGAAAGTTAAAGCATCCTTTCTTTCTCTATTGAGATGCACTTTCATTTTTCCTGAAGTTTCGTGTCGCTACTGCTACATGATATAGTTTGGCCGTATCTTTTGAGGAAATTGAACGTGTGATTTGTTAAATGCACCCAAGTGCAGATAGAATCAGAATTACCTGACTGATGGCCAAGCACAAACCACCAGAAAACTTTGAACCTGACAGTGTGTTTAATGATTTTATTGTCACATTTGTTTATATCCACATGATGGCCGTTGTTTCTCATTGAGGGGTAAAAATGATAACAATGTGAAGTGGGATTGGTGTTTTTCAATCACCCTTCATTCCTCAGATATTAGTTATATTTCTTCAGGGTTTGGGTTTCAGATCACAGAGGATGATGTCAAGTTTCTTCTTCTGATTTTTTTCTTGGGTTGGCTATTATAGTTTTGTTTTCCTGATTATAATTCTCTCTCTGCAGCAAAGCTTGTAGTGAGTTCATCTCCTTGTGTCAGAGAAGACCAGAACTAATCTGTGCGTGGAAGAATATGGATGATGATCAGGCAGTTCGGATGTCTTTTGGGTCAGATATGTCCATTGATGACCTTGCTGAAGAAAGCGGTCCTTCTGGGCCTAGTTGGCTCCACCAATCTCTGCACCAGTATAACAATCATCAGCACCAGCAGGATCATGATGCTACAAAACCCTCTGAGAACTCCAAATCCTCTACGTGTGAAAAACCATCCTTATCCTTCCCAACACGACGCTCTGATGAGAGGGGTGAGGTCAAGGAAGGGACTGCAGAGAAAGAAAAGGACATGGAAGAGAGCGTGACAAAACTGTCCGAGGCCAGTAGTCAGCCATCGAGGCGGCTTAGTGTTCAGGACCGGATCAACATGTTTGAGAACAAGCAGAAGGAGAAGTCTGGGAGTGTTGGCACTGGTAAGGTTGCATTAGGGAAGTCTGCTGAACTTCGTAGGCAGTCTTCAGATGTGTTGTCCACTCCTCCCGTTGTGGAGAAGGCCGTTCTGAGAAGATGGAGTGGGGCTAGTGACATGAGCATGGACTTAAGTAATGATCAAAAAGAAATGGAAAGCAGTTTGACTGCTCCTGGTTCTTCGGCAAATTCTCAGACCCAGTCTAGTAAGTCTAGCAAATTTGCCAGCTTGAATGAGGACAATAAGGATGATGTCACATCGCACAACACAATTTTAACTTCAAAGGTTGAGTCCAAGGGTTCTTCAGGTCGATTGGATGATTCTGGGTTCAAAGATTTGCCTGTTACCCAGACCCAAGTTACAAATTCTGGATCCCGAGCAACAGCTTTGTTTGGTGGTTCAGGGGATGTTTGTTTGAAAGATCAACTGACTTCACAAACACAAGTGAATGCTCAAACAAGCAAACTAGAGAAGGCAGGGTGGAAGGATCAGGCACCTTTGGAGAGTCAGTCACACTCTTATTCAAGCGTTGGTGATGCTGGTTTTAAGGCAGTTTCTCAGACTCAGTTTAGATCTTATCCTGCTGGAGCTGAACAATCTGGATTACGAGATGAGAGTTCTTCCCAGAACACGCTCAGAACGCCTGTTGGAGCCGAGTTTCTGGGGGTGAAAGATCAAGCTGTTTCTCAGTCGCAGTTCTTGGTCCTCTCTGGTCAGGATGCGGGCAAGATTCCATGTGGAGCTTCTATGAGCAGAACAGGCAGTGGTGAACAGAGAGATCATCCTGCTGGTCTGGCTTTATTCAAGGGTTCGCCTGGTGCTATATTGGACTTGGGATCAGATTCAAAACCACCACCAGTTTCTCATACTCAGGGTAAAGCTTTCTCAGATAAGTTGGATAGTGGTCCTGAACTGAAAGACCAATCAGCCTTCCAGGTTCAGTACCGAGGTTCTGAAGGACGGTGGAGCTCCTTCCCTGGAAAAGTGGACATGGGGAGGAAAGATTTGGCATCTCTGGGAATGCAGCATGGAGATTTGCCATCCGAAATGGAAAATAATCTCCAGGGAATGAAGTTGCAGAGACAGAATTCAGCATCTGAACTAAGCAAGAAGTCAAAAGGTAGGAAGGGTGAGAGCACCCCTGTAAATGGAAACAGTGAAATGTTTTTCCCTGAAAGAAAGATTATTAAAAGTTCAGAGGTGTTTGATTCAGCTACAACAACCCCAATTGAGCAAGTTCAAAAGGTAAGGCAGTCAAAAGGAAGTCAGGAACGTAATGATGAGCTACAGTTAAAAGCTGATGAGCTTGAAAAGATTTTTGCAGCTCACAAGCTACGGGTGACTGGAGATCAGCCTTCTTCTGGTCGGAGAGCCAAGGGACCAAATGCACCAGTAGAGCAGGTTGACAGTGCAACGTACAAGACATCAGATGAAGTGACTCCCACTCAAATGCGTGAAATAAAACCAGTAGCAGAACCTCATGGTAGTTCTAGTAACATAGTGGAGTTTGATTTCAGCTCTTTAATAAAGATGGTGGATAATCAAGACTATGGTAATGCTATCAGGCAGAATATTACTGAATTTGGTTCATCAGAGGATTCTAGAGGAAAGTTTTATGACAGGTATATGCAGAAACGAGAGGAAAAATTGAGGGTAGAATGGAATTCAAAAGGTTCTCAGAAGGAAGCCAAGCTGAAAGCCATGCAGGATAGCCTTGAACGTAGCCGAGCTGAAATGAAGACCAAGTTATTGGGAACTCCAAACCAGGACTCTGCTCGTCGTCGTATGGAGAAGCTCAGATCTTTTAACGTTCGTTTAGCCAGTAAGAACAGGGAGCAGGTATTCTTAATTTTCGTTATATTTTATGCAACGGACTGGTAGATATGAATGCTTTATGCATAGAGCCTGGAGAGTGTTTGCAGAACTGTTTGTTGAGTGGTTTTTGTAGCTAACCCTTATAAGATTTTCTTTTCTGGCAGCAGCCAATAGAGTCTGCCCTGAACGAAAATGATGAAGAGCCATTGGAAACTGTAGATACACCTCTAGGACGACAAGTATCCTTCAGTGGGACTGCTTCAGCAGATAGTTCTTACAGAAATACCCAATCAAAGAAACCTTCGCCAAGTAGAAGCTTATTGTCATCTACTCCACGAACTGCAGCAATGCCAGCTTCACGATTATCTGCAAAGGGTTCCAATTCCAGTTCTGGAAGGCAACGGATTCTACCTGAAAATTCACTTTCACAGTCTGTTCCCAATTTCTCTGACTTAAGAAAGGAAAACACAAAACCTTCAACTGGAATCAGCAAGATCTCAAACCGTTTGCAATTTCGAAATTCTACTCGCAGCAAGAACACTAATGTAGACCTACCACTAGTTAAGGAGGAAAAGCCACGACGATCTCACTCCATGAGAAAGAGCTTTGCTGGTCCTGATGAACTGAAGGCCTTGTCACCTGAGGACCCCGATGGTGTTGTTTTGGCACCAGTAAGATTTAGTAACGAGCAAACTGACGAGGGCTTCTGTGGCAAATCTCCCGAGTATGGTGAGTCAAAACACTCTTTCAGGAAGGGCAATGGGATAATTCCAGGATCCGGTGCTGGTGTATCTAAGATGAAAGCTTCTACGGTATCTGAGGACCATAAAAATGAAGAAGACCTTGATGAAGTGGCTGATCAGCCAGATGATTCAGTAGATATGGTCAGGGGGGAAGAGGAAGAGGAAGAAGAAGAGTTTGAAAGAGTGATTGGTGATGAAGCTCTCAAGGCAGGAGATTTTCCTGCTGATTCTGATAATGAGAAATCACGATTGAGCCAAGAATCAGAGAAATCTAGTGATCCTGGATCTGAAAATGTTGATGTCCTCAGATCACTTGCTCAAGTAGACAACAGCATGGTGGTTGATGCAGTTGCTTCAGGGCCCATTTCAATCCATGGCTTTGCTGGGAACGTGAATGACTCACCAGGAGAGAGTCCTGCTGCATCTTGGAACTCTCATGTGCATCATCCATTTTCTTATGCAAATGAGACATCAGATATTGATGCTTGTGTTGAATCTCCAGTGGGGAGCCCTGCTTCGTGGAACCTGCATTCTCTCAGCCAGATGGAATCTGATGCCGCTCGAATGAGGAAGAAGTGGGGCAGTGCTCAGAAGCCAGTTCTTGTAGCTGCTAATACGTCTCACCATCTTTCACGGAAAGACATGACGAAAGGGTTTAAAAGGTTATTGAAATTTGGGAGGAAAAGTCGTGGGTCTGAGAGCCTGGTGGACTGGATATCTGCTACCACTTCTGAAGGAGATGATGATACTGAAGATGGCCGAGATCCAATCAATCGGTCATCCGAAGATGTGAGGAAATCGAGAATGGGTTCTTCACAGGGTCACCCTTCTTATGATGGCTTCAACGAAGGCGAGTTGTTTGATGAACAAGGTATGCGAAGTTTCTGTTGCATTTCTATATCAAACATCAATGTGCTTGTCATTTTTCAGTGCATTTTACTTCTTAAAAGCTGCCATCAGCTTTGAATTTTAGCTTGAAGCGCACATCCAATCAAATCCATTTTCTTATCTAATGTGTTAGGCCCAAAATTTCGAACCAAAGCCAATGATGTCCTGTTGTTCTGTTATTTCTGTGGAAGTTGGACATATGATCTTTCCACATGGCTGCTCTCAGTTAGTTATCACAAAAGGACTATTTTCTAGGAGAATAAACTGGCTGGCCATGAATCCAATGACTCACACATCCACCTACTGACATTGTACTGTATGACATTGATGCATCCATGATCCTTATTAAAGACAATGATGCACTTTCAGTATAATCACAGAGTATATCTTGTTCCCCGTAATACCTAATGTTTAGCAACTCTGCCATTTGCTTTTGATATATATAGAGCAACAGGAAAGTTTGAGTTAGTCAACAAGCTGTTGGATCAGTTGGAAAGCCATTCCACGGAAATGTTTTTGTTGAAGCTTCTAACCCTATCAGTCAAGGGTGAAAATTTATATTATCTTATATTTACAGTAGCAATATACTACTATCATCTATTTCTTGGGGGAGGTTTATATACCAATCAAGAATGGCCTGGGATTTACATGCACCGGGATCCTCGATTTGGTAATGGGACATCTTATATTCTTGCAGTTCAAGCTCTTAATAGCTCTATCCCTGCACCTCCAGCCAACTTCAAACTGAGAGAGGACCAACTATCAGGAAGCTCGCTAAAAGGTTCATTACTTATACCTGCTTTGGCTCAGTTTCCTTTCTTTGCTTTGAAGATTCTTATTCAACTTAATGAAAATATTTTGTCAGGATAGGGATTTGGGAGAAGCCACTCCTTTTCTATGGTCGACATACTGAGTTGTGCTAGGAAATTGTCTAACAAAAAACTCAGTGTAAAGAACCATCCAATATCTAAGGCCTTGCTTTTTCCTAGGCACTCTGCATTTTAAGTTTTTTTTTTTTTTTTTGGGTGGGGAGTCCTATGAGCTATTTACTTTTTCCTGACAAAATAATCCTTTTACCTTTTCCTGTTTCATGGTTGTGTTCTCCTATCTAGAATGCAAGGTTAAACATTAGCAGTTTTCTGATGGGTTGGCTTGTTTCTTGTTCAAAATTGCAGCTCCACGATCATTCTTCTCGCTTTCATCATTTCGAAGCAAGGGAACCGAATCAAGGCCCAGGTGACAGTCAAGAACTTAAGTGGTTGAATCTCAGGACATAAAGGATCATATATATATATGTAGAGCTGCAGTTAAATTTTCAATTGAGGTAGGTTTTATACAAAATTGATGCATCCTGAAGTGGTTGTACACATGCCAGTGTGTATTCTTTTCCACCATGGACTACGGAAGCTTTCAGTTTCTCATTGTGATCTTAGTCAGTGTCTTCCTCTGTTGGTAGTGTTGAAATTTGTAGCATAGGTATGAAGTAAAAAGACGCCTATTGGCGTAAAATTATCCTTATTTTTGTCAGTCCAGGTAATTAATTCTTTTTGCTGACACTGTAATCATTTGTATGGCTGTATCAGTGTTTACAGATTATAAGAATTCAAGTTGTCTACAGTGAATGGAAAGGAGTGATTTATTTTTACAGAGCACAATGCCCTCGATGGATGGCTCATGGTTTATATTCTTCTGTGTATAATTCACACGCACTGGAAAAACCAGATGAAAAATGTAATTCTCATGCTTGGTTTCAGTGTTTTTGCTCCCCCCCCCCCCCCCCCCCCCCCCCCCCCCCCCCCCCCTCCCCCCCCCTTTAACCATCTTCGCCATTCTTCTCTCGTCGAGGGGGAGGCGCCCCGGGGGGGGGGAAAGCAGCGGAAAAAGGGGAAGTCGCTGACTCGCTATATCAATCCCTAAGTCTTCGAGAGTCAAAACAAGGCTACGACATATTCAAAGTAAGAGAGTTCGATTTCTAACATTGCAAAAACTTTTCGATTCACCGAAGCTGTAGAAACATCTAGAGATGGGTTTGGAGTCAATTCGTAGTTCCTGTGGACATTTGGAACTTTCAAAGTCCAGCCCCTTCGTCTCCTCTACACTCCAATCTAGACTCCCTCCAACTCAATCGCCTCTCCAAGTGTAATCCTGTTTTCCGTCAACGAAATCTGGTGTCATTTCCGCCGCCTGAATTTGTCGCCTCTCAGAGCCCTAGGATCCAAGAAGCCACGCTCTTTCTGCTTCTCAATCTTTGTTTATATGGCGATAAAAAGACTTTGTTTTTGCCCATTCTCTTCCGGCGAGTGAGGGGCGTTTAATTTTTATAAATGAGGTAATATTGTCTCAGACTTCTTTAACTATTGCTTATTTACACTTAAAAACTTTTAAGGCCTGTTTGGTTACATGAATCCATATTTGAAAATTTTCGATTCAAGAGTGCGAGATTTATATCGTTTGGTTGTGACAATTTCTTGGATTCATGAAATCTAGAGATTTATTTTTTTTACACTAAAAACGTGAATCTGTAGATTTATGGGTATGGGGTGAAATCCGACCATATTGTAAAAATACTAAACATTTGCGCATTCACAAAAATACTCATGTAACCAAATAGACCCTAACACATTAGAAATAAGGAGGACAATATTAATTTCATAAAGAATATGATTTAATTAGTAATAGAGCTATAGTACACGAGGCAATAGTAATTATTTCAATTCAAAAATAAGTTGAAAATGAGAATTCCCCCCTTTCCTCAAATGAATGTTTTAAGGAAGGTCTTATTGTTCTTTATGGAATTGGTAGCTTTATATTAGGGGGTGGGCCAATTACATATGTCACATGCTTCAAGACTCAGACACAATTCATACAATTCAATCATTTAAATATGAAAGCATGATAATTCTACATTTAACAAGCATAAGCGTAATTTCTAATTCATAATTCAACATCTCAAGAATACCATTGACATTTCAATTCAAGTAGTTCAATCAAGTCATTAAGTTGTTATCCAATCCCATGCATTTTTATTCCATTCACAAAACAATATATCATGCATTTCCATAAATTGTGTAAGTGAATAAATAAAATCAATTCTACATTAACATGTGAATGCTACATGTTTACTAAATAGAATCACTCACTTATAACATACATAGGTTGATCAATACCACTTAGTTTTATTTACCAGTCATTAACCATTCGATGGTGGAAGATCTTATTTTACAATGTGTAATTGTAGTCTAATAATTTGATCCTTATTTTAAATGTTTAAACATATACCTTAATTTCATTTTTACCATGAATGTGCTCTTTTACGTGGACATGGTAAGACCAAGGAAGTCTTGGGTTTGAACCTTGATTCTTCTACACTTTTCCCCTCCCTACCGAGTCTGAATCACCTCTGCTATTAGGAGAGCACATACGATTTCTCTAATATTTCTCCATTATACAATAGGAGTGGAGTTTTATGGGATCCATTGAGGGGATCCTGCCCTACATTTATTGTATGGCGAAGAATTGTCTGAAAAACTTCACAAAAAAAAAGAGGAATGTCCGGAAAATAGTATGTACACCCTAGCGGTTCAACTTCATTGTTGCGGAGCACTGTGCTGCCAACTGTCAAGATCAAAATCTCAACCATTCATTTTGTAGGTGGTTGAAAAGGAGAAGGACGGTCGAGATTTTGATCTCGATCTTTGGCGGCAAGTACTGCACATTTAATGCTCAACATTCAAGTCTCGGCCGACCCCTAGTGGAGAGGTGATGAGACTCCTCCCCACCTCCGTCTAGAAAATTGCAGGATTAGTGGAGAGGTGATGAGACTCCTCCCCACCTCCCTCTAGAAAATTGCTTCAATCCTACGCATTAAATGTGCAGGACTGTCATGCAAAATTTTCGGATAGTTGGCCAGTGGCCAGAAATGTTTGGGTTGACACTCCAGCACATTTGACTGAAGCAAGGTCACTCCCTCCATGCCTTCCCATCCTGGGCCTATGGTCCAGACTGTTTTGACGATGACCTGAAAAGAAAGAGGAACAGGAACAGAGGATCACGTGTCGGAAGGTAGGAATCCTAAGATGTACAAAACAACGAAATCAGAGGATAGGGTGAGCGATCATCCACGTTAAAGGGCCAATCTACATAATCCATCTCAACCCCCTCCGGATTTTGTAAACCCCATATACTTTATCTTTCTCCTTCAAATTTCATTCGCAGGGAGAACAGGGCAGAGATCAGAGACAAGTTTCATCATCCATTTTCCGCACTGTGAACCGTTCTTGTTCTCTCTTTCTCCACTGGAATGGCTTTCCACTCCATCTCCCTCCCTAAGCATACTCTCCCACCATCACTCCCCGCAGTAAACCCTAAAAGCCCATCTTCCCAAATCTACACCATTCTCTCCCAATCATCACAGTCGCAATTCTATGGTGTAAAGCTTTCCATTACTACTACTACTACCACTACTTCTGTTGCAGTCCCGGCTTCTCCCACCCTGAGAACTTCCATTTTTGCAAAGGTACAGATTCTCACTCCCAGAAGCCTTTAGCAATGTCCCCCATTTTCATCAATGGCTAATTCTACAATTTTTGTGTTTCTTGAAAATTTTATGAAAAATAATTTGGTGGGCAGGTTTCGAAAGGTCAGACGCCTCCTTCCTTCACGTTGAAAGATCAAGATGGAAAAAGTGTGAGTCTCTCCAAGTTTAAAGGAAAGCCAGTTGTGCTCTATTTCTACCCTGCTGATGAAACCCCTGGCTGCACTAAGCAGGTAATTCTTCAAATCTGTAACTCTTTTCTTTCACTTCTAATTACAATTGTTGGATTCTTAGGATTTGCTATCCTCATGGAAGTTGAATGTTCTGTTGAGACTTGAGAGCTATTTGGGTATTGTTCAGAAAATAACTGACCATTCAACTGCATTACCCTGTCAGGCTTGTGCTTTCAGGGACTCCTATGAGAAATTCAAGAAAGCTGGAGCGGAAGTTGTAGGGATTAGTGGTGATGATACATCATCGCACAAGGTGACATTAAATTGGAACCAATTACTTCTTATCTAATGATGATGATGATGATAAATGGTGATAAAAATTGAATGGGGAAAGGAGAAATTTAACAAGGGAACAATTGCTTTAACAGGCATTTGCGAAGAAATACAAGCTTCCATTCACGCTGCTGAGTGACGAGGGGAACAAAGTGAGGAAAGAATGGGGAGTACCTGCAGATCTGTTCGGTACATTGCCAGGGAGGGAGACTTATGTTCTTGACAGAAATGGGGTGGTAAAGCTCGTCTACAACAATCAATTCCAACCTGAGAAACACATCGATGAGACTCTCAAGCTCCTTCAAAGCCTTTGATTTATCCATCTTCTAAATTGGATTTTCTTATCCTGGTTGAGTTTGTAACTTATCTATTTGCATTCCTTTTAATTGGGAACTTTCCCATTACGGACAGGAAAAAAAAAATGCATGTTTGTAGTCACCAATGGGTTCCTATTAACTTAAGCTTGAGCTGAACTGGTAGGATCTTCAGCTTTTTGGAGAAACACCATCCGGAAATTGTGGAGTTCGAGGGCAACACAACCAAGTAGCCAAAAAAATTATTATTATTACTTAGTTTTGGTAGAAGGCAATTCTTTTTTTTTTTGGGCCAAACACAGAAAAGGAAATGCATTCAAAGAAATAAGTTTGGGAAAGCCTCCTAGCAGGAATATAGTACAAAAGATCAAGACCTTTAGGTGGTTGCATCCACCAAACTTTCAATATGCCTAAACTACGGGTCCTCCTAGCCAAGAAATCAGCCTCTGTTCTAGAAATATGCAGGACAACACAATTGTCAAACCTCAACAAATAGGTCTTAATAAGCTGAAGTAAGTTGGAACAATACCAATCTAAAGTACTAGAATGATCATGTAGACTAGAGACAACGGCCTGACAATCAGAGAAGAGCTTGATATTCATGATCCCTATAGAAGAGGCTACTTGAATGATATCATATATTGCTTCCAGCTCCAATTGCTGTGCAGATAAAGCCCAACCTGCTTTCATGCGAGCAACTATAAAAGAAGACCCAGAGGAATTCTTTATAATCCCTCTACGACCACTACGAGAAGTTGATGAATCCCAGGAACCATCTGAGAAAATGTGAAAAAAAATTTGTGTCATCAATAGCTATCATATGCGTATTCAATAGATACCAGGAAAAGAAAGCAAGAGAAGCACCAAGCATTTTCATTACAAATACCAGGAAGCCACAGATCATTAAGGCCAAACTGTCCTATTTGCACTGAATTGGCCATCCTAGCTAGAGTATTTCGAGAAACTAAAATTCTACTAGAAGTTTTTAATTTATTTTCTTGTGGAGGGACTAAAATTCTACTAGAAGTTTTTAATTTATTTTCTTGTGGATGTGTGATGTGTTCTTACATCACATCAAAAGATTGATGATAGGTTTACACCACAAATTTTTTTGAATAAATTATAGATTGCACACTTAGTGGGGCTTAAACTTTGGGTTGGACGCTTTAGTGTCCTGTATATTCTTAAAATTACAAGTCATAGGCTCATCACTTTTCATCAAAGATTTTGTTAAGTTAAGAGTGAAATATCCATATTACCCTCATATGATGTAATGACCAATCTAATCCCATTTGAACCCTTCCACACCCAACCCTTAGATGGCATATTTTATCTACACCTTGCAGGAAACAGCCCACCTTCACCAGAAACTAACCCTTGCCGGAAAATTTGTCCTCCATTACTAGAACGAGAGGAACTTGAGGTCAATGAACATGGACAAGCTTCTTAAGAACTTACGAACAAACCGTGAAGGTCGGAGGGAACAGTGGTGGAGAGATCTTCTGATTATTCACCCACTGATTTAAATGTTCACTATAGAACATAGACGAAACACACAAAAAAGAGAGAGAATGCAAAGGGCTGGGGATCGTAAGGGTTTTGCAAAAACCTACTGACTAATCCTCTTCCTGCAACATCATCACCTCATTCAATTAAATTAGGAACCAACCTTCCACCATCTGTGATGCCATATCACTATCCACAATGCCCAAGGGTGTCAAAGGGCCGGGTTAGATTGGGCTAGCCTTAAACCCTAACCCTACCTCAGAGACTGAAATCAAAATCCAAGCCCTACTCAACCCTGTTAGGATTTAAAAATCCCCAACCCTAACTCAACCCTAAAAGGGTCCTACCCAACCTAGCTCGCCTTGATTAACCACCTGACCCTGATCCAAATTTTTATTAAATTATTCCTTCAAGGGTTAATTTAATCATTTAAAACACACCCTCCTTATTTCTCTCCTTCATCTCCTTCGTCTCTTGCTCCTCCCCTCTTCTTTTCTCTTCTCATTCTTATCATAGCTACAGATCTGACCATCTGAAGTATAGCATCCAACTATATTACAAATAAACTTTTTTTTTTTTTTTTTTTTTTTGAGGTTCATCCGGGCCAGCTGGCACCACGATTTACATCCTCAAGGGAGTTTTTTTAATATTAATGCCGCCTAGTGGGTGCGAACCCAAGATCTCCCCTAGGGAAGCTGGATATTTAACCGCTTTAACATACCACCTTTGTTTTAAGTCTACTTATGGAGAGAAATATCTTTCTAATGAGTACTTACTCTACCATCAAGAAAAAAACATGCCCGATTATTGATTTGACAATGTGAGATTTGTGAAAATAAATTTAGATATTTAGAGCTAGTGGGATACTAAAATTATTATTTACCAAAAAAGAAAGGATACTCAATTGTTACTTACCAAACAAAAGGATACTTGGTTTGTTTAAAGTCATTTTAAATTTTAAGGATAACTTAAACTAAATTAAATTAACATAAGGTTGGGTTGGGCAGGGGTAGGTAGACCTGAGGGCTAATCCAAACCTGATCTGACCTTGTTAGGGATGATTGTTTTGTAATCCAAGTCAGCCTTTTGGGTTGAAAAAATTAGGCTAAGATTAAGCACCCGGTCCGGGTCAACTAGGTCTTATTGATACCCCAAACGACACCATATCTCCACTGTGTGCCCTTCACTTTTAAATTGGAAAATAATGAAGCCTCTCAGTAAAGAATGCAACACCATAACTTGATTAAGCTTCCAAGACTTTCGAGCAATTTCACGAAGCTCACCCATGGAAGTCAATCAAAATTTTGCTCTTCTGATCAACGCAAATCTGAATTAATTCCATTGCAATTCATACTCTTGTTGATGTATCATGATCCACGAGAAGGATTCAACCTTAATCGGACTTGGCAAGGATTCAATTGCAGCCATCACCACACTACCAACAACATTTGCAATAGCTCTTCTTATTGCAATTCCATCATCTTGAACATGGTTACCTTCATCTGCCACTCCCCCTCTTGCCTCTCGAAGTTTTTGATGCAAAACCATTGACTCTCTAGGGGTTCAAATTCTCTAGACCTTCTCTTTCCTCACTCATTCTCCGTCTATGTAAACCATTCAACAATTTATGCAAATTTTAGGAAGATGATGAAGAAAATAAACATTATGAAGGAATAACTAATGAGATGCATAGGGAAAACCACCAAGAAGAAAACAAAGGTGAAGAAAATTTGGTTCCATGAGCAAGTGATCCTTGATTTTTTATCAAAACCAAGAAATACTGCATACCTAACCGACTCTTTGCTAATACATATATTATTTGCTCTTCTGAAAATCTCTCTGGTAAGATTTAGATCTAGCCAAGATCACATAAATTAATTAAAAATATTTTTAGATAATAACAATACAAGGTGATAAACATACATTCTTTGAGATTCATTGAAAATGGAATGCAGCAGAATTCTATCTATAGTCTCCCATGACGAATGAGCCTGTACTTGATTCTAAGATTATTTGATACTAAGATCTAGCTTCTACTCTAGACTCTTCCCTATTCACTGGCTCAATGGAATAACCTCTTTGAAAGCTTTATGTGCAGATAATAATGTGATTGATTTGGATTTAGAGGAGGGACCTAGCAGGCCAACATATCTTTATATAAGCAAATACATTGGATTGTCCATCAAGATCTAATGGTCTCTGTTAACCTACACTAGTCAATTCATATAAGAATTCTAGTAACTGGTCCGGATGAACCTCAATTCCAAAAAAAAACAAAGAAAAAATTCTAGTAACTGAACATTTCCCATATTATATCAAATAAAAAAACCAAATCAGAATTATATATAATATTATATATAATAGATGAAACCCACCTTATGTAAATATTAATTAATATTCTAACATCTCCATCTATATGTGGTCTTGTAATCAATTACAAAATACTTTGACCAAGCTTAGATTTGTTAAATGGACCAATGTGGATCCTATTGAAATATGAACATCAGATCAAGCAATGAAACTTTATTTTCTCTTTAGAAAAAGAAAAAAAGTCAACCCATATGTACATCTGGTCAAGTAATGAAAATTTCTTTCTCCATTAGAGGAAAAAAGTCAACCCAACTTAACCTGATTCAATCATGGTCAATCAAGGGCGGTATATATGGGCTGAAGCTGCAAGCCCCCAAGGCACGCTTCTCTTTCAAGCTGAGTCACAACGGTGCAGATGTAGAGGTATTGATTTCCTTATTAATTGTAGTCTTAATTGATATACTAATTATTATTTTTAAATAAAATAAAAATAATAACAGAAAATAGAAATGCAAGAAGATTATGAAAATCCCTAATTCCTATTCCCTATATATACATATATTCATGTAACCTTCATTCAATCATTTGATTAATACTCATTGTCTTATTTTTATTCTTCTGTCTTGAATTTTTATTCTATATCATAAACACTAAAACACTTGCTTCATAAATTTTTTTAGTATTTACTACATAAGAATGATTCTAATAGAAAGAATTTAAAACTTGAAGATAAAATAGAATGGATTCAAATATGGAGATCAAATTTAATCACTAAATACCATAGAACAACCACACAATTAATATGTCTTAGATGTAGAGATCGTATCCGATCACTTTATTCTCATGATATTGATACTACAGTCTACAGTGGTACTTGAATCAGCTACTCATTATCTCCAGTACTCTTTAAACAATGCTTTTTTTTGCTTTTGATGAGTTATGAGACAAATATTTTTTTTCAATATATTTTCCTTATTTATCTTAGATGTAAAAAAAAAAAAAAAAAAAAAAAATTTCAAATTTGGTTTCTATCTATTGTTTTTGGTATGGAAGGTTTATTTCAATTTATGAAGGCACAAAAATGTTGAATTAATTACAAAGCTTCAATTTACTATTGATTTTTACAAACACAAAACCCCCACTTCCTCTGTATTTGTACTTTTGTATTTATTTAAATAATTTGTATTAAAACATATATTATACACAAAAGTATAATTGCCATACACGACTTATTGAGTCGGATTATTGAAAACGTAGTATTTACTGTATCAACTAATTAGTTGCCATACGATTCTATACTCAAACTTACTAACTATTGTATACACTAGCTATTGTCTGATGAAGGGAGAAATGGGCAGGCTAGATCATTTCTCTTCTTCTTCTTCTTTGTAGTCTTGGCTGTTATAAGGACTGAAGGCTTCTAAGAACCAATTTTTCTTCCTCCATGAATTCCAACCCATTTCTTCACAGATCTCATCACTATGATTGATACTAAAAGTGGAGATGCAATGCCTCTTGTAGAACCTAGTAGTCCTTTTCATGACTTCCATTTCTTTGGCATTTTGTTCTAACATTTTCTCCACACTTGGGAGTTTGAATTGATTCTCAAGTAGACGAGCCATCCATTTGCACCGTATTTCTGCAGTGTGCAAGTTCGATACACTCTCCAAGTACCCCACGAATGCCATATGTGGTATCAAAGGGTGGATTGTACCCCTGTCAAAAAACAGACAAATAGTTAAACTTATGCACCTCATGTTAGGGTTTGAGGTTTAAGGGCACGGTTGCATAAAATATTACACCTTAAGTAGCCATTTTGAAATCCCTAGATCATTACTTTTAGCTAGTATTTATGGACTGTACTAATGTAATACACAGATCGTGCTTCAGTGGTGCATCTAATGTAGTGGTGCCTGTGGTGCCTACCATTAGATACATACCATGTGGATTTCATTGAATCACAGTCACTTAAAACACCAAGTGCACATTTAACCAACTTAAGTAAAATAAAATCGGTGTTTATAAAATAAATTGAACCATGTTTTGAGAGGTTGAGATTGAATAGAATCCATGTGACATGCATCCAATGGTGGACAATACAGGGACCATCATGTTAGATGGAAGATCTTATATCCATTATACTGTTAGATGATAACCCATCTGAAGAAGCACTGATTGGAGAGAAATCATGAACTTTGTAAAAGCAGAAAAAATCAATGTGGAGAAAGCCTTTTAGAATGACTTCTAGTAGTACCTGTATAAAGGCATCATTCCAGAGGAGTCTTCAACCAAACTACGGAAGGGTTCTGGCAAAATAGACTTCAACTTGCGCTTGCCATCAAAACCAGTAGCAAGAAGCACAACATCTGCATCAAGCTTGGTGCCGTCGTCAAATTCAAGGCCTTCATCTGAGAACCACCAGTTGTTAGGTGGTGATGATGATATCTTCTTGAAGGAGATCATCCCTTGATCAGCCAGCGAGAAGAAATTATCTGGCAAGATAGCCATTTGGCATGATGCATAATCCTCCTCGAATGGATGATCCGGTTTCAACCCATACTTGATCAGTGGAAGCTTCCACACCAGGTACTTCTCTATGAATTTTGAAATCCCTCTCCTCTGTACAAAAGATTCTCAGGAAGAACCCAAATCAGTAATTGGAGTCATTTGAAAAAGGACTTGATGATAGTGAATGGGGAAAATAAAAAGTGATTGATTTATACCAGTGGAGATAGAAGGAGGCCGAGGAGATCTCTGAACAAGTTTTGGTTGGGTCTTTCATGCAGAAACTGGGAAGACCTGGTCGAATAGAAGAGAAAAAATGGCAACCCCCAAACCCTATATGAAGGAACTGTCCAGTGAAGTGTCCTTACCACCATGGTGCATGGTTTCCCATCTGCTGCTCCTGTATACATCAAATTCCATTTTCAACCACCAAAACCAAATTCAAAGTCAGCCCAACAATAACAAAATAAACTATTCTATCGTTGCATGGAAATTTGAAAACTAGAAGTCACCAAGACATTTCATGCAGAATCCATACAATTACTTTTCCCTTTCAAAGTCCAACCTCCAAGGACCAAATTAGTGAAAACATGGAACATGTGATGAAACATGGAACATGTGATTTCTACAAAATAGACTTTTCTACCAAAAACAGATTCCAATAAAATAAACTGAATAGAAAATCTCCCAAACAAACATTCCTTAAATAGTCAAAACAAGAAAAATCATATGAACCTTGGTTTGCTTGTGCACACTCAACAGCTAAGTCAATGGCTGACTTCTTGTAGCCGATGATTACAACCTTCTTTCCTCTTAGAAGTTCAGTGGCAGCTTCATCATCAAGCTTTGAGTAATCGACAGAGTGCAACACTTTCCCATGGAACACATCAGGGCCTCTGTTGGGAGGAAAGGTTGGCATCTTTGCTAGATCTCCATATTTTCCAATACACACCACAAGAAACTCAAAAGAATACCACTGATCGAAAAGGGTAGGTTTATGTTAGGATCAAATTCTAGGAACAATTACACAATGAAAGAAAAAAATTGAATATATAGACATGCAAGACTTTTACGTGGAAAAGCCTCAAGATATAGAAAACCCATGACGGCCAACAACTCCTTGCATAATCAGAAAACAAGTGATCTGGAAGAGCTTCTAATAAAAAAGAAAAAGAAAAAAAAGTATGGAAGAGGAACAGAAACCTGAAGAGTCTCCGATTGATTGGTCTGCACCGCAACCTCCCAAACTGGGCGACCACTCAGCAAGTTTCCATGCTCTCCAGGATTACCACCAAAACTGGTGGTTTCAGGGTCACCAACGAAACTGATAGCCACCACCTTTGAGTTGAACTTCACGTACTTGAGAACATCAAATTGGGTAGCATAGGCGTGCAAGTAATCCAGTATCTCAGCATAAGTGGGGAAAGTGGAGTTGTCTCTCTCCGGCCAAGGAAAGTCTGAGAATTCATAATCACATCGTGGCGTCTGAAGTCTGGTTGATTTGTACGAGCAATGCTTCCACACTCCCCCAATTGAATCTGTGCTCTCAAACACTATTGGCTCGTAACCGGAAAGCTGCTTCGCCGCTGCTATGCCGCTTATTCCGGCACCGATGATTCCTACCCTTGAGACGTTGATGTAGTTACTCTCTCCGGCCATTAGAGCAAGCTTGTTGAGAGCTTTTGCTGCAAAATGAGATGTGTTTTGCAAGCTTAGCAGATCCATGGGTCCTTTTATAGTGTAGGAAATGAGGGATTGCGTGATCTCTAATGAATTGGACCCAGAGGATATCGGTAGACTCCAGACCTACGTAGGACAAAAGAGTCATTTCTCCCCATAAAAAAGAAATAACTAGAAATTAGAAATACGCCATCTTCATTTCTTCCCATAGAAATAACTAGAAATTAGGGTTCAAATACGCCATCTTCATTTTCCAGCGAGGAGCGTGACGAGGAAGAAAGGTCAATAATATTTTTATCAGAATATATATGTATACATCTAAGTTTGTGAAATGTGAAGTTAATTGCCAAACTAGTTTATTTATTATTACATTCCTGAAAGGTCTTCATTTTAATACATTTTAAGGGATTTGGTGATTTTTCTTTTTCTTTTTCTGTTTCTTTCTTTGAAGTGCAGAAGAAAGTCCAACGAATTCCATTAAGCTTCTCTGGGATGTCTCTCATAGACAAAGCCGAGAATGCATGTAAAGACTTTTTCTCTAATTTAACTTTGGTTAATCTTATGTCATTTTTCATCTTATAGTTGCTGAATGGAGGGCATGGATAGATTTTTCTTGGTAATTGCTTTTTCTTCTTGTTGAATATGTACCAAATGGAATGCTCAAACTCATTTCTCCTCTTCCTCTCTTCTTTCTCTCTTCTTTCCTGTTAGTTAATGAATTTTTTATTCATTTAGAAAAAGAAAATTTTAAAACACGAAAGTAACTAAGAAACAGAGACGATGGTGATGCGAAATAACAGATTTCAATTGTTTGTTGACTGTTTGCGTTCATATTATCTGCATGTGTAGGCTAATGAACGTTGCTTTTCATACTAGATGGTCACTCGATAGATGTTGAACTTACTCTTTTTTCTTTTTTTTTGGGTAGTGTTCAACACTTCAACTTACTATATCTTTTTTAAGTAGAAAAACATTATCAAGGAAACCATTTGATTGATTATCTATGTGCTGCAAATTTCAAAACTAATGAATCTATGGTTAGCTTGACTGGTGGAAGAGAAAATGAAGGGAAGCTTCCAAGAAGCATGGAAGAAGGTGATGGGCAGGAAGAAATTGAAGATTGCCATGTCTGTACATGAGTATTCATTGCCTTTGAGTCAACTTAATAAATGCAACTGGGCTGTGTTTGGTGGTTAGAGATGGATTGCAAAAAAATAAAGATAAACAAACAAAAGACAGGGTTGTTTCAATTGACAAGACCACACTGTAACTCTGTAAGTAGAACTGTAGAAGATTATTCACGTATTTGGTTTGATGATCGTATATATAATTTTCCTCATTGATTAAATGGATAATCGTGCAAGATGAAAAATATTTTTAAAGTTTTTTAGAATGCAGGATATTTATGTGCGACTTGAATTCTTGTGCGTGACTTTGAAGATAGACCCGCATTGACATATTTTAATTAATTGATTTACATTGACATATTTTAATTGAATGACTCAAATCAAGGAACAACTTATCGCCGAAATTCAATGATATTTCACCGAATTTTGGTGATATCACCCCATGGCGAACCGAAATTGGGGGTGAAACGAGATTTTCTTGGCAGCCATATATCCCGATATATCGAAAATATTAATATTTTATTATTTTTTTTTCTGATTTTTATGCTATTCTTGCAATTTTTAGGCGATTTCTCTTGCGATTCTACAACAAAATCTTTAAAATCAATGGCTAATTTTACCAATTCTATCCCAATGATTCAAGACTCAAAAGGTAATGTGCTAAATGTAATTAGGAGGAAAATCTACATAGAATATTTTCTGAAAATAATTTAAATTAAGAAGACATTTTATATAAAATCTTTAAGATCAATGAACAATCTTACCAATTATATTCTAGTGATTTAGTCATCAAAAGTCAACATGCCAAATGTGGTTAAGGAAGAGTGTATACATGAAATAATTTATAGAAATAATTTTGAATTATGAATGAATTTTGTAAACGAATCTTCAGAGTGAAGCCAACTTAGATTTGTTCTAGTGGTTGAAACCAACACTTCTTAGTGAAGAGGTCGTGGGTTCGAATATCGCTGAGGCATATTAATATCTCCATCCCCCAGCTTAATAAAGCCCCTAAGGTAACATGTTATACCAAAAAAAAAAAAAAAAAAATCTTCAGAGTGAATGGATAATCATTCCAATTATGTCCGAATGATGTAGGCCTCATAAGGTAACATGTTAAATGTGGTTAGGTAGGAGAAAAATAGAAGAATTTATAAGAAATAATTCAAATTTACCACATATTTGCATCAAATTGGGATAGGCATCAAATTTACCAAAATTATTGACCAAAAATACCTCCAAAATTGTGGGCGAAAATTTCCGAATTGAGGGGCGAAATATCGCCAAGATTTCATGATAGAAGCAAAAGAGTTAGGAGCTAAGGCAAGCTCCCCTAGGGCAGGGGGATTATGGTTTTGCTCGATTTTTTTAATTTAATTTATGAGAAAAGCCATTTTGACATTTTTAATTTTCTTTTATTTTTCAGTCATCTTGATCCTCTTTCCAAAGTAAAATATCAACACTCCCTCGTTTTTATTGAAGTAAATTTTTTTTAAAGTAAAGACAATAGGTCGAAAGGTCATTGTGCACCCCCTCCCTATGTTAAATCCTAGCTCCACCCTGTTTAGAAGCCCATCACTAATCTCATTCTTTCTATTGACCCAATGGATCAACCCATCCACTCTATTATATACCAAGTATGTAAGTACCCAATGTTCTATGAAATTTATGATTTTCTCATTACGATTTTGGGTGAGAGTTTTTTGTAATGTCATTCTAAGATTAGTTGAGAGATCTCTACTGGAATCTTCTATCCATATAGTAAAAGTAATTCTTCTTTGTCCGTGGACATAGCACACCTCAATGTAGTTGTATGAACTATGTTAAGTCTCAATATTCTTTTGATTTGTTTCAATTTCTATTTTAATTTTTGGTATTTGTCCTAGCATATTTATATTGTGGTGCACTTGCATGATCTAAGCATCCTTCAAAGATGCGAACGCATTCAATCTTCCACTGGTAAAAAGAAAACCATGCACCCCGCATTGAGGTAAGAGTGTTTGAGTTTGACGTTCCAGATAAATGTCGGAAGATAAGAAAAGCTTCACCTTCGCAACAATTTCCAAGCTAAATGCTAATGCTTCAGTATTCTACATTTCTACACTTGTTCAATTTCGTTCATCTGTGGAATGAGGAATCCTGAAAGAGACTGAAGCCATATTTTATTTGAGTCTTAGAATCTTATTAGTCAATTTGGGCTCTATAGGTATAATTCCAATATGAAAAGCTCTGAGAGCCAAGTAAACCAACGTGATGTGCTTGACTTCCTCATCATAATAATTCTTCAAAAACTTGAATTGATTGATGAGATACATTGGGTCAGTTGCAGGAATCAAACACCTGCTTCGATCGGTGGTCTTCTCTTCATAACAAAGGCAACAAGATTTTATAATGCAATCAAATCTCCAATCTGCCGCCTTCAGCTTGGACTCTAGCTGACAAGTCAAATAGACTTCGTTGCTTTCTCATCTTGGAGACAAAGGTGACACCTTAAGATAGTCTTTTTCTTTCTTTCTTTCTTCTTTTTTTCTTTTTTTTCTTTTTTTTTTTTTTTTTTTTTTTTTCTGATAAACTTTTTCAGGATTTAGAGATAGTTTTTTTCTTCTTTGCCGGTCATATTTTTTTTAAGGATTTAGAGATAGTCATTTGTATCTTTTCTGATAAATTTCTTTCAGGGTTAGAGATAGTCTTTTTTTTTTTCTTCTTTTATGGTAAATTTCTTTCAGGACTCAGAGATAGTCTTTTTTTTGTTTTCTGGTAAATTTCGTTTAGGATTTAGTGGAAGTCTTGTTTTTCTTTTCTATTAAATTTCTTTCATGACTTAGAGATAGTTTTTTTTTTTGGGTAAAAACTTCTTTCAAGATTTAGAGATGGAACTTTAATTAGGTGGTACTCATAAAAAAAATTTAATTTAAGAGAGATGGGACCCACACCAATACCCTGTAGCAGCCCCCCTTGTATTTTGTGGTCTGAAAACTTTCGGGGGCACAAAGTGCTCCCCTCTGTATTGCAAATCCAAACTCAAATGAGAGTACATTGAAGTCAGTTAACTCGTGATAAATTTTTCTTTAATATTTAAAACAGTGGCAATCAGTTTGGCTTGGTTGGACTAGTTGGTCTTAATGGAATTGAAAGGCTGAATCATGGCCGGCAAGTTTACACAGTTGGGCTAGGATGTTATTCATAAGTCCCACCATGAAATTCTCAATAATTTCGTCATGCAAGGTAGGGTCCTTTGGCAAATAAATTAATTTTGGATATAAAACAAATAATTGCCTCTTCCCTCTCTTTTAATTGGCAAGGGCCCATGGGCTCTCCTTCTTGAATTCTTTTCCTAATTTTTTGGGGGTCCACGTTGATGTCAATCTCATCACTATTTGTGGCTAATCAATTAGTTTGGGAGGAATTTTTTTTTTTCTCTCTCCGTGTCAGCCACTAAATTCTATTCCCCGTTCTTGTGTTCGACCACAAAGTCATAGCTCATTAATTTGTTAGAAAAGCGACTTTGTAGAGAAAACAAAATAAATAAATAAATTGTAGAACCACCTCTTGTTGTACTGGAGATGTGATTCATTGTCCTCACAAATATTGAAGAGTCCTGTGATCACCAAGAATTGTTGCATTTAGGGGAGCCATTTTTGAATGGTTGGAACCCTACAGCCAATGTTTCCTCTTAATAGGTGGATAATAACAGATTATATACAATATAATTATATTGAAATAATGAATGATGATGATTCAAATATGATCATAGACTCTAACGAATGTAGTCTTTATGGTAAACACACATTAAGGTACAACACCAGTCTTTTCTTGGCAGTCTCATTACTCTCCATCATGGCATTCAAGTTGTCTTTTGGGCTCTCCATAGCAATAGGGTCAAGTCACCTCATACCGTAGTTGGAGATTAGGTCATCTCTCTCTCTCACCAACACCATTGGTTTGAGAATTGTGCATGTCAAGGATAAGTCTAGCCCAAATGCAAAGTTAACTACGTCTTATGCTACATGTGATCCAGATACATTTTCTCATGTCTAGTGCTTTTTTTGTCCGCGTATCCTTTTCACTTAGGAATGCTATTGCTCACCCCACTTAAGCCGTCTTTTGGATAACCATTCATTAACCTTATGATAATCCACATATGTTGGATGTCTTTCATGTCTCTTCACGACACTCAAGTCGTCTTTTGGACCCACATGAACCCTTTTTTAACATATGCAATCCGACTACTACATGATAACAGTGGGCCTATATGATGTTCACAAGACCTATCCACTGTCATCACGGGTCATTCAGTTTCAATATCCCTGTCGAAAAGATAGTAATAACACTCAATCGGATTTACTAGTCAAATACATACTGCCATGCACCTAATGAGTTTATGTGGATGCATAGGCACCCAGGGTAATAGATAAACCTACAACCCCAGGTTGGTTTATATATAGATATATATAGGTAGTATTCTACTACCAAACTTCTAACACATCACATTCACAACTATCATTTGAATAAAATGAATAGTAACATAAACACCAAATTATCTTTCATCTATGCAAAGTCTCACACAATTTATAAAAGAATATTTGACATTTGTAATAGAAAAATATAGAATCAAATGAAATACACAATTTATGATAATGTCTTTCCTCACCTGTCAATGACAATAAAGATTTTCAAATGCCTAAGAATTTTACAATTAAAAATTGCAAATAAGCCACACTTAACCTAGAAAATATAAGATTTAATTAAATTAGGTTTTAATCGAGAATCAATTGTGCATTAAATGAACCAAACTTGAGCTCCTAGATAGGGGCCGGCTGGTCAGGCTCACCAGGCAATCAACCGCCCCCTAGGGTTGCGACCAAAATGCCCAAATTCGAGTTCAATCTAAAATCCAATTGATTGGAAATTTTTGGGGACTTCATTGGGACAGTAGTATAGTCCCAAAAACACCTTCCAATTAGTCTTCAATACAAATGCCCTAAATTGATTCTCAGAGAGTCACCTGTGGGCATCTCAGAGAGGTCGATTGGTCTTAAATGGATGAAATGAGACCAACCAACACTTAATAAAACTAGAAGATATAAAAGAAAGCTTCAACCAACCAACACCCAACAACAAGCATTTACTCTCCTAGGAACATTCTCCAACATAAATGCTAACCATCAACCTAAATAACCCATAGTAAATGAAGAAAGATGGTTTTCTTACATTTTTGTGCAATACACTCTACAATCCGGGCTTCGACACCAACAAAAGAGCAAAGATTCTTCAAAACTCTAAGTTTTTCTTTTCTCCCACGTTCTCAACCTCACTCTAGCATAAGCAATTCATTTATAAGGTGATAAAACCATAAAATAGGGTTTCTTGACTGAAAATCTAAAAATTGCCCATTTTATGGGTAGGGGCCCGTTCAGTCAAACTGACTTGTCGTCCTAATCAATCGCCCATTTATCTTTCAACTGTGAAATCCATTTTCGACGGGTTTTGGAGGGTAGGTACTCCTAAACATTTCCTAATCAATGTTATAATTTACCTTGGCATTTGAGTCATCTAGCATTAGTTTTCATATATGTTAAATCTCATTTTTATGTCTTCTAGACTGACTTTATCTCTCCTCTTGAAGTCATGTAGGGTGGTCGGGTCTTCTTCTAGTTCATCCAACTCCATAGGTTTAATTCTCAAACTCCCAGACTCAACTTGAATGATTTAAAGTTGTCTTCCACTCGAACTTCGGTTTTGCGGACCTAAAATGGCAGGTTATCGGGATAGGATTTTAGGGGATTTTACACGAATTCTTTCATGGTACTTGAGATAGTCAAGATTCAATAATTTCTTCTTTTTTTTTCCTTTTTGCAAAACTCCTCCCTACCTTCCTATGAATATCTTGGCAACATCTGCATCTACAACATCCTTTCCCTTTGCTAATCTATCAAACTTGGTTACTGTTAAGCTCAATGACTCCAATTACCTGTTATGGAAGGAACAACTCGAATCCATCTTCATCAGTTCACATCTAATGGGGATACCTTGATGGATCTCTTGTCACTCCACCTACAACCATCATAGCCGAAAACAACACCAATCCTAACCTTGAATTCCTTGCCTAGTAAAAATCGGATCACTTTGTTAGGGCTTACATCAATGCAACTCCAACTGAATCTCTTTCCTCACACATACTTGGCCTCAAAATTGCTAAAGACGTCTGAGATTCTCTAGCCAAACTATTTCACAACAATCCACAACACATCATACATTTCTTCATAACAAATTACAAACAATCACCAAAGTCAACCTTTCTATTATAGATTACCTTCACTGTATCAAATCCATAGCCAACTCCTTAGTAGCCATCAACGATCGAGTGATAGATTCAAATCTGGCAGCTTACACATTGAATGGTTTAGGTGCTGATTATGCAACCTTCATTATGACAATAAAAAACATATCCCCTCCCATGCCATCACCTTTATTGACCTACGAGCTAAACTCCTCACCCATGAACAACGACTCAGTCGTGGTTATGGGAACCAATCACCTATTTTACCTGATCCACAATACCCAACAGTCCTTCACACCATCAAGTCTCTCACACCCAATAAATCGTGTCCTTCAGCAAACACCACTATCCCAAAAACCCAACCTTCAAAACCAAGCTTTAGACCCCATTTTCAAGAAAACCAACGTTCCTTCCAATAGGTAAATCGGCAACAACCAACTCAATATCAACAAAAATATTAGATTTGTGCCAAATTTGGCCATGTTGCAAGAATATGCTACTTTAGATACTCACAAAGCCAAAACAGTGGTCCCCCACCATCGAATTCATATTGTTGTTCATATTCAGCAACACCAACTGCCTCAACAAAATGATCCTCAATGGATCCCCAATTTAGGAGCAACATCAAATATGTTACTCCAACACTCAACCAACTACTCAGGAGATGCACAAGTTTCTATTGAATTTTTTCCATGACATTTTTGCGTTAAGGATTTGAAATCATACATAACATTTCTGAAAGGACCAACTAAAGATAATCTCTGTACAATTCAAGCCCAAGTTGTGCCTTTGGCTCTTTACGAGAACAATATTTCACCAAAGATTTGGGGTTGCCGGCTTGGCCATCCACGTCCATTATTTTGCGTCAATTACATTCTTTTAAATTACTTCAATCTTTTTATCGTTCTAAATCTCATATTGATGGAACACCACAAGCAAAATTTTTCCTGTTTCTATGATTAAAACTACACGTCCTTTGCAATCGATACATTGTAATTTGTGGGGTCCCACTAGGACACTTTATGTTAGTGGTTATTCCTCTTATATCATTTTTATCGATGACAACATTCGTTATAAATGATCCTATCCACTTGAACAGAAATTAGATTGGCATTGTTTGTTTTAAACATTTAAAATACATGATTGAAAATGTTTGTTCGATTATAGCATCAAGTTTTTCGGATCAGCTAAGGATCTTAATTATCCAATAAAAGAAGAAAAATCTGTAGAAAGCACCGGATTTATGTGGCAAGCCTTTGATTCATTAACCATTTAGCACCACCACTCCCTGGCCGTGGCCCGTGGCTGGTCACTGCCACGAATACTCACTTTTGTGGCCGTGGAGGTGGTGACGAGATGATGCGGACTCAAAGAGAAACACGGCACCGCAGAAGTCAATCTCTAATCCATGGTGTGAGATTGTGAGTCCCTTGCCTATCCATGCATGTATGTCTCGATCTCTTCTCTCTATGGTCCCCAATTTATTCCAACGCTTTCTCTGTAGTTGATTGGCTTTTCTGAGTTTATATAAATGTGTGGCTTACCTCAATTGATTGATGTAGCACCGTAGCAGCTTCCCTTTCGTTATCTAAATATTCAAAGCATGCAAGTCATTCTCATGCATTTCCATTTTTCTTCCCTTGCACATTTTTATTGTCCGACAAACATCAATCCATACATCCATCAATCAAATCATAACATAACATAACATATCTGCTGGGGCACCCACGTCAGCTGGACAGACCACCTCGTTTTCTTACCACTTCTAGTAGGTGGATATTTATTTGGTGAGTCCTGATCTGCAACCCGTCGGGAAAGTGCTTGCCCGCAGCTTTACCACCATAAATATAGAGGATCCAGGGGTTAGGTGATGAGTTCTTTTATTTTTATTTATTTTTTATATGTGGGTCCCACAGGATTTGTGGTGGTAAAGCATCGGAGAGCACATACTGATGGGGTGATGATTCGAATTCGTATTTTGCCATGGTTCTCTTATAAGAAAAGTGATATGCTATTGATTTGTTCAGATAGATTATCTCTTCTTAAAAATAAATAAATAAATGATAGATTTGTTGAAGATGATTATACAACTAAAGGAAAATAAAAGTAAAACATACATGAGAGATTTAACATGGTTTGATAAAATCGTTTATTTCTATAGAGAGAAAAATAAATTTTACTATTTTAAAAAAAACTTCACATTGCTCTCATACCTCACAAAATACTATTTCTTTGTTTGCCTCCATCTCCCTCTAGAGGTGGACCTCCGAGATGAATTCGTTAATTTTCTGTAATGATTAATTGATCTAGGTTATTTCATAGAGATTATTTATTGACAAATCTAAAATTTTAATTTTCATATAATTACAACTTTATTCATGTACAAGTACTCAAAACCCTATTCCAATTATAGATACAATCCAACTATAACCATACAGACTCACAATACAAGACACTCAAATCCAACAACATATACCTTAAAATTTTCATTAAAAAAATTAACTTTGGTGCTTATGTGTCAGTGGTATGTCTGATATGCGGTGCTTGTGGAGCCTACTATTAGATGCTTACCACATAAATTTTCTTTAATTTCTAATCGCTCAAAATACTACGTGCACATCAACTTAAGTGGCACAAAAGGAACGAAATCATGTTTTGAACAGATGGGATGATGGACTTAATTCATCTTAAGGAAAAATCAGTTTTGTGTCACTTAAGTCAATTAAATTTGTACATAGTGTTTTGAGCAATTGAAATTCATTTCTCATGCATCTAATGTTAGGCACCATTGACACCACCACGTCAGACGTACCACAAACACGATCGATGAACTATGATCCATGATGTACATTATTGGACATGCATGTACATGCACAACAACGTATCCAGTCAGCACCAGCTGACTTACATGGACCACGGCCTGGCCCCTGGCCCCTCCATGTCCATGGAGCCACTTGCGGATCTGATGGTTTGTCCAGATTTCAACTCTACGAGCATCTCGTACTCGATTCCCAGCATCTCTTAGCAAGATTCCTAAGCCCCTGAAGAATATCCAATCTTTCATTATCTTCTCCTCTCTCCTCCACTCCATTATATAGTACACCCTTCTCCGCCCTACATTCTCAGGCGGTTCCAACTACACAGAAACGCAACTGATCAGAGAAGAAAGAAAAAAAAAAGAGAGGGAGTGCAACACGAGACAGGTCGCAGCCATGGACGTCTTTCAATCTCCGATCGAAGCTTTCGCCTTGAACTTCAACTATGTAAGCTTCGATATCTATGCCACTACCCTTCAGAGCTTATTTACCTGCTTTGCGATTCTCACCGCCGCGATTAGCTTCTGGAAATTCACAACCGTTGGCTCTAGTTCCTTCCGTCGAACCAAATCTTCTTCTTCATCACTATCAGGTGATCATCTCGATTGCCATTCTAGTGCTCCTCCTCTTCCTCCTTCATCCTTGCCTGACCAAAAGCCGGAATCGGAGCTGGAATTGGAGTTGGAGAAGAAGCCATCTAATGACGAAGAAGTTGCTTCGAGTTGCGATTTTGTGCGAGGAAGATCGGATTCGTCTTTTGTTGGCCCTATTTCCATCGAAGACGGGGACGACGAAGAGAGGGTAAACCTGAAAGCGAAGTTTACCCTGTATTACTCTGCAGACCAAGAGGAGCATGTCAACGACGTTTGCTCTTCCGAAGCCATGAATAAGGTTCTGAACTATGACGGACGATGGTGTTGCGAAGGATTTGCAGCGAGAAGAGTGAGTGATATAGCGTGTTGGTACAGTTACCAGGATTTAACGGTATTTAACGGCAACGTGGTTAGGCTGTGGGACTGTCAGAGACGGAGAAATTGAAATTCATCACCGTCGTCGCCTTTCTTCCCTGCTCTTCTTGCCATGGAATGATGGAAGTGATGGGTTGAATGGCTCTGTTAATTGGGTTTAGGGATACAATGGGTATTTTGTATATACATTAATGTATGGTTGGAAACTTGGAACTTGGAACTTGGAAATGGAAAGGAAAATTCCTTTCGTAATATAGTTTTTAGTTATAGTAAGCAATTTTGTTTTACTCTCTCCAACTCAAATGTGATCTGTGCTGTTAATCAACACCCAACACGAAGTTTATCGCCTCTGAGATTTTCTAGCTGACCGGCGTTAAGGATTAAAATAGGGTTATCCTTTACCATCGGGGTTGAAATTCGTGTTTAGCAATGTGTTTTGGGTGATTATACTGCTTGCCCGAGTGGTAGAAAGATTTAAGTCCATTCTTATCTATGAAAGGTTTAAAGAATATTATTATCATACGACACCATACCAATCGATACGTATCTATATTAGATACAACTAATTGGATTTTACTCGGATACACTAGTATCTGAATCTCAAAAATTTAAGAAGGCATCTGAACAGCGGAACAAGGATTGAACATTGGGGGGCCGAATGTATGTGGGCCAATGTGAGAGAAAAGAATAATTTGAGAAAGAGTGAATACTTGATGTGGAGAAGATTTAGGAAAATTCTAAAGTTTGCTAACTATTTCAATATTTTGTGAGATGTGTGAGAAAGAAAAAAAAAAAAAAAAAAAATAGGAATAAAAGAGGAGATTCATGAGAGAATAGATAGAAATGAAAATAGGAGAAAATATATAAGGAGAAATTCATGGATCGTAATTTAGTTTTTAATTAGAATTTAACCTTTTATTCCTTAAAATTAGGAATTTAATTATAACCATTAGATAAAGATTATCAATGACATTTGTACCCATCATCTTTATTTTAAATTTTTATTTTTGGAGGGGGGTTAAATAGTGGTATTTCACATTTAAAGATAGAGAAATAAGGAGAAAAACAAGGATATATACTTACAATTTCAAAAACTTCGGGGGCCATGGCCCCCTCAGGTCCCAACGTGGCTCCGCCACTGCATCCCGAATTCAACTTTATCAATTATCCAATAATAATTTGATTTCTGATTATCAATTTTTTTTCTCCCATTATTGATTGCTGATTATTTTGGTTTTCAACTCGATTATTAGTCTTTTTGAGAGAAATATATTTAATATTTTATTTTAACCATGTTATTTTTTTAGAGAAATCCAATTATCACCTATTTTTGGAGAAAAAATGTTTAATACTTTATTATATTTGGATAAACTTTTATTCAGATATTATCCGATATAATACCGGTTCTTTATACCCCTTAGAGCAAGTGTAACAAACAAGTCCATATCAATTACGCACATGTTTTTTATAAGTAGTGAATAATACAAAAATCATATTAAGTGAATATCAGTTGACTCCGCCGTTCCAAGAGTTGGTGGCGGCTTTCTTACTTGGATAGATAGACATCCGTTCCGTGGCCGTGCATGCACCAAGCCGCCGCCATCTTGCAGTTTACTGGATCACTATAAAAGGGTACTGCCAAATTGTCAATTGCCAAGTTGCCAACAGCTCACTCCAGATAAATGCTTTTCCGGAGATGCATGGCCCACCTTAGAGTTCCGTCTCCGCAAAGCATCAATGTCTTAATATAAAGATAACAACTACTTAGATCCTCCCGGATGTCATCATTCGTTTCCACTACTTTTTCTCTAAAAGATGAGAATCTCATCATCATTAGTTACATAAAAAGAGAAGGCGAGAAGGCTGTCGAACGCAAAAATAACCTTGATATTTGTTATTATTCAAAAAAAATTACACCGCCATCCCTTCAGATTCTTCTAATGGTAATGTCACTCCCTAACGTATTTTGGATGTTCAGTTGCATGCCATCTTGGTTCATTTGTGTGGGATGCCAATGTGTTAGCTGATTCCCTTGCTATAAGGTTTTGTCTCTACCGGTTGAAACAATTTGGTCATTATCCAATTCTTGGTTGTTGAGTGTTATTTCAATTGGGTGGTCTACTCGATAGTTCTTTCTTTTTCTAATTTACTTTCTGATTACCCAAAAAAGAAAATTTAGGGGAGACGATGGCAAAGGAATGGAAGACACAAAATTGTTCCTGGAAGAATAAAAATTACAAAATGTAAGAATGGAAGAAACTGAGTGGTTACAGATGGTAGAAGATGACGAAGATGAGTCAAGCGTGAGTTTCTATTCAAGGGTATTCTTGTCTTTTTGAAAAATTTAACTTGCTTACATCAATACTTAATATGATTTCCTAACAGTGGGGATGCCACGGATATATTTGTCACCTATAGATGGTTTAATTGATAAATTTGATAATGCAGGGGGTGACATTAATTTTAGGGAGTAACTTGTGGAGGGGCACCGAAAATTTTCTATTATTTTTCGATTTCAAAAAGATTTGACCTTTTGAAATCCAAAATGACAAGAATACTGGGCGAAAAGTTAGTATTCCATATAATTTTTCTAAATGAGAATACTATCTGTCTTTTGGCTCTTTAATTTCTAGTAATGAAGGACAAAATAGACAATATACACGAGTCTCTGGACGCTATTACAAGCGAGAAAAGCAATAGCAATTTCATAAAGAATAAAAATGAAAAATAATTAAACCATAAAACTAAAGGGGAGAATAGATTTTATCCCTTTAGCAATTAAATATATTAAAAGAAATTCAATTCACGATTAAAATTAACTAAATAAAAATAAATAAATAAATATCCCACCCAACAAAAAAAATAATACTTGCATTCGCCCATGAAATTTTGATACCTAAGTAATTTAGGTTGTCATTATCTCCAATGGTCAAGAACACCTAGGCTACCTTTTATTAATCAATTTGGCAATACACGAGAAAAATACGTATCATATGATTGGTATGTATAAGTAACTTCTGACATGATAATGCACGAGGTGCTAGCTTCATCATACACGCATGTGTTGGGCAAGGGCAAGGTAAATGCTTCTGGACCAAGAAGACAAAAGCTAGCTTATTCTTTACATAATAAAGGGGGCCTGTGCCAATAGACGAGCTAGGAATATTTAAAGCCGATAAGATGAAGAGTAGAAGATTTCCCAGATAGGATTCATGAACACCCCCCACCCATCTCCAAAAACAAGAGCCCAAAGTTGAAGTTGAATGTTTTTCTCCCCCAAAAAAAAGAGAGAATTTGAATGTGAGATTTAACATAAGCAGAGGAATGAGCAGGCACACCACCCATGTAGCAGCTTTTGCTCTGTGAATATCACATTGCCTGGCCTGATACATGCATTAGTCATGGAGGGGTAACAGTACACGCATGGGTTATGGATGAATAGCACACAAACCTCATGGGGCCATGCTTATTTAAGTTGTAAATTTCACCCCATTTTCATGTGTGGTGCTTTCTAATACAGGTAGTAATGGAAAGCGGAGAGCATTGTGTTGTTGTGGGTTCGTTTCTAATTCTACAGGTGAGAAGTAGAGAGATGAGTTGAGGTCGAAATCTGAAATCTCAATCTCCTCCGGGAAGGGAGGTCGATCAGGTTTCTTCAGTAACCACAGCAGCACAGGTAAGAAAGGCTCTGTCATGTAATTACCTCAGTATGCTTTCAATATGAAGTGCAAATCTATGTCGTAATCAGACATCTCGACAACGGAGGGAGCGAGGAATAGCAGTCTCGAGTTTCAATCGGTCACTCTTCTAGCAGTAAAAATAGAAACAAACAACTAATGGAGACGAAGGAAAATGATAGAAACAGGACGGGGAGAGAAGGGAGCAAGCCATCTCATCCTTCAATCTTTCACCAATGCACATCTCAGCAGGTGAAAAAAAGTCTTTCCTTCCATCAATCAGGTCTCAATTCTAGTACAACCAAAGATTAGATGTCACCTAAATGATATAAAATATACCTGTAAAACTGAAAATAGAAATCGAAAACCATAGCACCATTAGGATATGATCCTTCCTTCTCCACTTATGGATCTATACGATCTTCTAATTGGGATTCCCCACAAAAGACAAATACAAGATGGACACTATTACAATATTTAGGAGCAGCATTCTAGCCTCCAAGTCAAGTTTCGGTATGGGCATATAAGTTAACACCTATGTCAAACTCAAATGAATAGGTCCACAGCTGATTCTTGCACATCTTCACAGTAAAATATTTATGCCATAAATGGAAACAGTAATGAGCAAACAAAGTAACACATATTAGGAGGCCAAGATTCTATCACTTAGCATAGAGAGCTAGCTGTTTACATCTATGAAATAATCATTCACCATAACAAGCAACTAGTGTGACATCATAGATGGCTCAAATCAATAACATCTCTCACATTCCCCAATGGAACAATTGAATAATAGATCAATAACCATCCAACCAATTGCATTTTCCTAGTTGGTAATGAGCAATTCTCAGGGTACCAGACAATCCAAAGACTAATAAGTATCAATTTGATGATTCAGATCAATGATCGTAGCCTCCAAGGAAGGCCAGAGACCTACAACGGTTCAACCAAAAACAAACCAAAAAAACCCAGCTTCCCTAAATTACATTTAAAGAGACAAGAATTGCAAGTTTCACTTGTACAAAAAAAAATTCTCACAGTTTGAGAGTGTTTGTACAAATTTCTATCACTCCTAGTTCTTAAAAGTTGAAAGGGAATGTTACCAACGAGTAGCCTTAACCACTGTCTTCCCAAGAACCATCAAACATATGGTGGAAATCAGCTCGCAAAAACTCTCCAGGCCAACGCTGTAGAAATGACACACCTTCCAATTCCCACGGTTAAACTTGCCTGCCAGATTTACTTGTAGGGAGCAAATAGGATGGATGAATTGTGGCCTCCAAAGCCAAATGAGTTAGATAGTGCCACCTTTATGTCCAGCCGTTCCTTCTTGGGGCCCACTAGCACATTTGGGTCCTAATTTGATGTTTATTCGGCATCAGACAAGTATCATATGAGAAAACCACACAATGGAATGTTAAGCATGGCTTATGATATGTTGGCCATGCAGAATTCTCTCATACGTAAATCCTGATCAAAGCGGGGAGGAAAAACAAACACACATGCACTTTCAACTGCCCACAACCCAAAAAAAAGGCGGCTTTGCTCGAGCAAATAATTGATTTGACCATGGTCTAAAAATGGTGCCACGAGGAAAAGCGGTCCATTGGGTTAATGAGGGAAATTGATTATACTAAAGTAACCAAATAGTAAACCAATCTATGGTAGTAAGGATCATACAATCAGGTACACCTATACGTATACTCCAACCAGAGGTAAGTCTCAGTTGACCAATTTAAAGCCATCAGCAGGAAAACACAATATCTATAGAATAAAAAAGACACCAAAGTAAAGAACCATACCACGCCTTCATCAGGGTTTTCAAGATTGACATTTGGATGGACCCATCCTGTCCTTATTGCCTACAGAATTATGACCAAAAGCAATTTTAAGTTTTCTTGGAACATAATCGGAGCCTGAGATAAAATATGCTAAAAGAAAAGAAAAAGATAGGATCAAACTGCTTTTCCATAAACTATATTAAGCATCAAGTGTCATATCAGCAATACCAACAGAAAAGAAATAGATTAATAGGGCTCCCACCAGATAAGTATATGCTAATGCAACAAATCCAACAAAATACAAATTTAGCAGTAGTATGCATAGGCTTCAAAATGACTTTGCTGGGTTTAGTGCAAACAACTTCCATAAGAATTGAGTGATTTTCCTTGATCCAAACAACATCAAAGAAATTTTACTCCCTAAAGGAAGTTGACTCCCTTTCTTTTTTCCATTATAATAATGACATATTTTATTAGGGAAAAAAACTTTTAAAGAAGACCCAGTAAAGCACAGTGTGCAGGAGACAAGAAATACCAGCCTAACAATTATGGCTTAAAAACACAGATTTCCATCATCCAGACTCGGTTAAGCAGAATATTTCGTCCACTGCTAACTGCTAAGATTAGAATGAAATAAATAACGTAAAACATAAATTAATTAGACATAATCTATTTCTTTGCTAACGTTCTTGTGGGGATTGACATATTCCAATGCTTTTCCTAAAAAAAAAAAAAAAAAAAAAAAGACATTCCAATGCTTCCAACTTGAGGGCAAACATGCTAAGTTTCTCAGGCTTATTTTATGACTTTTAGTGAAGCGCACGCGGGAGGATGTTAAAGGATGTGGGCCAAAGGATTCTAACATGATGTTCTTAATGAACCTGCCAATTATTTAGGCCACACAATTACTGGAATATGGCTTCTGGAAGCATATTAGGGACCTTGGTTGCACACAATTTGCTGGATATTTTTCTAGGAAACCCAGTTCCTTCCAGTACTGGGGCATGATTAAGCAGCCACCAGAACTGGGTTTTACCCGAGCTACGAACTTTCTGATTCCCAGTTTGACCTACTTACATGAAAACTGAACAGTTAAAATCCCCTCAAGTATAAGCTGTTGATGCAGACTTAAAGCAGTACCTCTGGACATTCCTTTTTCGTTTTCTTTCAACCTGATAGCTGTCTTTCAACAAGCATACCAAATGTTCCATAAACATATAACATAACAAAAATAGACTCCAGGGACCAACATAGAGGAAAGAATAAACGCAAATCAAATCACTCCTCTCATGAGGGGAAGGTGTTCTGATGCAAATGCACTCTCACCTTTGGCAAGCTTGGCTCTGAAAGATGGTATGAGCCCAGCTACTGGCTGCCAAGACAAAGCATAGCTTAGGTACAGCTGGCCAAGTCTAGGCGCGCAACTTTTTTTAACTAGTGGGTCCTTCACAGGCTAGCCCAAAGAGCCACTATAGAAATTTGGATTTGTCCTTTAGTATGCCAATTCTTTTTTTAGACTTGCCTTTTGAATGGAGAAGTATTGTAGTTCATTAAACTAGACTTTCAGAGAGGGTTATTGAGTCACATCGAGAAGAATCAATTTAGTTTTAAGCCAGGTATATCCATGACAAAAGCTGTCCACCTACTGAGGTGGTTAATGGAAAGATGTAAAGCCAGAAAGAAAGGTCTCCATATGGTCTTCATTGACATGGAAAAAGTGGGATAGTTGAAGCAGCGAGGCACAACCAAAGTCCTATGTAACTGACAGTCCTTTAAACTTTAAAGGAAAATTCCACAGGATTTTTTCTGATCAGCTGTGAAGTATGGGGTGAGATGTTGGGTAATCAAGAAGTGCCACATGGTGAAGCTATGTATTGCAAAAATTAGAATGCTAAGACAGATGTGGGGCAAACAATGAAGAACAAAGTAAGGAATGGAGCTGCTGTGGAAGTTGCACCCATCAGTGACAAGCTCCAAGAATGTCGTTTGAGGTGGTCTGAGGACACCTAGTAAGAAGAAGTGATCTGATCCCAAATGAAGAAGTTAAAAGAGCCAGGGGCATGCCTAAAATGAACATACGTAAGAAAGTGAAGAATAAAATGCAAAGCATACATCTTGTACCAAGTATAAACTTACACAAAGCCTATTAGAAGGCAAGGATCCATCTTGTCAATACCATGTAGCTGAGATTTTCCTGATTTAATGGGCTATCATCTCTCCTCTTTCCTTCTTTTTCATTTTTTATTCTCATTATTCTGATTTAATTTCTTCCTTATCATTCTTCACTGCCTTTACTCGCAGTTTTCTTTGAGGACCCCAATTTTTCCTTCTCTGTTTTAAACAGGATCCATGTAGTCGATCCATATTAGTTCGCATAAAGCTATTATTGTTGACCAACTCTTAGGCTTAGAAATTGAATTCTTTTGGGTTTCTAGGTACATTAAGGAGACTTTTTCAATTCTCGATGATAGTGAAAGCGTCTACAGATAGGTAACTAACATCTTCTCTTTTTAGTTTCTAGACCTTCTATTACTTCTACTTTGTTTGGTTGCAAGGGGAATAAAAGTAAAGGGAAATGAAACTTTTAAACTTCAAAAAGGAAGATTTGTAACCATTATCCCATATGATTGTATAAGGTACTCAAATCCCCCCCCCCCCTCTTTTTTTCCCTTCTTCAATACGATAAGCTGCAATTTCATACCATATTTAGTAAGAAAAATTCTTTAGGACCATGTACGACCAACTATAATGTATGGTGCAGAGTGTTGGGCTGTTAAGAAGCATCATATAGATAAACTCAGTGTAGCTGAAAGAGGATGCTAAGATAGATGAGTGATAAAACTAGAAAGGTTAAGGAAATGAACGATCATATTAGAGCTGGCCTAGGAGTAGCTCCGATAAGTGATAAAAGTACAAGAAAGTCATTTGAGGTGGTACGACCATGTCCAACGGAGGCTTGTAAATGCCCATGTAAGGAGAAGTGATTTAATCTAGATTGAAGGAATTAGAAGAGCTAAGGCAGGACCTAAGATAACCTTGCACGAGAATCAAAGGGAAATTGGATGCATGGTTCAAAAAATCGAGAACCGGGGTCAATCTAGCCAACTCAAAAAACAGGGTTGGCCTAGGATCCCAATGAAATCTCACTGAGTTGGTGAAGCTTTTTTCCCACTCGAGGCTCCAACTTAAGGGGTATTAGGGTCACATTGGGCTGAATCTTGCTGTCCAGCCTTTTTCAATGCTTTTGACCAGAATGACCTTAGATTTATGAAAAAAATACTTTAAATGTGAGTTCCATTTCAAACCCCAAGTAGGAAACCACTACGCTGAAGAAAAACCTAAAAATGGCCTATTGTACATATCATAGACTCATAAATTAATCCTCAACATTCAGAATTCAAACAAGTCTAACATTACACATGTTCAGTCATATTATAATCCAATAATCGAAGTTACACTTGAGATAAGACTGTATGTGCTGAACACATCATCTTGTCTCATTAAATGGAAAAAGAGAGATATCTGGCAAAATCCTAGCGAGATCTTGAGAGCTCTCCAACCATGATTAATGAAAGTAAAATGAAATTTAACGTCCAAATATGGAATGATTTGAATTAGTCATTATAGTCACAGAGTATTGACTACAATTGCTGACAAAGTTTTCTTTTCGAGTATGAAAAGTTTACTTCCCTTACCACTAATTCCCCTTGTAACCAAACAAAGCCTTCAAGAGCATGGTTCAAGAACTCGCTGAGATCTCGAAGATACTGTTTCTTTTTGTTCTTTAATTGCAAAAATGATGTAAGATCCAATACGAGTTAAGGAAACATCACCAACTTGAGACCTTGGTATTTATGCAAGGTCTTATATTAACTCCATTTTTTGCTGTAGTTCAATCCTCCCCACCAATACCTGGCTTTGATTTCAAGTAATGGAAACTGCACCAACTCATAGAGATCTCATCTGAACTTGGTTTTTTGTTTGACTAAGTTGGCTCCAAAACCGAGTTCTCAAACCATGTCCAAGAGTTACTTTTTCTTTAATTACTAATTTGTAATCGACAAATGTGATGATGAAATTTAGATGAAGAAATGAAATTGAAGCCTTGCTGGCCCAAGTAATGTGTTGAACATCTTCAAAAACATCGTGACATGAATTTTGTAGTCTTTGACGAAGGCTCCAAGAAAAGGTCGTGTAGAAAAGAAATGCACATCTAAGGTTGTGTGCCTATTCAGACACAGATTGGCAGGGTCACAAGATTATCAGAGATCCACTTCTGGTTATTGTACTTTCCTTGGAGGGAATTTGGTCACTTGGAGGAGTAATAAGCAAGTTACAATGGCTCGATCTAGTGCTGAGGCAGAGTATCGTGCTATAGCTCACACATTGTCATAAACTTTTGGGTCAAGTCCTCAAAAGAAGTTGGTGTTGAAGTTGAAGAACCTGTTGAGATGTTGTACGATAATCAGGCAGCCATCTACATTGCCAGCAATCCAGTATTCCATTAGAGGACCAAACATGTTGAGGTGGATTTGCATTTTGTGCGGGACACATTCATGAGAGTGCTCATAACTACACCCTATGTTGCTTCTACAGAACAAGTTGGAGACATCTTTACTAAGTCCCTGGTCCAGCCTTCGTGGAAGGACCGAAGGATGTCACAAGCTGAGAGTTGGTGATCACACTCCCCAGCTTGAAGGGGGCGTTGTGATTCATGTGTGACAAATAATGAAAGTCTGAATCTTGGAGTACAAGCTAAGTCTAAATCGTGGAGTAGAAACTGGCAAATCTGGATAAAAGAATAGGAAAGTTTAGGGGTTTTACAAAGTAGGAAAGAGTTACTCTACTGCATATTTTTTGTTAGATTTGGGATTATGTGTCATCCTTCTTGGGACAGCTTTAGATGTTTAGAAGATTGGTTTTTATTTTTGAAATGTATCTAAAATTCGTAGGAGAGATCCCATTGTTTTTGGGGACTGACTTTAGGCTTGTATTCAACTATAAATAAAGCTTCTTGAGGGGAAAGACAATGCTACAGAAGACGTCTCTTTCTCTTCTTCTACTTCACTCTTGTCTCTCCTCTTCTGCGGCCGCAACTCAGTAGGAGGTCCTGGTTTCATTACAAGTTTAAAGGGAGATTATTTCGCAGAATTATCATCCAATGGTTTGCTGATTTGTAGGAGAGAATGAAAAATCATGTGGCCCACAGCCAGCCAGCTTGGGTATCAGATTGAATATTGCCTAGCAGAAGAAGTACAGTTGGTTCCTACTCACAATGAAGTAAAAATAACAGTGACACTACAACATTGTGAGGGGAAAATAGGAGAAATCTCCAGATTAGTGGGCCCAAAGGCCAGCTCACAAGGAAAAAATAAAATAGAAGATTCACAGAAGGATATTATTTTGGGTAAGAGGATTTAGTAGATATCTAGGAAACTAATTTTACTGGGAAAATATGATGTAATCTTCTATTTTAGGGTAGTTAGCTATACACAGAATTTCTCAATCTCAGTTTTATTGGAGTGACAAGGAATGAATCAACAACTCTGAAGATCTCTTATTGCAATCGATAAGGTACAACAGCAAACTTCCGGACAGTGTTTGAAGGTATAATAAGGAAATTTAAAGAGAAAAATCTTAAGACCTCTTACTGCAAGCCACTGGGTATGATGAAAATCTTTTTGGCAGTGTCTTGAAAGTATAACAGGCAAACCAGGTGCCGAAGGCTTCCATACAAGCAGAGACCAGGCGGACAGTGTTTGAAAGTATGGCAAGGAAAATTATAAAAGAAAGATTTTTAAGAACATAGAACGATTATGGATTAAAGGGGACTAAGCTGTGGTAGTCTTTCTAGATCAGCAAAGGTAAAAATTCCTTGTTCTGTATAGCAAAGATGGTGGAAGTTGCAGCCTATTGGAGTGAATCCGGTGGAAGATCAACACATTGTTGCTGCGAAACAAACAGTGTCAGATTACCTGGCAAGGGTGGCAGCAATGAATGGTTAAACAGGACCTACGGTGGACTGGCCCATGTCAATTTTAATTGAATTGGAGTGGGATGCAGTGCAACACCCATGATTCCAATTTCATTAGGTAAAAGGCTTCATTGTAGCAATCCAACTCCCTCCGGTTGATGGCTTTGCCGAGGTGGGAGGAGTTGGAGAAAGGTGTTGCTGTTCATCAGCAATGTCTATTCTAATGGTGTGTCTCTCGATTGAATTCCTTGTTTTTTTTGTTTTTATTTTTTTCACTAATAAAATAACATTTTACCTTAAAAAATAGTCCCTGTTGGGTCAGTTTAAGCTTTAGCGATTAACTATAAGTGGTGTTGTTGTAAGGCAGTAGAATTAGTTGTTTTATTAATAAAGGTAGAATAGCCTTACTTTCATTGTAATATTCCTACATTGGGAAGATCTGTCCCTGTTTTGGCAAGTTACTAATATAAATAAAGGCCCTGCAATGTCATTCAGACATAAGTATATCACCAATATTGAGCCCTTTAAGTCCTATAAAGAACTTTGCAAGAAGCAACAAAAGAATGCAATCAAGTTCACTGTGTTCACTGAAGAAAATCAAAGGTAAATGGCTGAAAATTTTGTTTTCATGAAGATCACGAAAGAAAACCTAGAATGGAGTCATCTGCATCCAGTCCTGATCCAACAAATCCTCGAGTTGTCACTTTGCAATTTTTTTCATACAGACTATGGATAAAGATTGACATTCTGGAGTTTGATGGAAAGGAAGGCCCTGAGATTTTTCTTGATTGGATAACCAAAGTTGAAAGGATATTCAATTATAAATACTTCCTGGTTTAGAAGAAGGAGCTCATCCTCACCAAATTCACTTGGTATGCTTATTCTTAGTAGGATAAAATTCTACATTCAAGGATTATCAGGAGCCTCAATGGTCATGAATAAAATCTCAGATGAAAAATTCATCCTTTGAGGAGGATCTCCTCTGTACGATGCTAGATCTCCACCAAGGAATCAAGGTGTGACTACAAAAAGGCAATAACTGATTTCCCCTGATAGCTAATACTTTCCTTAAGCATGGGAAGCATTCCTGAAGCATATAATACAACAAAAGAGAAAATCCAAGGGCCAACATAGAGGAAATGAAGGGGGAAAAACGCAACCAAACCAATCCTCTCATGAGAAGAAGGTATTCTGATGCAGATCCACCTCCCTTTCACCAAAAGGCTTCAGGGTGAAAGCTGGTCAAAGCTTAGCTGCAGGGCTGCCAAAACCAAACACGGCCATTGGTTTAGCTGGTCAAGCCTAGAAAGGTGACTATCTTTACTGGTGGGGTCCTTGAACGCATAGACCAAGAAGCTACTAGAAAAAATTTAATGTGTTTCCTTAGTATCCTAAGTCTCTATTTATTTTTAGCACTTGCCATGTCCAATTCCTGGGTTATTGAGTTCTTTTCTTTTGAGTTTCTAGGTTATTAAAGAATATTTTTCAGTTTTCTATTTCTGGGTTATTAAAGAATATTTTTCAGTTTTCTATGAGACACAGAGAATCTATGGCTAAGTAATCAATGTTATCTTCTTTAAGTTTAAGGCCTTTATTACTTCAAAAGTAATGTTTTCTTTAAACAGCACCTTTGCAGCCAATGAATGCAACACTGAGATTGACTTGAAGAAAAATGAGACTGAAACCTTGCTGATCTCCCACCGATGTGTTGAGCATCCTCGTGAGTTCTCCCCACTCTCAACACCCCCCCCCCAAAAAAAAAAAAAAAAAAATTCTCTTCCCCTCATCTTCTTTAACTTTCAGCCGAACATCTTCTTTTACTCTTCTTGAGTTGGCCTCTTCATCTTCCAACTGATTCGTCATCTATCTTCATCCCAGTGGCACCCCTTTGCTATACCTAAACTAGGACCTTATCTATTTCAGATCTTTGCTTCCACGTACCAATGTGCGCCATATTCTCAGAACAGAAACAAACTCTCACTGTCTTTGTTGGGTCAAAATGCCAGCCAAGGCATTATGAATCCTTGGCAAGCCAATGGAGAAATAGCATTGAGTTGTTTAGACTTCAGACAAAACAGTTTATATCCGTTCAATTTCCAGCCGAAGCACAGAAATCCTGGAGATAACTAAAGAAGTTAGCTCTGTCAGCAAGACTTCCATCCCTTTGCCACAACCCAACCCCCACCCAAAAAAAAATGAAGAAGAACAAGAAGAACAAGGAGAGAGGAGATCAATAAAATACTTGCTCCAAACAAAGTACTAACAGCCTTTATGTTATCAAAATGACTTCTTTTTTTCATTCTCAGAAGTATTCCCGACATAGTGCACCTTCCTTTCCTACTTAATAGTTTGAACAGCTGGTTTGATACATCCTACTCTTGAAATAAATAAAACTCCAACAAACTCTCCCTCTCCCAAAAAGAAAAGGATCAATATACCAAGCACTACATACCAGTGGTTAGGAATACATCATTAGAACCTCTCATGGGACACAGGCATTAAAAATCTAAAACTCCACCACATGGAGATATCTGAAAAATACAATGTGCTTTCACCAAATTATCATAAGAAAGCTTGAAAATTTAACCTGTATTGTTGCCACGGCTTCTATGGCACCAGCTGCTCCTAATAGATGACCAGTCATAGATTTCGTAGAGTTCACTTTTATCTGAAGAAATAAGAAATCCCATCAACTATGGATTGGTGATGAAATGGGGATGAAAAAGAAAATAGCTTTAAGAGCTATAAAGTATTTGACTCATGATACCTCCGGATTTTGGCCAAAACAACGAATGAGAGCTTGGTACTCTTTCAGGTCACCAGCCAATGTCGAGGTAGCATGTGCATTAATGTAATTGACATCTTCTCTGGCTACTCCAGATTGTTTCAAGGCTTTCTCTATGCAAAGAATAATGCCAGTCCCTGATTCTCCAAATGAAAACTGAAAATGAATGAGGCATTCATCTGCAGTTCCTAGCACAAATATAGCAGGGCATAGGTGCCGAGCCAGCAAAACCAAGATACAGAGATATCCTAGTAATCAACTTTATACAGTAGATATAACCTTTTTACGATTTTCCAAATGTAAAAACTATACATCAAACAAATAGAAAAGAAAATGTAGGGCCCCCCACTTTTTCATTGTTCTCCTACCATTTTTCTTTCTTTTGAAACATCAAAACAAAATGTTCAAGTAATATAACTTAGCATCAGTAAGTTCATCAACCTAGGGAAGGCATGCAACAGATTTTGTAACTATGAGAAAGAAAAGTTTGTTGACACCATCAATCCATCTGATGCTGACTTAAAGTAAGGAACAATCTATGGTTACTGAAGAAGTAAAGTTCAGATGAACAGCTCATAGTTTATGTGAAATTATTGTAGCAACCATTTCTAATGAGTTACATTTTTAATGGTCCATTGCAAGACCATGTTTCACACTATCAATATCCTGAAAGAAACCACCACTACTATTATTCACTATGCAGGAAAGTTTATTGCAACTCTGAAAGAAAGTGAGCTTAGGTATGATATGAACATAACATAGAGAAACAAGCTTATGGTAATTCATAACTAAATGTGGTTCTCATTTACATTGTATTTTGAGCAAACCAGGCATGCATAGCTTTCATGAGTTCATGTCCTGGCGAGTCTGAGAATGTGATGTGTTATACACCTATGGAAATCGATAATTTCTCAATTACATTGTAATTGGAGAAACCCATGAATCTTCATGTGTCTATGTTATGGGAAGTCTAAGAATGTAATGTGTACAAGGGAATTCCAGTCAAGTTGTTTGTATTGGGTAAAAGGCTCCAACTATGCAACTACATAAGTTGTTTACACAGAAAGTGCAAGTGAAAGAAAAGCAATCCAACATGCTCGCTTCCTTTTTGGCCTATTTTTCTTTCTTTCTTCCTCTCCTGCTTATAAATTCAAGTTAAGGACACTCACGAAATAACTTTTAGCTATAAGAATTTTTTAAATGGAAAAGAGAGAAAGCAGGCATAAAACGAAATAGAAAATCCTCAAGTGTCTTAACGCCTTCATCCTCGATAAGTTTTTAGCACTGTAGTATCTCATGTACCGGAATTTTATTCCATACCTTCTGGATGAGGCTCTGTCATGTGATAGGCATCACATGTGAAGCTTCCACCAAGAAATTCGGCATAAATATTTGCACCTCGTTCCTGTAGAAGTGTTGGATCAAGGAATATAATGAACTTCTATTGAAAAGAAAAAAAATACACATAGCCATGTGTAACTAGTCCTTGAGGACTTTCTGTTCCAAAAGTGATTATGAAAATTGACAAGTGGGACTTTACCTTTGCATGCTCAAGTTCTTCTAACAGCAGAACCCCAGCTCCTTCTCCCATAACAAATCCATCACGACTCTGCCAAAGAACACACATCATATTTGTTACAAGAATAATTCCATCCAAATAACTGAAATGAAGCACCAGAAGTACAAGGATGAACTCAATACACAAATAAAGTAGGTAGGGAATATTTCCCTTGACCAGCAGATCAACCATTTCAAAATCATGACGTGTTCCAACCATGGACAGACTTAGTCCAAGAATTTCTTTTACAATTTCCAGTCATTTTTTATTGTTACTACCTTAGTTTAAATTTACAGAGTCATTGTTTCTAATGCTTTTTTGGACCTACCTAATTGTTATACATGCCTCGAATCACAAAACTTCTCATGACCCAAGATTTATGATTATTTTTTTATTAATTGAAATATCTTTCCAAATGAAAACATTGTTTTCCTGGGCAGATTAATTCGTTTTTTGGCCCAGCAATTCTGAAATTTGTGATCTACGGTTTGAAGTTTGAAATAATAATAATAATAATAATAATGAGAAGATTATCTTACAATATCCCAAGGGCGAGAAGCTTTAGTAGGATCGCTGTTCCTCTGGGAAAGTGCTCTGCATGCCACAAAACCTCCCAAGCCTGCAGCAACAACCAGCAAAGTCATGAAGTGGACAACTCCACAACACATCTAGAATGAGAAAGGAAGAAATGGATACCAATAGGTATGATTGTTGCATCAGAGCCACCAGAAAGCATCATATCCTGCAGACAACCCAAACCCCACCCAAAAAATAAAAAAATAAAAAAGAAAGAAAGGAAAAGAAAAAGTAAGTACAATGGTGAACCAACACAACAACTCAACTGAAACGGAACTCAGCCTTATTCCAACTAAATGAGTTCAGCTAAATGGATCCCTTCTCTCCAATCAGCTCTATTTAAAGTTGGAGTTGTTAATACTCCTATACCATGCATGTCTTTCCTAATCACTTCTCCTGCTGTCATTTTAGGCCAACCCCTGGCTCCTTTAGCTTCTTCAATCTGAATCAAATCAACCGTCCATGCTGGAGCATTCACCTTTACACATCTATGCCACCTCAAACAACTTTCTCACAGCTTATCCTGTGTTGGAGCCAGTCTGAAATTTTTAATTTGTTCATCAACATCCTAGTTGATGAATGCCACTATACATTGTTGTATCCATGACCTTATAGCTCGAATTTTTAGGAGTGAACAGTTCTAGCATGGTATTAAATCCAGGAAGACAAGTCAAGTGCTGGCATGTGCAAGATGTTTGTGTTGTGTGCTATTGTGGCCCCACAGTACATGCAATTTTGACCATGCAAAGCCGGAACATTTGGGGGTTTGCAGTTGGTAGAAGAGGGATAAAAGTGTGTGGTTCAACATACATTGTTGTAACAATCCTCACTTCTGCTACACTACATTCAGTTGATGGCAAATGCTAGCACAACATTCCATTTAATATGATGACGGAGAGGTTTTGAGCAATACAGCAGGCCCAACCTGCATCAGCGTAGGAATCCCCAAGTTGTTCTGGTTCCAACTGTTCCACTGGAATTCATGCTCCCATCATGTTATGTATGAGGTGGGAAAGCATTTCCCTTACATGATCTTTTTTCATTCTTAATAGATAAAAATATGAAGAAAAAATTAAAATAATAGCAAACAACCTGCAATTATATATATAATGAAGGAGAGAAAGAGAGTATCAAAACAATCTCCATCGTCAATGACAGGGAAAAACCTTTAAGGCAGACACTTACAGCTTCACCTCTGATAATATGATTAGCCGCATTCAGTATACAAAAGTTGCTCGTTGCACAAGCAGTTGAAATTGAATAGTTTGGACCCATCCATCCCTGCACTCATACGATTAAATAAACAACCAGGGAGAAAAGGGTATAATTTAATTTCCAGCAACAATAAATTCAAGCTTACTATATCCATTGCGAGCACTGCAGAACCCATGTTGGTCATAGCAAAAGGGACACAGAAGGGATTCATCTTCTTATATGAAACCCTTAAAGCTTCTAATGAATCAGAGAATACCTGGTCAAAGTAAAATCAATTACTCCTCTTAGAGGAAGAAAGTGACACAAAAAAAATTGTGAAGCAGATCACATATTTTAGTCATGTAGAGTGTCATTACATGGTACAACTAACGGCAAAACAAACTTCATTCTTCCTCCCCAGCCATCACTTAGTTCAACAAGACCTCCTGGGCAGGCTTTTCTGTGTACCATATATGGTATTATAAAGCTGAGCACTGGGTATAGACCCAGCTAACACAAGGTGACTGGCATTGGTTTGCTCTTTATATAAACGTTAGCGCTAAAAAAAATTTTAAAATCAAATAAAAAGGCTAATGCAGATGGGCAGTAAGCCTCAATTTTCTACATAAAATTTATATTGACAGTAAAAGTCCTTCCAGAATCTTACATCATAAGATTTCTTTCATATGCATTATTGATTGTTGATACTAATACTAGAAAGGATTCCAAATTTTTATTCATCAAAGATTGTGACCACTAATGTGCAAAAAAAATCCACATATCAGGATCAAGAGCAATCCACTGTGAAGGGCTTCCATAAAAGCAGGGCCTGCACCAGGTCATAGCCATTTTCTAGAGTTCATAACCACAATTAATAGTAAAGGGCTTGAAAATTACCTTCATGCCACCCATTGCAGAGCCAATTAAAACCCCACATTTATCTTTTCTTAACTCTTGCATGACTTCTTCAGTAATCCCTCCATCCACCAAGGCTTTCTTGCCAGCAGTTAGCATGTACAGCATAAACTTGTCAGCCCTTTTAGAGAGTTTAGGTGCAACCCATTTATCTGTTGAGAAAGATTTGATTTCTCCGGCAATTCTCTAGGAAAACCGATTTGTGTCACAATCCAGGCATGGCTAGACTTATTGCATTAAAAGATAAGACGCTTAAGAAGTTACCGTAGGAAAATGGGCACAATCAAATGACTCAATCACACTTATGCCACTGACACCCTCAAGTAGATTATTATAGAAGATATCAGGATCATGACCAATTGGAGTCACCAAACCCATCCCCGTCACAACAACTCTCCTTTGCTTTGTAAGAGGCTTTTTTATTGTAACTTCCTTCACAGGTTGCACAGCTACAGCCATGGTCGTCCCTGCAATTAGAATAAATTAATCACCAAACCCTACCCAACGGTAGGCAAAGCAATGAACTAGGAGAAAATGTAGGAAAATTATACATGAAAAAAGAAAGAAGAAAAAAAAGGCGAACCCAGTGCTGCTTCCGCACAAGCAGAGTCCCCTACACAGTCTTAACCGAAAAGTAATTTATAGATGTAAACTTATTATTATAAATCTCAATCTTCAATTTATGCAACCATATAAACAAAAGGATTGCCAGACCATCATGCCACCAAACTACCATATGAACAGAAAGAGATTTTGCTTATTTGTATTCAGCAATTTTCGAGAACAGGTGAAAATATAATAAACACTACTTCTCTTGCAACAGAACCCTCTTGGTATAGGTAAAGATACAACAACCGCTACCATTTAATATCTCAGCGGTAGTAGTACAAGTCCATCGATAGAGCTAAAATAACACACGGATGCCCTACGTTTTAAATTTGCAGGAAGAAATAATAATAAAGAGAGAGCACAAGGCAAACAAATGTAAGAATAAAAAATTGAAGGCAAAAACAAAATGCACATAAAATGGAACAGTAGCAAAAGGAAAGTGATCAGAGTTCAGAAGCTGAAACGCACAAAAGATTAACAGAAGTAGCGCATATCCAAGGAGAAAAAAGAATTCACAACCGATCACCTGAGTGAGCTGCACGGTTCATCCGCCTGTGTCTTCGAGTCATCAGTCCATTTCTTGAGCCGAACAGCGAAAACCCATTGTCACCAAAGAAAGCCATAGAAGACAACCCCTTGGAACTGCAATACTCCTCACACGGTTCGAACGCCAAACAAGAACTCACGAGGGCTTGCAAACTTGATCCATAAAAAGATGAAATCAAACCCCCAGGGAAATCGTGGCCGCCAGCACTGCATTTAGACGAGACTCTCCTTCTACGGCCCTTCCTACTCAATCTATCTGGAGACTGAAACAAAGAAGACTTGAAGGAATGTTCTTTATCGCAAGCAACTGACATGCAAGCAGCGACCAGCCATGTACAGAGAGGAGAAGCAACAGAGGAAGGCGCCATTGGAGGGAAAAAAAATTATATAAGAACCAAGAAACTCACAGTAATTTCCAGAACAAACCCACTTTTTCTGCAGAGATATTCAATAATGGATGCAAAAACCACAACTACCGTAAAATGCAATCTAGACCAAGAGAAATGAAGCCATTTCCATTGATAAGAATATATTCTCTTTCTTGATTGTCTGCAAACAACTAAGCTCGTAACCTTGAATCCGACGCAAACTCACGAAAGAAATCATTCAAATCGAAGCTCTCATCGATCTCAAAGACACCCGGACGACGAGTTCTTGCGAATCTGAATCGTCCTCACCCTCCTGGGACAACGACGCCACCAAGAGGGTGAAACTATTTATCAAAAATAAAAAAAATATATGAAAAAGTAAGTAAAAAAAAAAAAAAAAAAAAAAAAAAGGAGATAGATCCATGAGGACCACGACCAGAAAAATGTAAAAAATTTGATAAAAACAAAAACAAAAATACAAAAATCTTTTTGGTGAAAGAAAAAATAATTAATACCATATTGTACAACGATTTAGGGTACAAAAATCAACTATCGTATGATATAACGAAATGCTGAGCATTACAACCTATGTATTTAGGTCTCTTTTTCTTCAAATTTTATACCATTTAAAATCTAATGTGACCATTCAAGGGTTGCACCATTGGTATACCTTGCATCTCCTGGTAAAAAAGTCGCAACCTTATTCCTGTGTGATATAACGGCCAAAATCTAATTTTTCATTTCATATGATCTTATCATTGTTGATGTAAAGGTTCTATACGTTTCTTTTCTTTAAAAAATTCTCATGATTACTAGGATTTTTTTTTCCGTCTAAATGGAATCATTTTAAATCAAATTTTATCGGCTTGTCATTATCAAACTAAGAGATACACAAGAATGCATGGAAGTATCTCATATCCCCCCATAAAGACCAAAAAAATTTAACACAACAATACTTTTTTCTTCTTTCTCCTATTAAAGACTCTCATTTATGATTTCATAAAGAGTGATAGAACCCTAATCAAAGAAAAGGGATTGTTAGGTGATTTTAATCCATTAAATATTCTTTTTTTGGTATAATGACGTACAACTAACTACAATGTACAAAATATGATTGCGCATGATTTACCGTACCAAAAATAAATAAAAAATATTTATGATGTATGAAACTTACCAACTTATTTTGATGGAGAAAATTAATGAAGAGTAGGGGAGAGAAAGAGAGAGTGAAAGGTAGTGATAAAGCGTGAGATTTCGCATTTGAGTTGATTCTATCAAAATTATGGATTTTCCATGCGCATGTGTTGTCTTATATAACGATGTTTTCAAGTTTCAACTATTAAATGAAGACGAGAAATTGTATTTCATACTTGGTTTTATAAGGTATCATCATACGTGGTCATGATAGTTGGGCAGTAACGTATGAAAATCTATTGCAGTAATGACCGTATAAGTTTACTTTAGAAAACAAACCGGTTTGAGTGTCTACTTATCATCAATGTTTAATTTTCACGATTCTTTAGAAGCTTGGAAGTAAAATGCCTGAGCCACTACTTTCTTCTCAATAGATATTCTTTTTACCAAAAATGAAAAATTATAGAGTTCCCAAAACTTTATTTATTTTATTGTTTTTTAATTTGGAAAATTCAAATACTGAAAATAAGAGATCCTTGAAAAAGCGGATGCATTAGCGGTTAGGCGGTGACGTCCCAAATAATGAATTGACGAAAAACACCCACGTGGTACCTTTTGAGCGAAGATGCTCATTGAAGGTTGTTGAAATCTTAAATTAAAATCTAAAATTCGATGGAAAAATAGAAATATGAGTTTTTTACATGAGCCATGGAAAACAAACAACACCCCTTCTAAAATCAAAACCTTGCAAATACCTCATCTACTGTTAACCCCATTACTTAGGATTGTTAAATAATTTTAATATGACCATATTACCCTCAAATATGGTAATGTTTGAACTTCATTTTGAAGAGCTTTTTACATGAGTCCATTCCATTTTCATGGGAAACAATGTGCAACCCTTCTAAAATAAAAAAACCTTGCAAATTCATCTTCCACCGTTAACCTCGTTACTTAGGACTGTTAAACAATTTTAATATTGACCATATTACCCTCAAATATGGTAATGTTTGAACTTCTTATTTTCAAAGTCATATTACCTCACTCCTCACAGTTACTCATAGTTACTCACGATGCCTTGTAGTCATCACTACTGCCAATCAACGCCCACGATTACCACCGGAAGAACATTTGAGGAGAAGCAGTGCGTACCTCATATTGAGGAGAAGAAGAAAAAAAATGCAAATGAGGTACGCACTGCTTTTCCTCAAATGTTCCTCCGGTGGAGGGGGTATTTGCAAGGTTTTTTTATTTTAGAGAGGTTGTGCCTTGCTTTCTATGAAAATGGAGGGGGCTCATATAAAAAACTCTTGAAAATAAAAAGTTCAAACGTTACCATATTTGAGGGTAATATGATAATATTAAAATTATTTAATTGTCCTAAGTAATGGGGTTAATGGTGGAGGGGGTATTTGCAAGGTTTTGATCTTAGAGGGGGTGCGATTTGTTTTCCATGAAAATGGAAAGGAGCTCATTGCAAAAACTCTAGAAATATATAAATGCAGTGGACCCCACCCACGTCCATGAACTTTCTTCGTGGGCATTAGTTTTGGTTCCACTTAGTCACAAACAACAAGTGAGAATGTTATCATCTTAACCGTTTATTCGGAAGTAATGTAGGGTGATGTGCTTCATGGTTAACAACAGGCTGATTTGCATATTCATTCGAACTGTTTACCTATTGTTAGTGCTCTCCGGGGTCTCCACTCATCTTTAGATTGGATATGTCTCAGTTTAGTAATAGATATTTTGAAGCATTGTTATTTCTTCCCTAGGGTTTATTTTAGTTATATTCCTAAAACTGGCAATGGCTTTGCGGATTTTCTGGCTAAGGGTGCCGACAGGTTATATCTAGACAGATCCTGGTGGGGTATACCACCTTTGTTTATTGTGGATTCCTCTCATTTGTATAGGTCTTTTGACCTAAACTCTTTCATTTAATATAATCACTACTTTTTTGGTTTGGCAAAAAAAGAACAAAAAAAAACAGCAAGCTTCATTGAGTGGGCCATCAGCACATTAATTGAAAAAAAAAAAAAAAAGAGAGTAAGCATTTAAACCAAGGTAGATCGCAAAACATTAATTGAAAAAAGAAAAAGAAAAAGAGAGTAAGCATTTAACCAAAGGTACATCACAAAACATTAATTTCAGTTTACCAGTTTTCCACCATGAGAGTTCTCTACAATTCTTACAAACGATTTCACCTTTTATTGGTGGGAGTCTCATATGCAGAGGCAGTAAGTTTAAATCTCCATTCTTAAACATCTTCCTTCCTACTTCCCATTCTCCTGGACCTATTTGATATAATGTTCAAAAAAATCTTTGGCCTGAGTGATGCAAAGCCCTTCAAGAATAGCATTAAAGCTTAGCTGCTGCCACTGAGGTTGAGCCAAGCTTTTTAGGACTCTCGCTAGTTTTTTCTTTTGGTAAGACTATCAATTTCCATACAAACTATATCTAAAGAAATCTGAACTCAGACCCTCTAATTTAAAACTAAATCAGAGTTGAGTTAAAAATTTAAATACAAAGAACTTTTTACTATTTTAGTGATGAAACTTACCTCTTGTGATTACCTTTACAAATACAAATTTAATAGAAATAGAAAATTTCAAAATTTTCTCAGGTTCATCAAAAAAATTTCTTTATGGGTTAGAAAAAGTAGAAATTTACTAATCAAAACAAGTGAAGAAAACTTATCAACTCAATAATAGAAGGGTTAACAATGAAGTTTGGTAACTTCACCTATCAAATCCTGCAAATCTTAAGCTTTTAAAAGCCTTTTGCTATTAGCGAGGCTACTAGAAGACCTATAAATTTCCAAAAAAATACCAGATAAGGATGAACATGTACTCTTAATCTCTTCGGTAATATTGAGAAAGAGCCAAATTAATGATGATTAATGTGACGGATAGTTATATGATCATTTTCCAAAAAATACCTGATAAGGATGAACATATACTCCTAATCTCTTCGATAATATTGAGAAAGACCCGAATTAACGATGATTAATGTGAATGATAGTTATATGAACAAGATGTATTCCTATATCAAATAAAAATTTTCAACACAAATCACAACACTCCATCCTATTCCATCATTGTAGATGAGGAGTATGGATATAATCAATCTTTATTGGTTGTAGGGTGGCTATCATACTTGCCTAAAAATTGCCTATTGGTTATAGAACAAATTCTTCATTTAATTTGTGGCCAAGTTATGCACACCTCGATAACATCTGCAGAAGATAGTTTTATAATTTTTTAAATTGAATTTATGGTGGAGCTTTGATCCTGGTTTTAATGAAATTCAAACTCTCGACATTTATATTATGAGACGCTGATATTTGCCAACTATATTAGTCCATCAAATTATTTGTCTATCATTTTAGATGGAATCTCTAAACAATTGAAACAACTGTATGTACCAAAAATCCAGAATGTCAACAAGGAGACAATGTGTAAAAGAGATGATGGTGATACCACTATTGTGGCAATCATTTTCTCTAATAAGGTAGAAGATTCTTCAAGCCACCACCCAATCTCTCTCTATTCATGTTAAATGATTCTCTGGCCCTTTCTCTCAATTTTGTGTTACTAACTACTTTTTAAAAAGTCAAGAATTGGATCGGTGAATCAATCTATTGTGGATTGTTTGTTCTACTTTGAATGAATATGACATAGTTAATTAAAACATGCTAAGAAAACTCTCTAATCAATGAGTTTTGAGACTTACAAACTCATTCTAGGGCTCTTGAGACTAACTCTATCCATTGCCAACAACTGGTTCGATTAGTGATTTCATGTTTTGAGAAATGAGCTATACTAGATATACATATTATTTGTTCTTGAAATGTAAAAGGAGCGAGGGAAAATTTAGATTTTGAAACAAGTTTAGTAGATGCCATAAAAAAGTGTATCTTTATTTTTTTATTTTATTATTTTTACCTGTAGATTCCACCAAATTTGTGGTGGTAAAGTCGTTGGGGAGCACAGAGTGCTCTCCTGACGGGGCGATGATCCGATCCGGATTCATGAGCCCCACCCATTAAGGGTCAGCAATAGATAACCTGTCCAATAGCATTATTGCTTCAGTCTTCTTTGACAAGAATCATTAATAACTTTGCCCATGAAAGAAAAAAACATGCCTTGCGGTCAATGCCCCTCAATGCTTGGTGGAAAAATCTCCTGCTCGAAAATTGAAGTCTCCATGAATGATTTGATATGATGTTATATAATTTCAAACATTTTTATCAATTAGAAGAAAACTCCAAAAATTTATCTAGAAAGATTACTAATATATGGCGGGAGTGAGGTCACATGAAATGATCATTGTGTTCTTATGGAAGGGGAAAATAACCATTATATTCTTATATGATGCATTCAAAATGTCATATTTGACATGTGTTATGTTCAATTTGTCTATAAATGTCAACATGTTAAGTAAAGATAACTATTCAACAAAGAACAGGAAGATTGCCATGAAGTTCAAACCTACAATAAGACTCCATAATCCCCCTTAAATATAAGAGAACTTGGTTAATAAAGAACAAAAAAATTACCATAGTTCGAAGCTACAATGGAACTCCTTAACAATATAAGGGGACCAAGTCAATCAATCACTTAGAAAAGGTGCAAAGACCTCTTTCTTTACATTTAGATTTGGACAAAAATTCCTCAGCTTGGTTTCATAAGGGCCATGATCAAAGATTCCCATTTCATCATAACTCATTAAGGACTAAATCTGTGTAAAAAGTTATTCAGAATAACTTCAGTAGGAAAATATTACCAATGTAACCTGATCATTCTGTTATTTTTGTCTAATATTGCTACCACCATAGAACAAAAATAAAAAAAGTTCTTTCTCAAAAGGTAAGGGACCACCATGACCATGAGACCCTTAAAGCATCATCATAAGTGTACATTCTATGGATAGACTAGGGGGTTTCTAGGTACAGATTCATTCTTTGTCAGCTAATTTATTGCTCTGCTGCTCCTTAACAAATTTGGCTGTGTCGGCATCTAACTGAGGCATTGGAAAGTCCCCCCCTTTCTTCCCACAGATGTTTTTCACCTTGTATAGGTGGGGGCAGACTTAAATGATGCGCATTAAATGCGCAATACTTGCTGCCAACAGTTGAGATCAAAATCTTGACCGTCCGTCTCGCAGATGGTTGAAAGTGAGACGTAAGGTCAAGATCGAAATCTCGGTCAATCTCGACCGTTGGCAACACAATGCTGCAGATTCACTAGTTGAACCCGTATAGGTGACCACATCATTAATCAAGTTTTGAACTATCTAATGAAAATTCCCTAATTGGATTCCCATGGTAATTAGGGCACTACAGCCTAGCAGCAATCTCCTTGGAATACATAAAATATTAAGGAAATGATTTTTGAACAGGCAACAGAGGGGAACACAAAAGTGAGTTGTACAAGAATAGTTTCACATACAAGACTAGAAAGGTCATTTCACCCAAGGATGAGAGAGATGTAAAAGATGGTGGAAATTTATCAGGGACCATCCATTTCCTTGTAGATGTATGCCATATGTCCTAACATCACATCATATGGTTGAAATCCATTTAAAAGTCACATCAATCTGAAATGGACCTGTAAAAGATGGTTTGTTACCTATGGATGGCCTAGAGGGCCAAAGGGCTACAGATGTAAGTGATGGGCATGTGAATAGAATTGGTTACGGGTCTATGAGAATAGGAGAAGATGGGCTAAGAGATAATGGAGAAGCTGGGAAGATTATGGGTGTAAGGAGGCGAAAACCAAGCTACCACAGGAGAAGAAGAACCAAAAGCATGGGGGGACACTCATTCTTCAAAAGACATGTCGATAGGCTTTGAAATTGGTTATGAGGAATGGAGATCAGCTTTATGTGTTTTCACCACAAGTTTTGTATAGAGCCCATGTGAGATCCACTAGAATCCCATCCTTGAATTATTTTATCATTCTCAACATAAGCCCCACACATAATATGTGGAGAAAATGTGACAAAGGAGCACATAGTGCTTCCCCGATGCGGAGATGATCCAAACTTATTATGAGGGCGTTGAAGCAACAACACCCTTTGTCCTATGGATTGTCATGCGGATGAGTAAAGCTAGAAACTGTAAGACAAACCTTATGCCGAAGGTTTCCGGTTTCCCACAAGTGCAGTCCTAGACAGTCTTCCTGTGCAGCCAACCATTGCATAAAGGCCTCTCCATTGTTACAAATAGAAATTATACTAAGCCAATGAAGAGCTGTTCTAGTGGTTGAAACCAACACCTCTTAGTGAAGAGGTCGTCGTGGGTTCAACTCTCATTGAGGCATATTAACATCCCCATCCCCCGGCTTAATAAAGCCCCGTTGTACCAAAAAAAAGAAAAAGAAATTATACTAATATTAACATGAACATGGGCTAAGAAAAACATACTTCATTCTACTTCAACCAACCATTGATGTTTTTCAAACCCCAAGGTTATTTTAGGATTTTTCAAAATACAAAATATCACGTCATTAATTAACTAACAAAATTTAATGGCAGATAATTTGAAGCAAAATCTAAGATTAGGTTAGTAATTTAAAAAACAAAAAACAGGAAACAAGGTAATAATTTAAGCTATAATACAAGGGGACATCGACAAACTGAACATTACATATTTGACCTTAATAGCCTCTAAACATCATTAGAAGTGAGGAAGGTAATAGTAATTTCATAAAGAGCAAGATCCCTAAAAAAAAAATTTGGTTTTTCAGGTAACAATGTATTCTACAACAAAAAGCAAAACCTTGCAGGAAGAAGATCCACTTGCATACCATGAGATATGAAGTACATTCAACCGAAAGAAGATCAGTAACCTTTCATTGGTACCAGAATCACCGAGGATATATATACAATCACACTTAGACTCCTAGTGCCTCAAATGGAAATTTGTTGGGTACAAATGTACAATGGCATGCAAATCTCACAGCAGGGTAGGTGTATAGTGTCTATGCGCATTGATATCCTGTATTAAAAAGAAAAAAAGGTCGAAATCTAGATTAAGACAAAATGTCAAGAGAGATGTCATATGAGTTTTACCTCCCCTAATAACAAGAACAACTACGGTCCAGTAGTATTAAGTAGATAGAATGATGCAGGGAAAAGAAAAAGAAAATCCATGATCCATGTCCTTGAGACCATAAGCCACATTATTCCCCTTTCAGGGGATATCATGAATAGAACATTCAAAAGTTTGAATAAACACCAAGAGATAAATTAAATCAGCTGACCAAAGTGGATCCACGAATGAACCAAAAACTAATGAGATGCCAAATATAAATAATACTAGTAAGAAACTACGGAATCTGCATACTCTAATGTTGGTGAATTTATGATTTTTCAAGAATTACACTATACAAATGGAATTGATCATCACCACCTCAGTAAATATATGCTAGGAAACGTTAATTTCTTTTTGAAAGCATTATCTTGGGAGAAATCAGGTGTAGGAGCAATTGATAACAACACAAACCTGTAACTCTTGTAATTTGAAATCACTTGTTCCATTCTATGCTATCGGATTTTTGACAATGTTGCTCTTGAATTAGGCTTTCAACCCTCTGCACCATTATAGATAGCAGATACCATGTCAAAGTATGCAAAACATAAAACAAGAAAAAACCTTACAAAAGAGTAAATGAGGCTAGCAAACCTTCACAGAACTTCCAACCTCCTCTAGCTTTCGTAATATTATTTCCCCAGAGGTAGGAAAAGAATCATGCCTCAAAGATCTTGATGGAGAGATCTGCAATTAGAAAACACACAAAAATTATGTTAAACAAAGAAAACAAAAATAAAAGGGATGCAATAGAAAAAGGAACATGTAACCAAAAAACACATCTTTTTCCTCAGGCAGCCTGGGCCATTAAAACTTTCACATTTCCATCGGTAAACTCCACAAGGGAAAGTAATAAAAGATCCCAGAAAATATGTAATCACATAAAATTTAGTTTGATTTATATCACACCAAACAAGAAAGTGGAAATACCGGGTTTGTGATGCAAGCACCAACATTATGGCGTGCCAAAGCTGTGGATGAATAACCAATTCCGAAATTTTGGTGGTCTTCAGTCATGGAAACTTGCCGTGAGAAATTCTCATTCATCATATTTGAAAGACGCAATAGAACAGCCTGAAATAGGACAGGAAATGATGTGAACGGACATTTACAAAATACTGTTATCTAATATGACATGCAGGCCATTGGAGCATGCAGACACATGGTTTTCAGGCCAAAAAGAAGGATGATATACACGGCCCAGACCACCCATCACATGGGACTCTCTGGTTTAGCGCCAAAATATAGTTTTCTCATCGACAACCTTTTCAAAAAGAAGCTTTTCCTTTCATTAGACAAGGGGCTATTGGGCTGAAACTTGCTGCATGGATATGGGTTGCATAACAAACACTTGCACCCTTTTTTGGAGGCAGATTCATCAACTAGTGTCAAAATCCATTCACCTAAACAACACTTTTCTGATTTATGAAACTTGGAACTGGGCTAAGAGTAGAAAAACCACTGCAGGAACTACAGTTTAATTTACCTTTCTGAAAGCCCGTGGGTCTGCTATTCCTTGGATTTGGACATCATCACCAGGTGGCCTTCTGACACCGACATTTTCAATTCGAGTGGAATAGACACCAAAATATTTCTGCAAATATCCTGATAATAAATGGTTTTTCCTCAGAATTTTACAGGTTCAAAGGGGTAGTAAGGCTAAAAAAGAACAAATAAAATGACTCAAAATATTTCTCCATCGTGAGTAGAAGAATATGGTTGTTACAGAAAAAAGTTGAATGCGACAGGAGTGCTTGATACATCAAAACTATGAGGCATAGGGACTGGCTAGTTTGACAGGATTCTGTCTGAAACTGTTTCGTCACCAAAATGGAATATACATCATAAAGAACAAAGGCATGTACTAACAGCCATTCCCATGGGATATCTAAACGTTTTTCACATCTATTTTGGATAATTACATAATTTAATTTTAGTGATGCATATTTAACAAAAAGAATGGACAATAAATCACGAAAAGCCTTTGAATTTGTGTAAACACCCAGCCTTGAAACCAAGAGAATAAATGAAGAACACATAGAATCACAAATGTAATAGGTGGAATGGCACTAAATCAATTTTATTGTATTATTATTATTTTTTTTTATATAAAAAAACCAATCACAACCAAAGAAATTTCATCAAAGTATTGTTAATGGAGTTGATTCAAGTGGAATTCTTTCACAACAGTCTAACAGGTAGTTTCTTTGAAGTCAAGAACATGTAGCCTGCCACAGGCCTAGCCAGTGGCATGCACAATGGGCTAGGTAACCCATGTTGCCAGGCAGAATATTCTCTCAACTCTGTCAGCATTCATTTGGATGTCATTCCCAGTGGTTCCCAAATCAGCATTTGTTCATACATGTGGTCCATCTGAAAGGGCATCGGTGGATGCTACCGAGCCTACTTTTTTCATTTCAATATTCAAATTTCTTTTTTCATTTCTTTCAACATAATCAGTAAATTTCATTGAAAAGAGAAAACAGAGAATCGGAAAGGAAAAAAAAAGGGTAAAATGACAACAGATAGTCCAGAAGACTGCAAACAGGCAGCCAGAAATTAGGTTAAGGCCCCCAAAAAGAAAGATGCCTACCAAATGCTCACCTGGCCAGCTCATCAAAAGCAAGGCAATTTTTGTCGTTTTTTTCTTTCTTCCTCCCTTTTATACTCTAAAGTGATTGCTCAAGGGAAGGAACTTGACACAATGGTAGATGGGCCACAGTTGTAGGCTGAGGTCAAGGTATCAAAACAGCCTCTAGCAAATATTGCTGCATAGGAAAATTGCACCCCCCGCCGGGGCACGAAGCCTTTGGCACCGGGTTCACCCTTTTTCTAAAGTTCTTGTTCCTTGCTCCCTAATCCTCTTCTCTTGTTCAAAATTTTCCTATGCAGCAATGGAAAATTGCATCCCCTGCCAGGGCATGAAGCCTTTGGCACCGGGTTCACCCTTTTTCTAAAGTTCTTGTTCCTTGCTCCCTAATCCTCTTCTCTTGTTCAAAATTTTCCTATGCAGCAATGGAAAATTGCACCCCCCCCGGGGCACGAAGCCTTTGGCACCGGGTTCACCCTTTTTCTAAAGTTCTTGTTCCTTGCTCCCTAATCTTCTTCTCTTGTTCAAAATTTACTATTACTGCCTGTGTTACCAGTGTTGCTTGAAGAATTTTCACAGGTATTCTGGTGTTCAAATCCAGTATTACTGCGCCTGTTGCAACTGCTGCTTGATAAAAGCTCACAAGCATTTTGATGTTAAAATCTGCTGTTACTTACTGCCCCTATGTTGCTGCAGCTGCTTGAAGAAAATCCACAAGTATTTTGATCATCTACACATCATCTGTCATGTTGAACTGCTTCTAGAACTTCAATTTGAACCTGCATTTAACTGAAGATTTGTTTGATTGCTGCAACTATTATCGACCCTACTGTAGATTGATTGTTAGTTGAATCTCTTGTGCATGACTCTGTACAAAATGCTTGACGATCTAAAAACACCAGATCAGAATTTAGGGGCTTACCAAAAATTAATATATGCACCCAGAATTTTATTCTTCTCTCTGCCTTTACAGCATAATGCGAGAATCCGGTGTTCCTCACAACAGTTTTAAGTTTTATGCGATCAATTAAGACATTTCATCAGTGGATCATAGTCTTGGAAATGGGAATGGTTCAACCCTCTTGCAATACAGATGGGTTTAGCATCTGATCTGTATTGTTGCAACATATTGATAGAGATGCATCTGAGATACAGGTGTTTGATCATGCTTGTCAAGTGTGATGAAATGTATCACGCGGGTTGGGTTTCTTGGACAATAATTTCTGGGTATGTTTGAACTAGAAAAGTTGTGATACCTACAGAATATTCCCTGACATGCAGGAGGAATTCAGACTGAATTCAGTAATGACTTGGTGTTTGTACTCTACTTTACTCACCAAATTCCTCTATATTTGTTATTATTCCTCAAAACATGCCTTTCAGCAAAGGAAATTGGAAATACTTTACAGGTTTCTTGTCTTACAGTGTTGACGATGGTTTATTATTATTATGAATATAAAGGACAACTTAATGTAAACCCAGTTTTAGGGTTAGGGATTTGATGAATTTCCCCTAAAACTAAGGGCTACCTAGAATCTTCCAGCAAAAAAAAAATGAATTTCAATGGATATGTGGGTTGGGTTTAAGCACTTGAAACCCTGCTGTGATGCTAATTTCAGATCTGAATTTCAACAAAAAAGTTTAAAAAAGGGGTTTAGGTGTTTCGGCTAGGGGGAAAAGGGACTGTACTTGCTGTCTTGTATTTTCAGAGCTTGTTCTAATGGTTTTAGAGTGTAGGAAGAGTCTATGATGAAATCGGGGTTTGATTCAAATATGAATTGCAGAAAATATTGATGAAGAAGATGAAGTGCAGGAACTTTTCAGACCTAGGGAAAAAGGGTTTATTCAAGAAATTAACAGTCGGACTGAGGCCTAGGGGTTGGTGCGATCCCATAGGGAGAAGAAAGGAGGTTAAGGAGATGGGGAATCGGGAGTTGCGGGGGGTGGCGTTTGGTGCTGCCAAAGGGAAGAAGAAGGATGGGGAAGCTTGCGGGTACTAGGGGAGAGGTGGAGGGGTTGGGAGATATCGCAGGGGTAGGAGAGAGTGTTTAGACTGCTGTTGGGGGTGGGGAAGAGGCTGCGAGGGGTTCCGATGGGGTGGTGTGGGCCTCCTAGGGTTGCGCAAGGAAGAGAAAGGGTGGGGGAAGGCTGCGGGTGAGAGATGAGGAGGGGGAAGGGGTTCTGAACTTGTTTACTGCTGGAACTCTTAAAGAAGATTGCTCAAATGCTTGGATCTTGAATGTGGAAGAAGAAACTAGAATCGATGATAGAGATGCCGATCCTTGAACAAACTCTTGCTCAACCATGGCCCATTCAACAAGGAACCATGATCCTTAAATTTTATTCAATAATCAGACTTGAAGAATTACAAAGAAAGAATAGGCTGTTTATGGCCTACTAAAAGAACTAGACTCCAAGCGGGATTCCTTTATAGATTAGATCCCACCATGTAATCTTGACCTTTAGATAGAATCTAAATATCTAAAAGACACATCACAACTTCAAGCAGAAGCTCTGCCATGGGGGAGAGAGACGATAGGTTTTGCTGCTGACTCACCATGTAGTCACAGTGTCTTGCTGCTGACAGATGACTCTGTTGACCACAACTCAGGTGGTGGGGGTGGAATGGGTATTAACAGTGTTAGTTCCCACTAAGGCATTTGTCCAGTATAGGGACATTTCTTGGAGGTATCAAGTGGGCCCAGTAAAGGTTTCGGCCAGGAGCAAGATTCGTGGTCACATCACAACTTCAAGCAGAAGCTCTGCCATGGGGGAGAGAGAAGATGGGTTTTGCCAGGAGGTAGTCACAGTGTCTTGCTGCTGACAGATGACTCTGTTGACCACAATTCAGGTGGTGGGGGTGGAATGGGTTTGGGGTGTCAATTCCTTACAAAATTAACAGTGTTAGTCCCCAGAGGTATGAACATAATCGTAGAGATTTTAGGGTACTAGAAGTAACTGTTTGCAAAACCAAGGGGGTTAGATGTAATTTTCCCAATTTGATATAAATGAAGTTAATATTACACTTTTGGTTGCCTTTAAAGATTATTTTGGTATCATGTCCACTGCTACTAGTAGTACGAGTTCTCCCACAACTTATTCATGCAAGGTATATTCCCATTTTCTCCTCCAAGCAAGTATCAATCTCAAAATCAAGCATCAATCAGGATTATGATAGTTGTCTAGAGCTAAAACTGCTATATCTATGCCAAGTTCTCAAGTTTCTAAACTAATGCTTTATTCAATTGCATTGAAATTTAGAGTCCACTGACAAAAAGTTAATATGTAATCAAAAGAAAGTTTTGGAATATTTCATCATTCAATGACTGCTAACTTTTAGAGGATCCAACTGCCAGAGATTCCTTGATCATGTTTTTTGACAGTTTTTGGTTTGATACAAAGGCTGGATTTTTTTCTTTTTTTTTTTGGGGGAAACGGGGGGGGGTTAGAAAAAAGAATAACAAATTTGACAAAAAGTATTCACCAACAACACCAAACATGCAGTGAAGAAACATTAGCAACTGGCTTAATGTGATGGATAAGTCCACATTTACCTTGTTCAATTATGACATCAGCAACCGATGGCAGTAGAACATACTTCTCTTTTTTTAGCACCCCAAAACATGGGAAAGCCACTGGCTTTGCAACCTGATGGTCAACATGATAAATGTCAACTAATGAGAGACAGAAGCAATTCATGCCTTCCAATATGAAACTGAAAAAGTATTCACATCCTTCAAATGTATCAATAAGACTAAAATTACACAAATAAGACTTTGAGTTGGTGTGCAGAAAACCCAAGGGACGGCACCCTGCATCATACAACATGAACAAACAAAACGTCACTGGTTTTTATGAGGCAATGGGTTCAACTCCAATTAAAAGAAAGAGTGGAGTGCCCCCGTGACCCCGCGGGGGGATTGGATTGAAGCCATTACCGAACTAATAGCAAAGGTTTATCGATAAATGAAACGTGAAGTGTGAATTTCAGGACGGATTTACCTTATAAGCAATGGCATTTGGTGTGACATACAGCCTCCTGGACTGGATGTCCTTTCGCATTGCATATCTTCTAACGGGTATGTATAACAGCATGAGCAACCCAATTCCCCACGCCAAAATCAGTGGCAGAGAGTAAAGAACCCATTTGGCTGTTTCGTACTTGATATAATTGTCCTCCGCCTCCTGGAACGATGCCGTGTATAGAACTGTTTCAACTCCGTGTTCGCTCTCAGTTTCATCATTTGAAGCAGAATCCGGCAACAAGCGTCTCTCCAGGAAATCAATTTCCACCACACCATCTGTGGATCCCATCTAAAGCATACAAAGAGAACCAATGGATGTTAACTTTAGCATCCATTACCATTCCAAGCAAATAACGACAACATCATCATCTCTGTTCGAGCAATTATTCTTCCTTTCTAAGTCAATACAAAGTTGTAATTACTGAACTAGAAAAGCGCAAACTGCGTTCAGTTAGCTAGAATTGAAACGATGAGATGGAAATGCCAAAACCAAAAACCCTAGTAAATCAACCCTGTATAGACAACTTCGATAATCCAATAAAATACTGGATTACAGAATATACGAAGGTACCTCTGAATCGATCGATGACGATCCTCTCGTATTTCACTGAACTGATTGCTCCAATTAGTTCCGCCTTCTTCTTTCACCGTCTTTCAGCTCTTGAGTCTGAACTCGAACAAAGTAGTTTGGTATATCTAGTTTTCGTCGTTCGAAGAACAATAAAAAGAATTGAAATCTGAGAGTTGAGTTTTGCAGTCTGTTGGCTGGTCACCCCCAACGTCACCACTCAACAGTCGAGACTTGATAGTGGAACCGGCGACTGGTAGGTAAAGACCAATGTCTTTGGATCAAACATTCGAATCTCTCAGGATTATTCTATATTCAAATTATGTATAAAAAATTATTTTAAGGGATAATTACGGTTGATAAGAAAAATAATTTCCGACCAAATTTAGATGACCTTAACAAAAAGTTCATATGATTTATAATTTTTAGGGCATTAGTAAGACCTTCATTAATAAGTATCATGTTACAGCAGATATCATTATTATTGTTTTTTTTACTGTAAATTCTAAGAATTACAACATATACATAGATATTTAGAGTCATTTATTTTCTCCTATATCACTATTCTTGCTATTTAAATTTAAGTTCATGCTGCGAAAATAATTCTGAGCCATGCACATTTTGATGGAGTTTAGAGATAAAAAAAAAAAAATCAAAAAATAATTTATTTATAAATTTTCTTGATCTGGATCTTCATCACATTTTAAATGGTGACAACGGGTATTCTTTCAAATCTAAAATTAATTCTAAAATATAAGATTGTAAGGATATAATTGACACTCATTATAGTTTCTATAAATGAAGGTAATGCCATTTTTTTATTTTTAAATTTTAATGAGGGAGAAAATATACATTATATATTCAATGCTAATAGCCACTTAACACAATTAGAAGTGAGGGAAGCAATAGTAATCTCATGAAGAAGAAAATTTGATTAATAATAAAACTAAGACCAAATTGCATTGACACCCCACTTTATGCTTAAAAAGCACAAAGGCCCCAAAATTTGATATATTTATCAAATTTATCGATAAAAAGTTTCAGACATTGTTTATTACAGGGATATTTTTGAAAATAAACACTAATTTAACTATTTTCAGTGATAAATTTTACAACTATAACCAATGAAAATTCAATTTTGGAGTCTTTGTGCTTTTTAAACATAAAGTGGGTGTCAATGCTTAAAAGCCTCCATTTTGGGGTACCAGTACAATTTGCTTTAAAACTAAAGTATTGGGGAAATAGTTATTATCCCTTATTTTAAACATGTAGTCAAATATGCACAAAGTGGTTTGCAATTTCGTATGAATCTCAAATCCATTTTCTACCGTAAGAAAAGGGGGGGGGGGGAATCTCAAAATTAAATTAAGAGGAAAAATTCTTTCTCAAAAATTTCATGATTATACTTCCTTCACATCCCTACACCCCTATGTGGCAGAAGAATATTAAAAAAAAAACAGAATTATGGATTTAGGATAATTTTATTAATATTACTATGTTTCAAATTATTATTATTATTATTACTTTTTTGGTAGCATTATTTTATTACTATTCATTAAAGACCAAAACTTGCAAGACCTTTTTTTGTAGTAGCTTGTGAGAAGCAAGGTTTAAAGTATCGATACTTGTCGATCAAATGATAAGGTAGCCGATCAAGATTGTATCACTATGACTAATGTATTTTAGTGTAATTAAATGGAGAGACATATTGAGATGTATCATATCGGTTGGGTCAAATATGGATACGTAACGGCTAGTATCGCATGGTATCGTGAGATACTTTAAACTTTGGTGAGAAGAGGCCAATAGATTTAAGAGCATAAGCTAATGAGGATATGAACTTGGTGAATTGGGTATTTTGTTGCAGGAGCAAGGGGACGATTCTTGACACAATGAATCCAAATCTCAAATCAGCAACGTTGAGGTAGAAATGGAACTGTTGTTGAAGCATTGCTTTGGGCAACTGGATGCCCGAGGGCAAGGCCAACAATTGCGCAAAGCAGGATTTGATGAGCTTGTGGCTCAACCATGACTGTCCATCTCGGAATAGCACTCTCTGAAGAAGTTAATTCTCACGGCAATGGCCGACAGTTAGTACACCCAGAGAGCTTTATGGTTGAACCTGTGATCTTCATGGTTCACGTCTTAGTGTCTCTCATTTTCTTTTAGATGATTCAGCAATCTTGTGTCTGGCACCTATTATTCATCACATTCAAGTCTATGATCAACACTGAGTCACTCTTCAAATTTTCTTTTGGGAGAATCATCCAGCTACAGAAGCCTTTAATATTCTACGAGGGGTTCTGCAATGCCATCCTTGAAGAGTGCAGAGTCACACCTAGGAGAAGTAGAAATCAAAACATGAAAATGAAGATTGCAGATTCCCATGAAGTGTACCTATATGCAATTTTACAGCAAAAGACCCAAGGTTGTGACTGTCGTTCGCCTATATTTTATATTCTTTTTTACATCTATCTACTACAACTGCCAACTTGTATTGTCAGAAAAACGACACATTCTTCTTCAAAATTCCAGAGCCAGTGAAAATATTACATAACAATAGTGACCCTCCCATGTTTGCTCCTTGACCATGTCTTTGTATATGAAACATATGATGTTCTCCCCCACCCAAATCGGAAAAGAAGTTACAGGTACAGGCGGAGTTCTTCAATCACAGAACCAAAAACACTCAGTATCCCACCTCCCAAAATTAATTAACGGAAACCACTTTTAACCACAAGCACTGCCTCCCATTACACAGTGCCATCTGTTTCATCCCTATAGCTATGTAGCATTTTTAATAGCCATGTAGCTGAAAACTCTGCTTTCACAATCTTCAACTCAAAATCCATGATGCTTCTGGCGTGTCTCCACTGTACTTGTGAACTGTTCATAAGCAACCACAAATGTGGGGGCACCTTTGATAGGAGTCCTGTAGAGCAAAAGTTTTAAGTATGAGTTTGCCAAACATATCTGGACTTGATCTGAATAAATTTCACACTTATATACACTGACAACTTCCTTTGCCCTTTATATTCCTGAAAGGCATTTAATGTAGGAATAATCTTGCCACTCACATGGGTGATTACTAAAATATTTACACACATCTGGCAAAAGGTTTCATATGCAAGCCAAGGGTGGTCACAGTCATACATGAAACCCTCAGATGGATCAGCCTCTAATGAAATGTCAATCCTCACCCTCTCTGCTGCCTTATGTGAAACTTTAAATTTCTGGATAAAAACCCTTCAACACATTTATGTCATTTTATTTTTTGGGGTGAGTAACCAACACATTTATCCTCAGAGGCTCAGGAACAATTTTATCTTATAGTTTAACTAAACTAGCAAAAAGCACATACACATATACATGTACCCTCGCAAAAACATATTTCAATCGGTATGAGCTCATAACAATACAAAGTAAAGAAAGAAAAAGAAAAAAATGCAAACCTCCTAGCATTCATTTAACAATGCCTTCATACTTAACATAGGAAATAAACAAAAATATAAAAGGGAGAGCGCATCACATCTAGTAAACATAAAAGCATAATTCCACATTCGGTTACAACTGCAAAAATGACATTTATCAAACTGCGTAAGTAAATACTTAAGTGTTATGTTGTGACCCGAATTCTTGTACCTGATTTGGAAGATGGAGCCACATCGACATATTGTGGTGGGCAACACGAATGACCAGTTTTTTGAGATCTGTGGTGGAAGCGGAGGGCTTGACCCGATGGGTCGACCCGTTTACCCGAGTGGAGTATATATATATATATATATATGTATCTTATGTTTGCCTACCATATCATTGAGAAATTTGAGATTTTCGGTTAGGGTTTTGGGTGAGAGTTCTTATAATGCCATTTTTTGCCATTGGTTGTGAGATCTCATTCTGTGCTTCTTCTACATAGTGAAAAGAATTTTTTCTTTGTCCATGGATGTAGCACACCGCATTGGTGTGTGAACCACGTTAAATCTCTGTGTTTTCATTTTGTTTCTTTTTCAATTCGCTATTTCGTAGTGTTCGTTCTAACATTGAGGAATCTAATTCATAGGCCTAAAAATCTACCACAATCCATTTCTCTTTAACACAAAAAAATAGTAGTAATGTTTGTTTCAGCCCAGATATTTATATAGATTTAAAAAAGGGGGGCCGGGGGGGGATCAAGCCTCCAACCATCAGATAGGAAATCAGCTGAAGCTCCATTTCAGTGTAGGTCTAGTTCCCCTTGAATTTAATCCAACTGTTGAGAGGCATGGCAACACCTGCTTCAGCATTTCAATATCCTTGCTCCAGTTCCCCTTGAATTCAATCCAACTGCTGAAAGGCTTGGCCACACCTGACCAAAATTTCTTGAAGTGCTGCCTACTCTTAATGGTGTATCATAGTACTGATACATGTATTGTTATGCTAACTAGTAGGGTAGCATCTGTTCTGGCAACCAGGGAATACGTTGTCTTTTAATCAGCTCTCAGTCAGAGCTAGAAATGAAAATAGGCCTCTTACGGAGTATATTATGGGGTTCTACAGTTCTCCAGAACGTAGGTGTGGTTTCTAACTTTCTTATGAGGAGGAGAAAGCCCCCACAATGGTTCCCAGAGAGCTGATGTACGAAGTCCTGTATCTTTGTTTCAAATACAAGAATAGAGATCCTTTTGCCCCAGAAACAGAAGGTGCAACAATTTTGGGTTGTGAACTTGAAGTAATCAAGTGCTACCTCTAGCAAAGAGAATATAACATAAGCAAAATATGAAGCGACTGAAAACACACGACAAAAAACCTTGCCTAGAGAATCAGATATTGAATGCCAGATTTGAAAAGATGAAGTTGTTTAGCTTATTTCTTATTCAAAGTTCGCCCTGTATGAAACAATTTAATTTCTTGTGGCACCAATACACTTCATCAGTCTTTAAGGCAGATTTACTTGAGGTTTCTTTATCAGAATCCTCTCTCAGGAAGAGAGGGAGGTTACAAAAAAAGATATAATACACATGAAAAATAATTATCTCATCCAACATGCAAGAACCTGAGGGAACAAATATGTTCCTCATGGTTTCAGAAATTAGATCAGAATTTGAGGAATCAGCCGAATCCAATTCCCAAAACCTATATCTGAATGAGCCATGGGAGCTCTTTGATCTTCATTTTCTGTTTCTTCCCCCCACGCCCACAAAATCTTTTAGTCAATAAAATGTTACATGAGGATGCTAAGATGGATGAGTGGCAAAAATAGGAAGGCCAAGGGTAAGGAATGATCATATTACAGCTGGGCAAGAAGTAGCTCCAATAAATAATAAGCTACCGGAAAGTCATTAAGGTGGTACAACCATGTTCAACGGAGGTCCTTAAATGCCCTTGTACTGAGAAGTGATTTAATCCAAATTGAAACAATTAGAAAAAACTAGGGATAGACCTTAGATAACCTTAAGAGAAAAATTGACAAAGAACATGCATAGCTTAGGCCTCGTATCTAACATGGCCTGAAAAGAGCTGATTAGAAGGAAGGGCCATGTAGCTGACTCCATTTAAGTGGGGCAAGGCTAGTTGTCATTGTAGTCAATAAAATGCTATAAAATCAATGAAACTTCAGTGTAGAAGAAAGATCTACAAGTCTTTTAAATAACAAAATTCAAAAGATAACAGATCTATGGAAATCTTTTTTTCTTCTGATTCCAACTACTAGGATTGCAGACAATTCAGGATCAATTCTGATCTGGCTTGAATTGGGATGTGGCCAGTCTCCTGTCTGCTTGAAGAATTTTAAACATTGGGTTTTGATGACATTATCGCAGTTTCTCCCATACAAATTCCATCTTCAGAAGATCAGCTATCTCTCCTCAGTATCCACTCAATTCAAGTAAACAAAGCCTTTCTTCAACTGTTGCAATGGAGTTGGTGATGCAGATCCTATTTCACCATTCAGATGTTTGAAACCATGTTTATTGCCAACCTGCAGGGATACCTATGTTCTCTCACATTGCTCCCTAGTAATTTGTAGTCTGCCCCTTGGTCTTTGAACTCCTGGAGTCTATTTCACATCACTACTCCTTACTGTGGCTAATTAACAACTCCAGCTACAAATGACGTTTTTTCACATTAAATGACTACCCTTTCAGTGATCCACTGTAGTGCCAACCACTTCTAGATCATTAGAATTTTTATAAAACGTCATCTGAAATTTTTCGCCCATTATTTCATCTTTTTTTTTTTTTTTTGGAACACCATCACACCTGAACTTGTGTTGTTCTATGCTTCCCAGCATATGGAACTGCATTCTCTATTTAGTTATCATTAACCAGATTTTAAAAATAGAGACGTTTCCTGAACATTTGAGTTTACCAATGAATCAGCTTATTATCTGCATGGCTTCTCAATCTATTTTCATTTTAACAAAATCCAGTATTTAATTTTCCTATAAAAACAATTGTGTCAGGCTCTAATTACCATTCTGGGATCAATCAATTGTTGATGGCATATAATGAACCAAAAAAAAGATTTGTAGGTAATACCTGAGAGATTGCATATTGACTCCTATGGACCACCAAAGTTTCTGTCTTCAAGCTCCATTTTGCATATTGAGTATTCCCTCTCTGATAATAAAAATTCCTGAAGAAGAAAAAGGAATTTGTGGGGTTGGGGTGGGAAAGCAGTTTAACATTATCAGCTAACTTTCCACATATAGACTACTTTTCTAGTCTTAATTAATGTGTTCCTGGAAAGAATTTTGACCACTTTTGCCTTACTTTTTTGTGGGTGAGGTGGTAAAGAATAAACAACCATTATTTCTCATATACAATATGGAGGTGAAGCTATAGTTTTTAGAGCACCATTGTCATCAAAAAAAGCATACTGTCTAAATGTTAACCATATACTCTTTTCAGGTGAAAAAAATAAACAGGTTAAACACCAAAGAAAAGAAAAAAGGTATAATACAAAGCAACAGTGCCACACCAAGAGGCACTATGATGCAGATCTGAAGATCAAAACCCACAAGATGAAGCACCTGGGCTGTTTGTGTTGAAACTTTGGAAGCACAGCGCCACCTAGGGCCTCTAAGGTTCTGTATATTAACATTCAAACGAAAAACGTTTCTGGAGTTTTTCAGCATTTTGGAACAGAACCAGGCCAAATTGAGTTCTTTTTTCTTTTTTTTTTGGCATGAATTAGTGAATGGAGAATCATATTTTTGGTTAGTCTAACCACCCCTGATTAACCAGTTGATCTGTGTTGAAGTCTGGGTGTTTGATTGGACCTGCATTTAGGTCTATCATGGGGATACTTCCTATGCAACAGCACTCTACGGTTAGTAAATGCTCCTGGAGGTAGTTCTTATTTGCTGTTTCTTCTTTCTTCTTTTAGCTCATAACCTTTTTGGGAGACTTCCTCTATTCTTCTCATAAGGGGCAGGCCTTGGTCCAGTGGTTGGAGGACCACGGTTGTAGCTTGAGGTCAAGACAGCCTTTCAGCAAATATTGCTGGCTTAAGGATTCGTAGGAAAGTGGCCCCCTTGGACTTTGCTTGTACGCATTTGACATTGTATGTGCCCTTTTTTCTTGTTTTCTTCTCATCTCATTGGACAAAATATATTACAAATTTTAAAAAACATGCAGCGCTATAAAATAGAGAATGTAGGAATTGAAAGACAGCTCATCATATTTTGGTTGAGAAGCAAAGAGATTAATTTAAAATTTTTGATGCAGATTGATCACCAAATTGGGCTTCTTTTCTCAGGAATAAGTCTAGCCTTGGGTTATATGCATGGTGGGCCCTTGATACCATGGGTTTTCTTGGTTTTGGGTGGAGCCTTTACTTTTTTTGTCCAAGCTTCTATTTTGAGTCCTTTAAATAAGGTTGCAAGGGGGTCTATTAAGGACCATGAATTTGAATAATGAAATTGCTTGCAAGCTGCTGCTGTGATATGAACCAGAATTAGGACCAAAAATGGGCCTAGGATAGCATCCCCATACCCTATGGTCCTCTAGTACCAGCAGGGGTATTTCGGTAATTTTGCATCAGTTTTGTCAACTTAGGGTTTCTTTGGGTCCAGTCAGTTTGTGGGACCCTGGATCCATTTTTATTTTGGAGTTTGAATCATTATTTATCAAGTAATTGAAGAGTCCTACTTAGGTTGGGATCCCTAAGTTGTAAGGGAGTCCCCTAGCTACAGTCTACTTTTGCAAGGACTCCATAGCTACTCTTGGTTTTATTTGGATCCTTCTAAAATGAGATATAAAAGAGTCATTGTATAAGTCCTTAGTTCAAGTAGGAGTCTTACCTTGATTTGTCTTCTAAAATTGAGTCCAAGCCTCTCTACATTGTAAAATCCAGATTATGATTATGTTAGGACCCTTAGTTGAGGGTGTAGAGGTAGATAAGTTGTAGGGGATCAACTCTATACATGAGGGGGACAGGATCAGCAATATGGACAAGTGGCAAAAACCTATTTGGAAGCAACCACTACCATGCTGTTCTACGTGGAAAGGGTGGTTTGCTAGTTTGTTTGGCTCTCAGCTATAACAGGAGAGTGGGTGTAGATAGCAAGGGAGAATTGAATTGTGTTATGTTAGGCAAGCTTGTTTGCAGGAAGGCGGAAGACCCTTGGTGGGGCATTTTAAAGGGTGAATTCAGATCTAGAGAGCCTTGTAATGGAGCTTGTTAATGAGTTTAGTGCATCGGCCATTTACGTTTCCTCTACAGATCATGTTTGTGCCATTCAAGTGCAGTGCATGTGGGTGTTGAGTTAACAAGGGAGTTGCCAAGAACTTGTTCCGGTGTTATCAGTTGGAATTTGAAGGGTCTTGTCAAATAGTATCAGTGCACGTTGATCTAGAGAAATGACTAACAGTTGGATGGAGTCCAAGGTTGAAGACCTTAATCACGGGTGCAAAAATTGCAGGGTCAGGCGTCGACCGTGAGCCAAACTCAAAACCTTAACCCAGCTTATGGAGTTAGAAGACAAGAAGAACCAAGTGTTCAAGGAGGAATTGAGAGCTGTACCTGATGAAGGGGAAAACATTGGAAGTTAAATCACAGGCTCTGTAAGTAGGATTTTTTTTTTTTTTTTTTTTTTGCAGGGCGCGGTGGCTTTGCCTCAAGCTCAGATGGGAGACAACACACCAGGGCTCTTTAGGAGTGATTGTAGCACGGCACGTGTTCTACTCTTGCCATTTAGAGATGTCAGAATTCATAGAGGAAAAAGCGTCCAGGGAGTTGCAACGACCTGTTGAGTGGTGGACTGGGATGGAGGTTTGGGTTGAATGACCTTGCTTGCTGCAGATGGATTCACCTCAAGAAGCAGTAATTGTATGCCTACACTAACGAACAACTGTAGACTGCAGAGAGAGGATTGAGAGGCCTGCAGCAGCTGTTGGACTGGACAAAGACCCTAGGACTGAGTTGAGGCTATTTGGGCCCTCAACACTGAGCCAGAAGTTGGGCCACGCCCAGTCTGTGGAAATTACAAAGTGCGCTGCCTGGAAGTCTGGAACCATAAGCAACTTCCATGCGAGCCCATTCTGTTAACCCAAGGCCCCAGCTAGCGATATAATAAATCAGGCCCAACTCATACAATTGGACCCAAGTCCAACATTGGGGCCAGTTCGAATAGAGGAACCGACCATACACTCAAAATGGCTCGGACTGTCTTGTACCTCCAGCCATCATTCGGGAGACCTAGCCACGATTAGAAAACCTACCGAATGTGGGAACCAGAGCCACCAGAGGCAGCTCCCAATGGCAAAGGAGGATGCTTCAATCATAACTGCGACAGTGATCCATCTTGCCATTGAAGATGACCCCGGAGGGAGGACTGACGACGGTGACTTCTGCAAGGGTTATGTTCACTGGGTAACTCTTGATGTCTCCCCCAGCACCAGATTTCAGGCAGACTTGGTTTCTCCTCTGCATTTTGTTTTTTCGTCACCGACGTACTGAAGATTATAAAGGTTGAGGACGGGATGATGGCAGATGTATGCTAAATTGGTCATCCCAATTGGTCAACATTTGCAATGATCACTATGGTTAAGGGCTCAAAGGGTACTGCCAAGAGCTGGAGTTTATCGAAGCCCGTAGCCATTTGACTTAGAAACTAAATGAAGGTATCAGCAGCTGCGGGGTTTCACCATCGGCAACAATGTTCAGCGGGGGTCACAATGATGTTCTTACAAGTTACATTAGCGGTTCTGAAAGGCTCAGGAAGGGGATGATTCCTAGGGAGTTTGTTGTTGTGGATGAACAAGCATGGTTATGCAGCAAGCAATGTGAAGATCAAGCTTCCAAAGCTCAGCTTGGGATCAATGTTCGATTTCACCTTGAGGGCAAGGTGAAACTAAAGGAGGGAAATAGTGTTAGGACCCTAAGTTGTGGGTGTAGAGGTAGGGAAGTTGTAGGGGATCAAATCCATACACAAGGGGGACAGGATCAGCTATAGGGACAAGTGGCAAAACCCTATTTGGGAGCAACCACTACCATGATGTCCTATGTGGAAAAGAGGGGTTGCTAGTTTGTTAGGATTGGTCTAAGGCTATATTAGGAGAGAGGGTGTAGATAGGAAGAGGGAATTAAATTGTGTTATGTGAGGCAAGCTTGCCTGCATGAAGGGGAAGACCCTTGGGCAGGCATGGTGGTCAAGGCGACAAGGCGAGGCAAAAGGGAGCGACACCAAGCAAGGCGACATGGTGTCGCCTTGATCCAAAGATGGGCCTAGGTGCCTAGGCGGAAGCTTTTGACAACCATGTGGGTGGAGCATTTTGAAGGGTGAATTCAGATCTGGAGAGGATTGTAATGGAGTTTTGTTGATGAGTCTAGTGCATTGGCCATTTACATTTCTTCTACAGATCGTGTTTGTGCCCATTGAAGTGCCATGTGTGTGTGTGTTAAGTTAATCACGGAGCTACTGAGAACTGGTTTCGGTGTTCAATTGGTTGGAATTTGCAGGGTCATATCAGATTAATGAAATTAAGCTGAGATTTGATGGAGCAATGATTCAGGTCGTGGGGTTCCCTAGGGAGACTCTTGTGGCAGCTTGGAGTGAAGTTTTTCTGCAGAATTTTGTGAAGTTGAAAGCCCAAAGCTATCACCAAGTACGTGCTAAAGTCCACATCCCAACCCCAGAGCCCTTCCATCTCATTCACAACCCTCCCCTACCCCCACACAAACCCTAATTTTGCTAGTACAGCCCCTCCTGCCATTGCAAGTTGCCCCATGACCTTCCCAAATCCTGCAGCAGCCCCTTAACCCCTCCCCAGCCCTACATCTCTAATGCCCTCTCTTTCCCAACCCTAGGATGACATCCCCAGCCCCTTCCCTTCTTTTCCTTTCTTCTTCTTCTTCCTCTAGCTTGCAGAAATTCTGGGATTTTCCAGAAATTATAAAATCAGAGTCGCAACCCCACTCCAAAGCTTAGAATTGCCTAACCTCTTGACCTAGAATCACCCCCTTTAAGACGTAGACACCCCTCCCTATCCCCTACCTTCAATCCTAGCTAACAGACCTTCCCTTCCCCTCTATGCCCTAGAAAATTCTGCAATTCATCTTTTTCCAAACCCCAAGCCCTTCTAGAATCAATTTCCTTCAACCCTAAGAAATGCTCAACCTTAACCCTAACCCTAGCTTAAACCCTAGTTTTCAAACCTCAACTTAAAAATTCAATTCAGAAATTAAAATTTCAGCACGGTTACAGACTTAGCCTTCTAAACCCCCGAACCTAACCCTAACCCATTCCCCAACCTAGAACAAACAGGGCCTAGACCTAGGGCTTGTATCAATCAATTAAACCCTAGATCTTGGTTCACATCGTGCTGCCTCCTTCATTTTAAGAGCTCAGTTTAGTCATGATATAAGGATGCATATGTTTTTAAGTTCATTACAAAATTATATTATTAGAAAAAGTTTCATTTATTTTTCTTCAATTAACTTGTACTCAAACAGGGCCTAAATAATCACTCACCTGTAATTGTTGCTGACTAAACAAATGTAGCAACCCAGAATCAGGGCAAGCAACTAGTTCGATAAGCTCATCATGACTTTCTGGGGGATCATCTTCCTCCACTAGTGAAATAGAAACCTGCAAAGATACCAAGAATATGGAATATCAAAAGCAGCCATCCAATCGGTATATAATTAATGTATTCTAGAAAATTTGGTTATCACATGAGCTTAGATGCAAATAATACACAAGCAAATAAGGCGCTTATCATGCCATTGAACAATCTTACCTGCATACATCGAAGAATGACCTCTGGAAGACAACATTTACGGCAAAGGCCCCGAACAATGTGGCTTGCTGGGCCTTCCAGAGAACCATCCTTATTTGAATACCAAGAATCCAGACGCAATATCTCCATTGTAACTCCAGATTGAAATCGGACAAGCTCACCTGAACTGAAAACTTAGTAACTATAATACAATAAGAAACATAACTTGAAGAGGCAGATCAATTTCCTAACCTTTGAAGCCAGCTGCCATGACAGTGGCAAGAACACCACCATCATTGCTGTCATGTGGCCCCAGTCCGTCTCCCTCTACAGCCAAGCAGCGTAAGACTACCTCCATGCAGTAGTTGTCCTTAGCAGAAATATTCACGCTAACCTGTCCATGAAGAAGTGACAAGCAATAGTGAAGGACATTTGTATTATAGAAAGATGATAATAAACCCTAGTGTTCTTGATCACCAATCCTACAAAGAAAAGAGTTGTAGGAGTGATATTTCTAACATCCTGATTCAATTGAAACACACTTCACTCTTACAGAAATTAAACAATAAAAAAGCAACATACAGCCGCCCAAGTTCATCAAATTCTGCAGGTTACGGTAAGTTCCCACATAAGAGGTACATATATTTGATTATCACAGATGGAAAGATAGAGGTTATGTCTCCTCATAAGAGAGCCAAAAACTAAGTTTCTCATGATATATATGACATTGCCATTGGATCGGAAGAAATGCCACCCATCAAATTAGAGGGGGAGGGTTGAGATTAATTTCATTCTACCAACATGGAAGAGATACAAATTCCGCATCCTTATAGCCTCTCTAATATAATTTATATAAAATTAAATTTCATATTAATTCTTGAACACTTCCAATACACACTCTGTTTCAGTACAGTACTACTGATACTGACTTCTACACTTGACTACTCGTATATGGAATTGTAGTTGTCTTTTTTGTTGCATTTTAATGAAGATCTTAGTATTCACTTGCATCATATCCATATTTATACTGGTTAAAATTCATGTTCTAGACTTCCAGTTTTGCCGGCATACAGCCAGGCACGTGCCAATGAAAAACACCACTTTAGGTTAGGTTTCAGGCAAAAATAGCTCCTAGTGTGTTTATTGGCCTCAAAATGACCCCAAAAACCCACCAAAACTTAAGGTTGGAACATAAAAAATAATAAAATAATAAATAAATAAAGGGTAATTTTCATATGGACCCCCTCAAGTTTGGTCCAAGTCATTTTTGGTCCAGTTTAAGTTTTCTTTTGCATATGGCTCCCCTGTAGTTTCAATAAATAATTAAATAAGGACAAACTTAACATAAATTGTTAATTTAATACTTTTTGTGACAAAAATACCCTTGTTATTTTTTCGATTTAGTTGTTTTATTATTTTATTTTTTAATAAACTTCTTTCTTTTCTTCAATCTACCAAAACAAAAAACAATTAAAAAAAAAAACTTTAGCAAATAACTCCATCTCCAAACGCAGGTTGAAGATTGGAAGCCCCACCCTCTCCAATATCCCAAAATGAAGGCGAAACGTCGACAATTTACTTCATTTGGCTCTTCATTTTTTGGTATTGACGTATTGGTTTTCAATCCTTAGGTTTTGAATATCCTCCTGAATCTTTTTTCCGTTTTTAAATTAGATTTGGGAGCAATGGCGGCAAGTTTTTAGCAAAGGTTTAGGGTTTGAGATTTCAAGATCAGATTCTTCGCAAAACTTTTGCGGCATTACGTTTCAAAGTCCTGCAAAACCTGGGATATCAAATTTAAGAAGAGGAAGATGGACCGATTCTGGGATATCAAGTTCGAAAACATGGGTATTATGTTTACCAAGCTGTTGATTCACGATGGGACCAAATCGATTGATCTCTCTTCTCTCCCATCTTCACCATTCTTCTGCTCCACGATTCTCTACGATCCTTAACAAAGCTTTTGATTTTGAAGAAGTTTCTTTCTGTTGGGATTAATATTTTCCCTCTTTTGGATTTTGCTTTCCCTCATCGTTTGAGATTTTTCTTCCCTAAGGTTAAGATTACCTCGGTTTTTCTTGCTTTCCTCATTGTTTTAATTTCTCAGGATTTTATTTTTGAAGTTACTGGTTTGGTGATGAAGCTTATGTGGACTAGAGTTGTTTTTGATCTGGGCATCGTTCCTGAATCTGAAGACAAACCCTTGGTATCTCATTTTTGGGTTGATTTTCGATTTATTTGTTTGAATTTTCTTTTTTTAATTGTTATTTGTTTTGGTAGATTGAATAAAAGAAAGTAACCTATTGAAAAGAAGAAGAAAAAAAAAAGAAAAAAGGGTATTTTCGTCACAAAAAGTATTAAACTAATGATTTCTGTTAAGTTTGTCCTCATTTAATCATTTCTTGAAACCACAGGGGAGCCATATGCAAAAGAAAACTTAAACTGGACTAAAAGTGACCTGGACCAAACCTCAAGGGGTCTAGATGAAAATTACCCATAAATAAATAAAAATTGAAATTTTGGCGAAGCTTCACCGTAATTTAATACTATGATCATGAGATCTCATGCCTTTCTCCATTGGTTATCAACAATGTGACAACCACAAGAAAACAAATTTAAGCACTTGGAAGTTGGAAGGCCACCTCATGGCCCAAACTAGAATTCCTTGACCTTGATGTCCATCTCAGATGCTCTTAACCATCCAATATCTAGGCAAATTGGATAATTGACTAGAGCCTTCATTTTGGCAAGAAGCTAGCCCGTCCACTCCATTTCAGTTTTTGCCATGGAATATGCAATGGTTGAGGCCCCACAGGTTTGATGGTTCCAAACCTCTTGAATGTGGATGCTAGAGGCATTGGAATAGCAGCAAAATTTTCTCTTTTGCAAAGAGGGAGGTAGGGATGTTTTTTTTTTTGGGAGCAAAATTGCACCAGCACACAAAAATGGAGGCCTTAAAACACTGACCCCCCACTTTATGTTACAAAAACACAGACACCCTAAAATTGGATTTTCATTGGACACATTAGTCCAATTTGTCACTAAAAACCGTTAAATCACTATTTATTTTCTTTCCTATAAAATATAAAGGGAAAAGAAAGAAAAAAAAAGATATAAAGGAAGAAAAAATAAATAAACAGTGATTTAACAGTTTTCAGTGACAAATTGGACTAATGTGTCCAATGAAAATTCAATTTTGGGGTGTCTGTGTTTTCAAACACAAAGTGGGGTGTCAGTGTTTTAAGGCCTCCATTTTTGGGTGCCAGTGCAATTTGCTCTTCTTCTTCTTCTTCTTCTTTTGGGGTGGGGGGTGGGGGGAGGAGAAGAGAGGGTGGGACAAATTAAATAAACTTACCATTAACTGTCGTTCCAATACAACTTCCTCACTGACAGAAGAGTAGAGTGCACTCGACAGTGCAGTGCAAGAAGTGGCATCGGGACACAAGCATTCACCAGAAGGTAGACGAAGCATCGCAGTGGCATGTAACTGAAGGAAAATAGGTTCTTCTGATTCATAACAAACTTCATCAATAGCTAACCAAGGGCTTTTTTCTCCTGTACAATGAATTGAACACTATCATTTAACCATCAAAGCATGTGATTCATAAAAAGTTCTCACATGCACAGAAGGTTAGTAAAACTGACTTCTTAACAGCAACAATGATGATTGAAGTGCTTCCTTTGCTGCCGCAGTGGCTCTTTCTTTCTCCTCCAAAGAAAGCTCCAAGGGAGAAACCTCTGCATTCTCCAACTCAATTTTGAGCCAGTTACGATAGTTTGCATCACAGGAATAGTACACAGTCTGCCCAGTAAGAAAGTGAAAGTAATATACAATATGCCAGCCAGAAGAGAGATAATCTCAATACCAAGTACATGCAAAAGCCAAGCATTGTGAAGATATATTATCTTGAAATTGGAGATGGAGAAGGAAGCCCTACCCAATCTTGGAACTCTTGTAGGTTCTCAGAAACATCATGAGCCTCAGAGGAAAGAAGAGTCTCTGTTGAGTGTTTTAAAGGCTCAGCAAGGAAGCTAAGAATCATATGTGCTCCAATGGGCATTTTAGGTACCCTCCACATAGAAATTAGAGCAAACTCCCTGAACAGTATGTTGCTACAAAACAAGGAAAAACATCAATCTTTTGAGAAAGACAAACACGAACAAGGATGCGTGTGCATACATGACGGCATTGTTAACATCATAAATTGAGAATAGACCATATAGTCCTATCAAAATTGAAGGATTGGCAACAATAATAAATGGTTGTTCAAAGTGATTCTGATTGAATCCACTCACAGAATCAGGGTAACCAAACAGTTTTTCAAACAAATTCACTTTCAGAATCAGGGTAACCAAACAGTTTTTTAGACAGATTCACTTTCAAAATCAGGGTAACCAAATGGTTTTTCAGATAGATTCACTTGCCAGAATTAGGGTACCCAAACAATTTTTTTTTACGAATATGATTCTATAGAACCTAATTCCACAGACTCGTGATTCCCTAGAAACATGATTCTGAAGCGGATTCCAGGGAATTGCAGAACCAAACGCCACCTTAAGGATTGAAAACTTAACCCCTACACCCCTAAGCCTGGCCAAAACCTTTCCTAACCCTAACCTAACCCTAGCACCTATATATTTGTCATAGAACCCTCCACTGGAGGTGATAACATCCCTAGAAGTCTGCTGATTCTCAGGGTAGAGGATCTTGGAGTGAGCCTAGATTTAGGGCATTAATCCAATTAATTAACCCTAGACCCTGGTTCACATCAAAATGCTCAAACTAGACCCCCTTACGTGGTACAAGCTTTCCAGGCTTTACTTGTAGGGCAAACTACTGCAGAAGACTGATTCCACAGTCAACAGAGGAACTAGGACTATAAGCACCTAGCATCTACAATCCTCCTGGAACTTTGAACCACAAGGGGCAAAACACTGTGAATTTGCACACCAAGCAATCAGCATACTAGACTATAAAGTTTAAAAACAGAAAATATTCTCTCTCAAAAAAGGAAGGCAGCAGCCAAGTTTGCTCAATGTAAAAATTCGATTCTTCAAGTCTAGTTTCTAATCCTCCACAATGGGGTATAGGTAGGACATGAAAATCTGATTAACACACAAGTACAACTCTAACTGGCTTCACTAACTGAATTAAAACAACTCGTACCTTAAAACAAATTCTTTAAGGAGATAAGTAAAACAACAACAAGTCTAATCCCAAGTAGCTAATTTAAGTCATGTGACCTTTAAGAGTGGTTACATGACATCTAATAAACCAAAACAAAAATAAACTAATCAAAATAGACTAAAATTCATGTAAGACCATGGTAGTTTTAGGCTCATAGGGAGGCCCACTACCAAGTAAACTGATGGAACAAATAGCCCAACCCCCATATGAACCAACCCTATGCTTATCCCAGGAAAACAAGCCCAAAAAGGAGCCGGATCTGCACAAGTCATTGCTTTTCCTTTTCTGCATATCTTTGAACCATTACATATTTATTAATTCATTTTGTGGGGGTACCCCAAAATCAATTCCAAATTTTTAAGGCAAAGAATAAATGAATTTTAATTCTGATTCTGTTAAAAACAAGCTTCTGTCAGGTAGATGACAGTATATTCTTAATTTTCTGACTGCGGTAGCAGATACCAATAATGGCAATGATGACTCTAGGAAACAATGATGATAAATCAGGTATCTGATAGCACTGGGATATTAAAAAAACATAACATTGACCTTATAAAATCCACATCTTTTCAGAATATTCAGTAATAACTAACGAGAATCCACAATAAATAGATAAAAATGCAAATACCTATGCATCAATGCTTTTAGAAGAAGTTTGCTTTTAACCATTTCAGTCTTATTGATCGTAGAAGGTGGAGTGAAGCAGAGCCACTGAATAACCATAGCTTTGTCAAGGCTTTGCAATCGACGCTGCTCTGCAACATCTGACAACTTATCATCACATTTACCAGGCTTAATCTCTCGCGACCTGGACAAAACCCTGCTCAAGTGAACTAAACTTAAGGTTAGCATCCCATGTGTGGCTTTCAAACCAAATAAATTTGTCAATTCCAATAGTTACAACCATATGCATACCTTTCAATAATTTCTTCAAAACTGCCTTTAGAATCATCCACGGGTGAAAATGGTAAGTACTCCATTGCAGTAAGGAAGATTTTATATTTGACATGCACACTGTCAATAAGCACGTGATGCATCATTGACGCATAAAAGCCAAAGGAATGAAACCAGAATGATAAATGAACAAAATTACGCCAGCAAAGAAAGGACAATCCCAGTAAAAACGAAAAGTATAACGGAAATATATAGACAGCACATTGCGGTTTAACAACTTATTAAAGCAACCAAACTTCAAGACTCCAAGGATGTGTTTTGATCATGTGCAATTAAATACCACTAGTAATTAAGTTACACAAACTCTCCTCAGTGACCAATCCATTGGTATCTTGAATGCTGCTTATCATATTTCCAGCCTTGAGGTCCAAGGTTCAAGGCTTGGTTGGCTGACGAAGCTGATGAGGGGAGAATCTGTCCTCACTGTAGCCAGGTGCCCAAATTAATCCTGTCTAATAAAAGGCAGGGGAGGCATTGAGAAAGGGAAGAAAAAAATGTACCTAAGAACTGAAATGACAAGGGATCAAGAACAAATTCCCCCTGGTCAAATGAAATTGGGTTTGTAAATCCAAAAAAGCATTCGTGCCTGCAAATAAAAATTAACATACTTGTGATTCTGTGATATAATCACAGAGATTAAATTTTGTTCCAGCAATCCCATGGAAAACATAAATTGGCTGGAAAATTGCATGAGAGGAGATAGGCGAATCCCAATCCTTGAAATTAATTCCTTTTGTAGTGTGAGATCGTCCATCTCTTCTCTAGGTGATAAAGAGGTGGTGGAAGTTTCATAAATATACAAAATTTAGGGTTGTCAAGGCATTGCCTGCACACCTCATTGGTGTTGCCTTCATGCCTTGTTCCCCCGTTAACCACTTTGGGATGCCGATTCGCGTTAACAATTATGACTCAGAACAGTTCAGAATCATTTAGAAGAGATAAATAAGAACTTGAATAACTCAGCAAATACATTTGAGAAGGACGGGGGAGGGGGGAGGGAGGGGAAGAAGTTAGGAATAAAGTTCAGAAAAAGAAGGTTTTCAAGTAAATATGGGAATCAGGATTTCATGAGTAACTAAGAATCAGCACTTCCTTCAACAGAAGATGGTTAACCATAAACCAACAGAACTCCCTCCACAATTGATTTCTTAGTCCCTGGACCTATTAGGAAAAACCAGTAACAATATCAGGAATCAAATATTCTAATTGGAGTATCTCCACCTGGGACAGACATGAACTCTCCAACAGAACTCACTACAGAGTGTTCCAACCTCATATTGTGCAATCTGAGTCATCCAAGGATGGAGAAGTACATGCTTAAGTCTCAGCCTGATCCATGAGGATGTAACTGAGTTTGGATGAAATTTTCCCCATGCTATTGCCAGCAGCAAAAGAAAAAAGGAACAGCAATAAACAAGAAATAGGATAGATGTATAAAAAGATTTGAGGAGAAATTAAACCTGAAAAGAGGATCGAGATCTGAATTTACCATTTTAAAAGGCAAGAAGCATGGTTGACCGATAACAGACTTACGCCTTCACATAAAGCTAGTAAAATTTTCCATTCATTCAAACAACTGAAATCGATATATGGGTTACAAGCACAATACATAAATTTGAAAGGCTAAGACTCCTACTTGAAACTAAGACTGACTGATCCCCGTCACTTAATCCTGCCAAACTGGGAAAATCAGAGGATAATAATAAATATGATATTACAAAAATTAACCCCAGATGAAGTAAAAGTTTTCTATTTGCGCCTAGTGGACCAAAATCCAGGAGTAAGCATGGTTCTTTACAGTCTAAGCTCAAATCAGTCCAACAATGGAAGTGCAACTGCATCCGATACTTCTTTTTAAGGCAGACATTTAATGATCTCCTCTTTCCTAATTAAAGCTTCTTCACAGCTTGGCCTACTTTAGAATTGAGTCCAAGAGCTACCATTTAATGGAGGTTGGTTCCTAAAACAATTTGCTGAAACAGAGGATAAGAAGTTAGGATGTAAAATCCAGAAGTTAACCAAGGGTGGTTTTATCATAGGCTCACTCATTGGTCTAATCTGTAACGCAGTTCCACAGTTCCAGGATCCAAGTGTTTCTTTGTTGGAGATCAACCATGATACACAACGAAAGTGATAACTCTTCTTGTATGCTGATCTTTGGTGATCATGTGTCCCTATCTTTACACTTTTACATTACATTGATACGTCTGTACATTTTTTCCTTCTTCTCTTTGATGTGAACCAGAATTCAGCCAGGGGCCAAAACCCTGGAGTGGGTTACACTGCCACTTAAAAGTGATGCACCTAGGGCTGGCCGAATCCTCTACGAGGGTAAATTTGGTCAATTTCAGCCTAATTATCTGCTGGAATTTAATTTCAGAATTTTGGGTTTAATTTTCAGAGTCCAGTCTTATCTAAAAGTCTTAGTTGATTTGTTAGTTGAGTTCTTGAGTCCTTAGGAGTCTTTCTTTAAACTTGCGCTCTTTTACATAAGTTAGTCTTTTAGTCCAAGATGAGTTCCTTAGTCTTGGGATTCTCTTCTTTAAAGATAAGATTCCCAACCGTCTTTATTTACAAGAAGAGTTCCTTAGTGCTTAATTCTTAGGGGGGATCTATTTTCAAGGAGATTTCATTAGATATTTTATTATTTATATTATTTCAACGGTTGTGATTAATGCATGCTAGAAGAACCGAGATCTCGACCATCTCGGCAAGATCTTGGTCGAGATATGCAATTTTTTGTGTCAACTCAGTGGCCCATCTCGACGGGTTTTAGGATCCCAATTGGGCAAAAACTTGGTATTTAGCCTATTTAAGGCCTTTTGAACACATTGATGGTCTTGGATTTGTTAGAAAACAACTCTAAGTATGATTTCTAAGTCTACCGATAGTGTGAAACCAAAATGTTGTGGGATTAGGGAATGCAAGGTTAATACAACATGTAATATAGAACCTTTAAGGCATATAAATGAAAAGCAAATATGTCAAATGCATCAAATAACTTAAATGTCATCAAAATTCCATCCATATGAGTATCACAATCTCAATTTTCAAGAGTAGAATTAATAAAAATTATACAATCATTAGAAGTTCTACAATAAGTCATTAAATCATAAGTTCATAAGACAAGCAGAGAATTATTGATCTTCCTTTGATGTTGTAGATGTGCTAAGAGTAGTTGCAAATGAAAATCCAACCAAAATCCGCAAAAAAAGGCAAAAATTGAGAGTTCCAATGAGATATGGAAAGATCCATGGCGACATATAGCGAGATATCCCAACTCTCTGCTCTTGAACTCCATCTCGTCTCACTTCTTTGAAAAAGCGAGACATGTCACGAGATCTCCCACCATGGATTAATATGGCAGGATCCTAATCTATAAAGAAATCCCACTTAGAGTCAGAGTCTTTTAGTATGCCATAAATAAGCCTATACTTTCTTTGTATTGCTTAAGGTTATTGAATAAAATTGAGTTAAGGATCGTGGCCTTGTTGAGGAGGCCACGGTTGAGTAATTAAGAGTTTTGTTAAAGGATCAGCATCTCTATCAATAATTCCAGCATCTTCTTCCCACTTCCAGCAGCCGTCATCAGCCAGAACAACCCCAAAAAAGTAAGTACAGCAGACCCTCCCCTTTTGCGCAACCCTAAGACCCGCACCCCCTTGCTGTTGCACCCCTGGCAGCAACTTCCCCAACCCCCAAAAGCTTAATCCCCTCCTCCAGCCCCCTGGGATCCCTCCTGGTCGCCCTACCCTGCTGCCCCTTCTTTCCCTCTCTCCTCTCCATCGCACCCTCCCCTCTTTCTTCCTTGCGGCAGAATCTAGAAAGAAAAAAGAAGAAGAAGTTCAAGGAAGAAATAGAAGAGATCCTTTTCCATATCCATCATAAGATTCCTTCTCAAACCCAATTCTATTTTGAAACTCTATTTCCCTTCCATCCCATATTGATTCCCTAAAGAGACCATCCCATCTAGGTTTTGAGCTTTCCCATATATTTAGATTGATTATTTTCATCCCACACCCTTTCCCTATGAACCCATAGCACTCATAAGATATTCCAACAATTTACTTGGATATCCATAGGTATGCCATTAATTTTTTAAATTTACTGGAAGATTATGGGCAAACCCTCAATTTTAGGGAACTCTTTCAATAAACCCTAACCCTAAAATCAGGTTCACATCACTCTTGTTAAAAATTTATTTGGGTAGCCTATCAACGAAAACAATACTTAAATAGTAATCATAATGATTAAGGATAATTATTGTTGCCCCCCTTGTACTATAGCTTAATTACTAAAGGGACCCAGCAAAAATGAGAAGAAAGACTTTGTTATGTACCTCTCTTTGTTTTGATTAGAGAAGAAGATCGTTTAATTAAGATTAATTTTTTTCTAATTGCTAAGGTAGTGTTGTAATTTATTACTAAGTGTAAGTAATATAAAACGTTAGGTTACTGTAGGATTTTTAGATTAATCAAAGATGCCACATCATCACATAACTAACAGAACTTAATAGCAACGGGGCATCAATAATTATAGGCAAAGTCTAAGGTTGGATTAGTAAGTTCAAAAAGTGTAAGGGATAAAGCAGTAATTAAACTATAGTACAGGGAGACAACAGTAATTATATGATAAGATGAAGTTTGACCAAGGTTGAACCCCACTTGACATTCTCATTACAAAAGAGAAGGGTCGAAAAAACTGAAAAAGGATAAAGTCTTACCTGCTATTAAGCCTGAGTTCCATCATGTGCACAAAGAGATCAATGCAGCGGTGGCTTGCAAGATGAGAGGCATAAACACCAACCAACTCCTCATGCTGCTTTGAAAATAGAAACATGGCATACCTGAAGAAGCATGTACCAACGGCTAAATTAGTAATCCAACATAGTAAAAGCATTAACTGTTGTCGTAGTTGGGATCATTCCTGATGAATAATGGGAAAAAAGCTGGGGTACCAATGGAAAGTCAGGAATCCTATCTTTCTTCCATAATACATAGCACATATAAACATCTGAGCCAAAAAATGATTACTCAATCTAGAATAAATATAATCACATTACTGTACCTGCCCAACTTTCGCGTACAAAATTTGAGAAGATAAATAAGGAAAATCATCCCTAGAAATGGGATTAATTCAATATCTAGTCAGAACAGAGAGCAAGCCTTGGAGCCACAGTATGGTTTCTCCAATGCAACTTGCCGGTCAGAGGTTTGAATCCAGGACAACCTCTCCATGAAGCATGGGTAAGACTGCATACAATCTGTCTGCCCCTCTCCAGAACCTGAGGTAGCAGCAGCCTCATACACCTGAGATGCCCTTTTACAATATCTAGTCAGAAAGTCTTGTTGTCAAGGGAGTCTCCTTAGTAAGACCACTAAATGAAGGGTTGAAATCCTACTCCTAGTCCTTGACAAGAAATTCTGTGACGGAAGAAGTTGTGTCAAGAAAATAAGTTGTCCTCTCAATAGGAATGATAAGTACGAGCTGAAGTACACAGATTTTACCTACCTCTAAAGAAACTTTAATAATTTCAGGTACAAATGTTCAAATTAAATCCTTGATGTCCCAAAGAAGTCTCCAAATAATCTTTCTCTGACATTTTGTCCCTCTCCTGAAACTTCTTGTTCTTATATGCAAAAAATGAGGAGATTGTTCAATGATGAAGGATGTCAATTACAGTATTCTAGACTTCAAGCTCAAACTTCGTCCTTTCATTACCTTGGTTATCAAGGTTCTCCTAGTGAGTGAAAATAAGCAAAAGAGAGGGACTAATTGGTGACTTCAGTTTAAGAAGACTACATAAAGGAGTACCAATACTCAAGAAATAGATGATAAGAAGTGGCACACTTGCCTATCAAGCAGTCAGGACCATCTTTCAAAGAGACCTAACAGGAGAGAGAAAAGTGATACTGAGAAATGCAACCATGGAGCATGCAACAGCATTTTTGCATTCCCTAAAAGTAAAGTAACAAGTGGATGATGAATCATAATGGTTCCATCATCTACTGGTGCAAAATACACAAAACAGAAAGGTCTGAATTGCTAGGAGACACTCATGAGTCATGAAAGCACAAGCCTTAAATTTATGTGCTGCATCTTTTGATACTGCAGCTATTAGCTTAGTATTTCATTTAGCTCTGAACCACCCCACACCCACCCTGAGGGCCTGAGCAACCTTTGATCTTGAGAAAACATGAATTACTTTGAAGAAAATTCACTACACAAAATGATCGACTTGCATACTGTCAATTTACAGACCAAATACTGATTATTGTTGGAAATGATCAGTAGATTTCATTGCTACTGGGAAGCACTCACATATGGAGGATGAGATCCCCAACGGTCATAAGCTTCTCTCTGAAAGCATCCTTCATCTGGTCAGCAAGTAGATATCTTAGAACAAGCACTAAATGTGCCCCAAAACGAATCATCTGAGGATCACCATGAGGCCTGCAATAAACCAATAGAAAAAAAAGAGGACCCGTCCATGATTAGGCATTTACCCTAAAGAAAGATATAGACCACATGCACAATCAGAGTCCTTAAAACCCAGAATGTTCAGCAATCTCCATTGCTAAAAGCAGGGGCAGGGGAAGGCAATGGAGTGAGTTTTCATGATGTTCACATTAATCCATTAATTATGTAATTTCACCACCAGTAATCAAAAGTGGGACTAATGAACAAAAGCTTTGTGTAATTCCATGAGCCACCTCTGAAATGAGAGAACCCAGAATAAATTCATATCGAAGAGTTATGAGATACTCAAGCATTTACAAGCACAATGAAAACCACTTCTTTGGCATTTACGTATTAGCTGGTGCGTTTGTAATAGATGGATAGCATACTTCAGTAATATCACAAGAGGGAATAATTAAATAATAAGAATATTAGGATGTGATCCAGTGAAGACATTGATCACAAGTCACGATCCAAACCTCCAGGCTCCAAATGGATGCAAATATAGTCCTCAAATGGAGATGAAGTAATAGATTACCTAAATTCGTTAACGTCAACTTCTGACGGTGATATCCATGACCATAGAAGGTCTAAGAGATGCGGTATATTTCCCAGCATGAGGTTCATCTGTAATTGTGAGAGGAACATTCATGAACAAGTTATATGGAATCAAAATAAACCATGTCTAAATGATGACATTATCATAAACTGAGAAAATATATATTGTGCAAAGACTTAAGAGAAATTGAATATGGTGGGCAAGGGGACAAAATCAGGTTTCAGCATAAGGAATCCGATACAGTTATTACTGAGACGTACTATCATATAAATGAACTTTCTTCATTTCTTCTTGATATCCATACAAAATACTGCATTCATTATAGATCAAAACTGTACAACGATAAAGATGGAAAGCAAAGTAGTTTAACAAAGAATATACAAATAATTTTGCAGATTGAAGAGGAAAATTTACAAAACAAATATCTCAAATGTTTTACTTTTTCATTGCACCAAAATACTCCAGGACCCTTGGTATTCCCACAGTAAATTTTGGACCATGTCACACAATAAGGGAAGGAATCCATCATGCATGCCTGGAACCTGACTTCAGGGAACTATTCATATTCAGACTTGGCAAATGCATTTAGGTGGTTGACAGATTCAATGATGATTCCATCTTCAATATCACAACGAACACATCATAAGGCCAGTCTGATATCCCATTCCTTGGTTGTTTGCTGTGTGCTAACAGAGTTGCTGGTAACCAAGGAATGCAAATCAGGTGGCAGGTAATTTAGCAAAGCAAACACTTGTTAGACACCAAACATGTTTTTGGGACTCTATTGTGAATGTAGTCTTTTGGTTGAAATTCTTAATAGGTAAGGGTTGTGAGTGCAGATTCAGGTGAGAAGGGCCAGCTGTATTAATATGTCTTTCATGTGTGTTTCATCTGCACTTTCCTATTTCAAATAAAATTGGTTATTCATCAGATCCAGATTGGCAAGATAAATACATTTTCCAAAAGAATAACAACCAACCTTTCTAGTTGGTTTCCCCCTTACCCTTTTGTTTCAGCCTCAACCTAGACAGTATAAACAAGATCGGGCAGAACCTCACCCCCATGACCATACCCTGCCCAACCACAAAAACAATACAAAAAAAGGTCAATTTTGAACAAGAACCATTCTGATAGAAAGGCAGCCAAACGCGTGCCAAGAAGCCTGCCTTGACACAGAAATATTTATGATCCACAAATTAACACAATATGAGTCTGAAGGATGGCTGAATAAACAACCAGAAGCCAGCAACCTAGATGAATTCCTGTTTTTTCTAAAGATTGTTGGTTGGTTTTAGTCAAGAGTAGTTAGGTATTACGTTTTTTTTTTTTTTTTTTTTTTTTTGGTGAATGTCTGTTTATTATTTCCCCATTACCAATTAAGTCATTATATATAAACCCCCAAGGTTACACAGTCTGATTCTCTTTCATTATTACTTACATGCTATCAGAATAAGATCTCTAGGAACTGCTGCTACAACCTTCCTGGAATTGTCACCTTTCAAAGTCTCAATCATCATTTTGAGAGTTTCTTCGGTTTCTATTTAAAAGTGATGCAGCATCCTATGCTGTATCTATGGAATTGTTTTGAGACTAGTTCTTCATTGAAGAATAGTAACTAGGTCTCCTTCCTTCCTAATGGAGACTGTTTATAGTGAGGAAGGATGCATTAGCTTAAGAATCAGGTTTTATCAATTTTTTTGACCAAATTTTGGGGCCAGAAGTGGACAACGACATTGTTGGGGGTTGACATTGAATTTTGGCAGGAAGGGGCTTGAAATCAATCTTTCATCAATGTTTTGGAACTGATTTTTGTAGGAGACTGACTCTCATCAAGTTAGTATAAGAAATTAAGCATGAACCTTCTAGGATTTTGGTGCTAAGATCCACCTATTCAAGGTTTTGGGATCTTTCTTAGAATTTTTGGTACATGTTGCAACTTTAATAGTTTTGTGCTTATTGAAACATCAGAACCATCACAGGCTGTCACTACGGGGATAATATCTTCATCATCCAACTATATCACTGGGAAGAAGCATGGTATGAAATCTTGCAAAAATTTTCCTTTCGGAGGTTTCTAGGCCAACCAAACGAAACATACCTGACAAAAAAATTTGACAGGTTGACTGGAATTTTGACAAAGCTTCGTCAAAATTTCAGTATTTCGGTCTGAAATCTTGAAGCCTCGGAAATTTCAATTGAAATCTCAGGAATTTTGGAACACAGAACACCTATTTAGGTAACTAGTTTTGCATTATGATCATTTAGATGTGTTAATACAGCCTAAAATAGGGTTTCCATGAATGTGAATCCATACTTTAAGAATGTGGAAATACATTCAGATTTGACAAGACAAACAACAAGAGAACAAATCCAAAAGACCATTGAGGGCTGTTCTTTTAACCAAACTAACCATGGGAATGCGTTTATATAGGCCTTAAAATAGGTTCTCCAAAAATAACCAGTAAAACTCGCTGAAACGCACCACCTAAACCTGGCAGAATTCGTACAAGATTCCTGCGAGATTTCAGTTGTCTCAAGGTGGCCAAAACCTCGAGAAAAGAAGAAATCTTGAACCTTGAGAGGAGTTAGAACAAATTACCAACCTCCAACAACAGAAGAAAATTGTTAGGTTGATGTGGATTTAGAGGAGAAGTATCATGGTTCCAATTTACAAAAATAAAGGAGATATTCAAAATTGTAATAACTATAAAGGCATTAAACTGATGATTCATACAATGAATTATGGGAGAATTATGGGAGAATTATTGAAACCTGTTTGAGACACTAACCACAATTACGGTGAACCAATTTGGGTTTATGCCCGGAAGATCTACGATAGAGGCTATTTACCTAATTAGGAGACTTATGGAAAGGTATAGAGAGTGTAGGAAAAACATTCATATGGTATTCATTGACCTAGAAAAAGTTTATGATAGAGTTCCTAGAGCGTCAATTTGGCAAGTACTAGAGAAAAGAAGGGTCGCAAGTAAATAGGCGGACATAGTTAAGGATATGTATGATTGTTCAGTGACAAGTGTAAGAACAGTGGAGGGACAAAGTAATGAATTCCCAGTTACAGTTGGGCTACATCAAGGATCAACTTTAAGCCTATATCTATTTGCACTTATCATAGATGAATTAACCAAAGACATTCAAAATAAGGTTCCTTGGTGTATGCTTTTTGCTGATGATATTGTGTTGATAGATGAGACTCAAGTAGGGATTAATACCAAATTAGAATCATGGCAAGCAACTTTGGAATCAAGAGGCTTTAAACTAAGTAGAACACAAACAGTAAATCTAGTTTGTAACTTTAGTCATGATTGGGCAGACAATGAGGCGGTGAAACTTGACCATAAGGACATATATCAGTGTGATTGTTTTAAGTACCTTAGTTCAATCATAAATAAAAGAGGTGATATAGATGATGATGTTTCCCAAAGAATCAAAATAGGGTGGATGAAGTGGGAGAGGTGCGTCGGGGTCTTGTGTGATCAGCGTATTCCATTAAAGCTTAATGGAAAATTCTATAGGACCGTCGTTTGACCAGCTATGATGTATAGTGCACAATGTTGGCTGTTAAAAAGAATCATGTAAATAAACTCAATGTAGCATAAATGAAGATGCCAAGATGGATAAGTGGCAAAACTATGAAGGATAAGCTAAGGAATGATTATATTAGAGTTGGTCTGAGAGTTGCTCCCATAAGTGATAAGCTACGAGAAAGTCATTTGAGGAGGCACAGCCACATTTAACGGAGGTGTATAAATGCCCCCGCACGGATAAGTGATATAATCCAATTTGAAGGAACTAGGAGAGCTAGGGGCAGACCTAAGATAAACTTAAGAGAAGTAGTGAGAAAGGATATGCATAGTTTAGGTCTTGTATCTTGTATGGCCTTAAACAAAAGTGATTGGAGGGCTAGAAGCCATCTAGCCGACCCCATTTAGTAGGGAAAAGGCTTATTGTTGTTGTTGTTGTTGTTGTTGTTGTTGTTGTTGTTGTTGTTGTTGTTGTTGTTGTTGTTGATGATGTGGATTGGTCACAACCGACAGAATCACTTGAACTAGACTAAACATGCCATTGATGCAGTGCGGAATACCATTGATGCACATTTTCAGGGGCAGTTACCAAACTCCATGGAAAATTAGAGAGTTGATTTGGTGACTCATATTGATACAATCGTGGAGTTGTCAGATCATCAAAATGTTATGTAATTCTGATTTTTAATAAATGTAGAACTACTGTGAGCACTCAAAGCCACGGTGATGTGAACCCAGACTTAGGGCTACGATTTCTTGGATGGATTCCCTAAAATTAATGGTTCGCCCAGGACAATCTTCTTTTGAACCAACAAAAAATATAATCAATGGGATGCAAAAGAGATTTAGGGACGGTTCTTAGGAATTCTGCCGCAAGAACCAGAAAATAAAAGAAACAGAAAAAAGGAGGAAGAGGGGGTATCGCAAGAAAGAGACGAGGGAGGCGCTGGAGTGGCAAAGCAGGGGCTGGGGAAGGGCTGCAATGGAGGGAGCGGGGCTCAACTAGGTCTACAATGAAGGGAAGGGACTGGAGTGGGGTTGTACTTGCTTGGAGGTTGCTGGAGAAGAAGACTGCTGGTTTGCCGCAAAATGGCTACTGCAATTGAATCAAGACACCAAGAATCCGCCATGGCCTTCCAAGAGAACCACAATCTGTTTCCCACAAGTAACCTTCAACCTTTATTTAATGAAGACTAAAATTTACAATGAAAGACTTGGCTTATTTATAGCCTTATATCAAAAAGATAGAACCTAACTCAAACTGGGAGACTCTATTTGGACTCAACTAAAACTTAGAAATCAACTTAACTACGGCTTCCTTCATAACATAGGATACCCTGTTTACAACACAACAAGCCTTGTCCCAACTAAATGGGATCGGCTACATGGATTCTTGCCTTCCAATATCAGCTCTGTTTAAAGCGATATGCTAGATACAAGGCCTAAACTATGCATATCCTTTCTCACCACTTATCTTAAGGTTATCTTAGGTTTACCCCACTCGTCTAATTCCTTCAATGTGGATTATATCACTTCTTCGTACAGGGGCATTTACCCGCCTTCGTTGAACATGGCCATGCTGACCTAAAATAACTTCTCCACTAACCCTAACCCTAACCCTAGAATTACATCACTTCTTAATCCCTAAGATTTAAGAGACCCTGATTTTCAAATCCTAGCTTCAACAATTCAATTCTGAAATTAAAGCTACAGCAATGTCACAGGATTAGCACTCCACCCCTAGCCTCTGAACCCTAGCTGAACCCTAGAATTCTAGGACATAATTCCAACAAACTAAACCCAAGAATTAGGTTACATCACCCTAGCTTCCTCCATCTAAGATCTTTTCACACAAAACTCGATTATCACCCAAGCAACTCCAACCAACAAGTCTACCCAAGCTTGACCAAATCATTGTCAAAGCCCAAGTACTACCCAACCCAAACCGTAGTCCCAAATCCCACACATAACCCTAAAATTCCATTCACTATTAAAAACCCATAAATCTAAACTTCATTTGATAAAACATAAATTCCAGTACTATTCTGCCATGAAGGAAACCTTAAACCTTCATTGACAGACTCTCCATCATTCAATTGACATAAACCCATTATCAACCTAGTTTGGCCGCAATTTGGCTTGTCCACACCTGCTTCCTCATTGAAAATCCTGTTTACCGGCTTCAATTTGATCTCCTATCGATCTAAGACTAAATCATACGTATGAAGCGGGAACAAGTTAATTACATAACACACATCATCCAATTTGATTTATCACCTCTGTTCCTTCTTCCATTTTTTTTTTTTTGGATGAATAAATAAGTATATTAAAGACGACGACGCTAATACAACACCGCAAACAAAGAGAAAGAGATAAAAACACTAGCAAACCACATAGAAAGAATGAAGAAAGATGGCCAAATAGGGCCAAACAACTATTTAGCGGATTTCTTCTTTTTTCTTCTTTCTTCTTTTTCTTAGAAGACTTGAGGTCCACCAAGAAATCGTCACCAAATGGGTTGTGCTCTTTAGCGGGGCGATTGCTCCTACGACACTCAGCACGGTCAAGGGCAAGCGAAGGGGGAGAGAGGAGAGGATCCGAAACGATGTCGGAAGTGGTTGGGCTACAGGCCTGAGGTGAAATAGTGCAAGCAAATTTGGGGGAGTGGGCTTGGAAGTTCTGAGAAGGGGAGATGGGCGAGATTAGAGCAAAGCTAGAAATGGGCTGATTAGACCCATGGGCCAAAGGGTCCAGAGAAGAGTGTGAGGCCAGCTTATGGAAAGAATTAGGAAAAGAGGGCTTGGGCCCATTGGGTAAGGGGCCCAACAAAGAGGGTTTAGGGGGGGTTAAATTGGACAAGTTGAAATCTTGGGAAATTCCACTCGTTCTTGCTTTACTAAAAGAAACCAAATCTTGTGAGATATCTCACTTATTTCAAGTGACGAGACAAGTGTAGAGGTGATATAAGTTGTAGTTCTCGGTCATGTCAAGATCTCAACCCAAACTTGAACCAGGCCACAACATATGAGGGTCCCAGCTAGATCAACTACAGATATCTTGATTAGATCTTGCCGAGATAGAGAGGTTCACCACAGAAGGTTTTTACCTGCTGCTACTTAACTTCACCCATTTGAACTTTGAAATTTGAACTAAGAACATGTTTAATATATTAGAACTGCTTTGATCTTTAAACTTATCCTTTAATATATGAGTATATGATGCATTGATATAATGACGTGTCTAATAGACCATTTCAGGGTTTAACTTCAGCGTAGTGGTTTCCAACTTGGGATTTGAAGTCGAACACAAATTTAGACTATTTATTTCATAAAATCTGAAGCACCACCATATTCAAAAGGCCTTAAAAAGTGAATAGAAAGTTTCATCCCAGCCTCAAATTGAGGGGGGGAAATTCCACCAAGTCAGTGAAATTTGTCAATTAGCTGTCTTGGGAGGGTGAGATTGCCCTTGAGATCGACTTCTGGAACTACGCTAGTAACAGGTAAAATGACTACTCCAGTTATCCCAACAAATTGCCCTTCTAATGTGGTAAAGTTCATCTCTGAATAGAAAACATTGCTTTCCTTTTGGGTTTATTTGGAAAAGGAAATGAAACATTCGACGTGTCAGAATGACTTGGATAGAAGTGGTGAGGAAAGCAATGAATAATGGTTCTAAGTTGACAGCATCCACATTTTGAGTAAAGTTTGAAAAGGCAACTGATTAGCAAGATGCAAACTTGTGCTCTTAGCTTCAGACAGTTTTAAGTATAATTATTAAAGCCTTACTCCTAACCTCAATTTGACGATGCTGCTCCTTACATCCTCGGGAAACAGCTTCATGAACCATATCCCTACACCATACACAAACATAAGAGGATATGCATCAAATAATGCCACCATAAAGGATGAGAAAACGTTGAGCAACTCTGCAGAGTGTTATACCCTGAATGGAGCTTCTGAAGTAGAGCAGAAAGGTCCCTCGGTTGTTGGCTGAGAACAGGACATGGCCAACTGTCGGAACCATTTGAAGACAGCAAAGCTTGGTCTCCCTGTCCAGGACTTGTTTCTATTGCATCCCCATAACCTCGAAACAGCTCATTTCTTCCCTGTTGAAACCGGGCCAGTTCTAAATCGACTTGAACATCAAGCCATGACTTGGCCATTGCCCAACAAGCTGACTGCAAAAGTTCGTACATCATGAAAAATCGAGACGGAAATATCCCATATGAGGGGAGGTAAATATAAAGAGAGTATTTACTGACATGAAGAAGCATTGTCATACTTCTCTAATCCAAAATCAGACCATGCTAACATAACCATTGAAACAACCACAGCCAAAAGCCTAGCCATAACAAGATTCAGTCCCATTTTTATTGTTACCATTTTGTAGTTTAAATAAACACAAACACAGAAAAAAATTAATGCATATCCATGAGATGTTCTAAGGTGAAACTCTGCAAGGTCAAAAGCCAGTAAAATCACAGGACAAAAATGTGACTAGTAAATCAAACTTTCAAGTAAAGACAAACTGAATATAACCCTTTTGCCAAGATACAGGTTCATGGGTTTGGCTTTGATAAAAATACCATCTGAGCTCACATCAAAATGAATAGTTAAATGATTTAACTATGCTATCTATTGTTGCCATCATCTGAGACATGGATAGAAAAACAATCCTTGCAATCAATACTTACACAAGGGAAATAGAACACCATCAAGATTGACTGTGATGGACATCCCTCTAGAAATTCAGTGCCCTTTAGAACTGGAGGCATCCATGGAACTGCCAATGGAACATGATTTCAGTCCATGGCGAAGAGGAGTTATGTCACTGTTATCAACCGAAAGGTGTTAATTCTTGAGTGATTATGAGACCACCAAGCTCCTTTATTTATTTTTAAAAAAAAGTTTGGAAGAAGCTGGGTGTGGGGCCCACTGGTTTTAGTTCAAAAGATTACCGATGTAAGTTGCCACATCTCAAGTCCAGAGTGTAACTCACTTCAATAGAAAGACCAAATTCTCAGCAGCATCCATAGTTCAATTTCGACCAAAATTTCAGTTTTTTGCCCAGCCAAGATGAAACTTGAAAAGCGAAACTTCCATCTCTGGTTTGGTCCATCTTGGTCAAAATTTCAACCAAATCTCAACCATCTCAACTGTTTCAATAATTTCGGTCCATCTTCTTACTTTAAATTACCTAGTTTCAACAAGATATGCATATTTAGCATATCTCATTTCGGTACTCCTCCAATTTTGCAGATTTTGACCTAAGATCCAACATCAAATCCCTATTTAACCCCTCCAATTCCTACACTCCTTCAGTCGTTTGTCAAGAAACATCCACTTGTTGAATTGATGGAGACTAAACACACCTTGAAGTTAGGTGTGTGCATTCACCCCCAAAATGGTGATTTCTTGATAGTTGATGCATCAAAACATGTTTGTTTAGGTGTGCGCATTCACCTCCAAAATTATTATTTCTTGATAGTTGGTGCATCAAAACATGTTATTTTCAAAACAATTTGTGTCCAGTTTGGGAGCATGATCTATGAATTTATGTAGTTAAATATTTTTCTTGCGGTGTGCTAGTATTTTTATAATTTTTTAGTTTTAAAAATTAAATTCCTACGATATATTTTGAAAAATATAGTATTTATTCATGACAAATGACATTGAATCTAACACATGAGACACCGTCAATCAATCTATGTTCTGATGGGGTCGAATTTATTTATCTGTAGATAATTATTTAGTTAAATTATTTGAAAATTATAACAAACCAGAATCACCTACTGAGGTGCAGCCGCAGGTTAGAAGAAGAAAGCAGAGAGCTAGAAAAAAAAGAAAAGAGAAGAGAATGAAAAGAAGAAGAAGGGGTGAGACGATTCTGCAGTAGTGTTGTCTCTGCCCTCTAATTCCTTTATTAATTGAAAAATCACAGCTCTAAAGCAGTCCCCAAGTCGATGGGAATCCAACTTACTAATTCTAAATACATTCAAAAATAAATACCAACTTCCTAAGGTTCTAAAACTGTTCTAAAAAAGGAAACACAAGTTGCTAGAAAATTAGTTACAGAGTCTACACTTTCTAATTTTGTAGACCACCTAAGGTCCTAAACTTTCTACTCCTGTAACAGGACCAGATTGCTTGCTCTCCACAACCCCTCACTGACCTTTTCTACTACTATTACACATTTTCTGTAAATATTTAAAAATGCCAATCATTTTCTATTTTATACTTTAAAATAGTGGAATACTAGTATAAGTATGTATGTAATTATTGGTGTGGTTAATGATGATGATGTTTATGATATCTTAACTGAAGTACTTTTGCTACAATTTACAACTCTTTGTATTTATCGAAATGGATACACGTCTCTCAATTAGTACGTACAAATGAGTACTTTTTGTTGTTTTTTTAATGCAAAAAACCTCTACCATTGTGTCATTTATGCTTTATGTAGGGTTGAAGCAAAACCCAAATAAAATAACCCATCAAAATAGAGCTGAAACCACCCATCGAGATGCTCTGGAAAAATTCCCAAGTTTCAACCAAGTTTGCCAAATTTAGACCACAACTCTATTTCGAGGCAGGTCGAAACTGGCCTCGCAACCAAAATTTCGAACCTTGGCGTCATTGGGTATTTGGATAGGAACACAAGATTACTTGTTCAATAATTTCGATTAGGTCGTTCTGAATTTCAACCCATATCCTCAATTCCTCATGGTTAACAAAATCAGTAAAGCAATCATGACATATTCCCCTAAGTGCCATGGCAATCAGGCGGCCACATGGCATCACCTTGATGAACAAAACATTCTAGTGTATCTGTTTTTATACAATCATTCAGCACGAATAGCATATTCAAACTTATATAATTCTACTTATAAGCTGGATAAATATTAAAGAGCCGTAAGAATGCAAGATTATCGTAAAAATTTTAAAAGTAATTTAAGAACTTAATAAATAAAAAAATTTTAAAAAAATAAGAAGTTCATCTCACCATAATACCATAGAAACATAGCCTAATAACAAATGATTATGATTTGTATGAATATGAAAGTAATAACTATACTTATCTCGATGATTTCAAATAAGTGCCCTCTGCCTAGACCTACAATCATTCTACAGATGACCTCAGCCCTCATTTGACCCTGTTTCTTTAATCTTAAGATAATCTCATGATTCTCATTTCAAGCTAACAAAGTGAACCACCAATAGCATACGGTGTTGTGGAGTAAATTTCGATCATTTAAAAAAAAATCTAAATATGGACCACTCATTTGTCATATAAAAGTAGGGAATAAACTTAGGGCTGCTACTACTACAAACACCAAGATGTAGGTGATACCATATGAATCTCATGACAGAAAGAGAGGATTCATATCCCACCCTCCTCTTTATCATGCAAATTTTTTAAATAAATCGAATAATATGAAAATTGCATCAAAATGTCCATAGTTCTACTTCTATCATCAGCTTTTCTACTCGCCAGGTAAATTCTCTCATAACACATTTTAAATGTACTACTATTTTCTTCTCTTTTGATTGCTGATATGAAGACGCTTACCAATAATTCCTTGGCAGTGGGTGAAGTTCTATCTTGCTCAAGGAGAGGGAAATTTTATTTATTTACATCATGCTCTTCCTTAACTTACATTTCATTTTGAATTACAGCATAAAGTATAAAGTTTCTTATTGCTATCTCATACAGACATTAAGTCAATCCTAAACCATCATTGTTCCCTTCTTCCTGTAGACAGTTTCTATTTCTATGTCCTCCTCCCTATTCCTTCTCTAATATTCCTTCAGTCTTTTTCAATGAAAAAGGGATGATAAGTGTACAGAAATGTTGATATGCAGTCAGTGTCCAATACATGTGAAATTTGCTCAAAAAATGAGAAACAGTCATACACAATAACTCATTATCCCAACTAAATGGGGCTGGCTATAAGAAATGGGCATATCTTCATCAAAAAGTATGAACAACATTACATAGACGGGGGAGAGAAGCAGTAAAGAACTTGAATCGCCAAAATGATCATTGGAAGGATTAAATTATCACCAAAAGTAATGTTCAAACACTTGGTAATTTTAACTATTCATGCATAAAACTAATGAGGACATCAGTCGACAGTTCCGAGTCTACCAGCTGACGCCAGTGTAGAGATCACCCCGCAGCAGCATCTATGTGGATGGACAACGAGTTCAGATGCTATCGGATTGCTAGAGTCCTATGGTTCGATGAGGAGCATAGCCTATAGGCAGTTTGTTGTTTTTCTATTCTTGAGTCCTAATGGGTTGGGTATTAGACTGTTATTGATTTTTATTTTGTTATGTTTTGAGTCTTTGTGGGTTTGGGCTTGGATTATTGTTGGCCCAAATTTGGGTTATTTTGAGTTTGGGTTGATCCATGCGTATATTTAGCCCACGGGTTAAATTCTTTTAATTTTATTGGGGGTTTCCAATTTTGCCCCTAAATATTAGATTTGGGTAGAGAGTTAATTAGGGTTAATCTTGGGAATCCAGTTGTAGGGTTAGGATGGATTTTTCTATTTAAATCCTTGTAATGGGAATCGATGGATGAATTAGACCAATGAAACATTGAATGGAAAAGCTTCCCACGTTTTTTCTCTCCTGGCATCGTCTTCTCTTGTTTTCTTCTCAAGGTAAGTCTCTTTTCCCCATCTTCTCTCTTCTCTGCATGAATTGAGTCCCCACCTGTCTCTTTTTCTGTCCAGCAGCCTTCTTGCTGCCTTTCTCTCTTTTCTTTCTCACTTTTCTCAAAAAAAAAAAAAAAAAAAAAAGAACAAAACCATCTTCTTCTGTCCAGCATTTCTGCTACCCTCTTTCTTCTTTGGGATCTTCATTCCTCTTTCTCTTTCTATCTATTCTGTCCGGCAGACTTTACTGCTGCATGCTTTCTTTGTCTTTTTTTCTTTTTTAACCATTGCTTGCAGCCCCCATCAGAGCCCGCAGGTAACTTATTCTCTATCCTATATTCCTGTCTTTTATTATTGCAGTAGGTTCGTGAAGATAAATTATAAGGTTTCTTTGCATTGTTCTTGCTGAATTATCTGTTAGAATTTTCATCTTGACCAGGACAGCAAATATTCTTTTAGGATTCTTGATAATTTTGCATTATTAGGCTTATGATGCCATGATCCCTATCCCCTTGTTTCTCTATTTTATTCTTGTTTAGTTGTGTTCATTACTTAGGACTGATTGCTCTTCCTCTGCTTTAATTGTCTTTATCTGCATGCTTAATCAGATTTCAGTTGCTGCAAGTTCTTTTTTTAACTACCTGTCAAGAATAGGTGTCTCCCTCTAAGAGTCTAGTAGCGAACTTTCTAGGTCCCCTAGTTTCTAGGGTTTCCCCTGCATCAAAAACATTTAGACCATTTGTGGATAATACAGCAAAATGCATCATAGGGTCTCCTCAAAAGAACTTCCTGAAAAATTCGCAAAATAAACTGAATATGTTTCCATCTAATAAAATATGATGAGGAATTGAACAAGAATGCGTGCTAATCAAACAGCAAAATTGAAAGGGCATTCTCAAGTCACAGACAAATACCTCCCAGTCTGTGCACATAGGAAGCAAGCGTTTCAAATTACTACAGTGTGCTGCATACACGGCCGCCTCGTATTTTTCACCATCTTTCTCAGCCACTCTCTTTAACATGGAGAAAGAAAAGCAGAAGAATATTAGCATTATGATTTATGAACCACCGTCTAGAACTTAATATTCTTTACAAATTAGGGGAGTGAAAAGGACCATTGCACTAGCTAACCATTCAGCCTAAACTTCTTAGATTCTTAAGATGCATTAGAAATCGTGATGCAGTTCGACTGCCTAAGAACAGACTCAGGTGTTGGGATTCCACAATACACAAGCACCATTAGGTGTCGCATATCCCTACATCACCAATGCGAATCATCGGCGTTGGTCTAGGTTATTAAGTTTTAAAGTGTCATTCATTTTAACCTTAGATTCGCAAGTAATCTGGTTATGACTTGACTGTGAGTCCGGTAAGTAATCCTAGTTTTGGGTAATAGTGTTCCTCCTTTGTGTCCTAGTTTGAATTTGAAAACCATGCCAGCCGTTGTGGCGAATGCTCAGTTGAGCCACTAGCTTATCAAATAAGAATGATCATGTTGTGCATTTCCGCCCTTCGAATTATTGGTTCTAATTTCATATCCTCCCCCTCCCTCAAATTTTTATCTCCCCCTACCCTGCCAAGTTTCCATTGAAAGATCTTCCTAGCTGCTGAAATTTCAGCAGATAGAAACATATCTTCAAGCATTCAACCTGCTATTCCCACCAATCAGTAAGTTGAATATTCCTCAATCCTCTAGGAATCAACCCTAGCTTTCTCTCTTTTGGTTTTCCCTTTTTCCACTTCTCCTAGACCTAAATCACCCACAGACCATTCCATAATCAGAAACAGCTCATATTCTGAATACTCTGCTGCCCCAGTAGGAGACTTGAACCTAATTGCAGTTTGCAGCCCAAAATCTCCAAAACCCTACAAAACCTCATCTCTGGTTCTTCATGGAAAACCTAAATTTCATCAAGCCCAATACAACCATCAGAACCTTACCAAATGCAGCTTGAATCTACCCCTTCCCTATATGGAAATCTGAACCAATCCTCCTGCCCTAACTCCACTACTTCAAGTCTTCACCAACCAAAAACCTGAACCCTAATCATAAATTGCTGAAACTTCAATTCGAAAAGCATTCCACCACCAACAAAACCATAAACCATCACGATAAACTCCTCTTCATTCAATTGACAAAATCTAATGCAGGCCCAGCACCAAATAAGGGCTCCAGGGCTTGATGCCCAGCAGCTAGGGCTGCCCAACAGCAGAGTAGTAATAGAAGTCTGAGCTATATCAAGTTTATTTCAGAATCTTTAATTTTCAATTAAAGAGGGATTCCATCAATTACAGTTGAATTTCTACAAGGCGTCTAGATCTACTCTTGTTTTGTATTTTGGATATTCTAGAATGAGTTCCGATAGAATCCTTGTTAGAATAAGAGTCCTTAATCCAATCACGGTCCTAGTTTGAATGACCTTCTAAGGTTGAGTCCTAGTGTGAGTTCATCCATGTAAGGCTATAAATAAAGCCTTTATAGCTTGTAAACAGAGACAGACTTCTTAGGTTTTCATTCCTTCCCCTTTCCACTGCAATCTCCCCTCCCCTCCCCCTGGATTCCAGCCCTAACACAAATCTCTTTACTAATACCTAAAATTCTGCAGCTCATCTTCTTCCCAAAACCCTAGCAACCAACCCAACTCTTACATCTCCCTAACCCTTTAACCAAATCTAATTCTTTCTAGGATACATCTTCCCCTACCCCTAATCTACCTTCGACCCTGGACTTAACCCAAGCCATTGGTCCAGAAACCCAAGAATACTAGGACCCTAATTTCTAAAAACCCTTAATTCTTTAAACTCTGATCTGAGATTCAGTTCTAAATTTCAATATAGAGCAAAATTCAGATCTGGAAATCATCAAACCTTAGACCCTTAGCCCTACCCGAACTCTGTAGACCCTATTCCCATCCCTAGAACCACCCTATTCAGCCCAAAACCTACAATTGTGGAATATCAAAATAGAATTACTGCTAGTTCAAATGAATAAGATCCTGAAAATAAACCCTAGATTTGGGGTTTACATCAATCACTAAACCCTAGATTTTGGGTTTAGATCGCTTACCAGTTCATACTAAATCTTGTATACTGGCTCCTGTTTGATCTCCTACCAATCCAGGACTACATCAAGGGCAACCACATCAATGGGGAATACATATATACTTATCAAGGCCTATGTGCAAACCAAGATCTCTTTTTTCAGCGATGGGCCTCAGCCACACTCAGGGGTGGCAAATCTAATCCACCAATCACATGCATTAGACCGACCAGTGTTAATGTTCTCTATAGGCTTAGCCAAAAGGAAAAATACAAGTCATTCATGTATAAGAAGAAAAATGTTGTTGCAAAAGTAAATGTATATAAAACAAAATTGAAAAAGTACTATCAAAATGAAAAGAGTACTATTTTTCTTTTTTTTGGCAAAAAAATATATTAACGTGTCTGAGCCGGAGTAAGAGTACTATGTAAAGCCACAATTGGCAATACTCCATATGAGCTCTAGCTCCATTACCCACACCAACAATGCAAATTATTGGTGTTTTTAATACTCTTAGAGATTATTATCACGGTATCAAGGCTTTAAGGTGTCCAGGAAACAATGCATCCAAGAAGGAGGGGAAGAAACCAATGCAACACCAAACAAGGTACCCAGGCATTGCCTTAAAAAAGGTGACACCAGGATCCCTAAAACCACAATAGCGCCTGGACACCTAGGTGAAACCTTGACAATTGTGCTCTTAACTAAATAAGTCCCATAACGTAATAACAATAGAAATCTTCTACGATGGAGTAATGGCAAACAGATTGAGTTTTCTTAGGTTACCAACTTATCTGCCATATCCTTCAGTCAATTGGTTTTCTTGCCAATGACCCACCCAGCAATCCATGCCAAGTACTTAATAGCATTTAAGGCTCATTAAAGGGAGAAGTTGATTCAGAGCACAAAAGTTTTAAGCCACAAATATAGGAAGGGGGGAACTCAGCAGAATAGTAGGGTTGCTATATTGTGACCTAGTGGTCCCATGGTCACAGGTTTAAGTCAGGAAACACCCTCTCAGAGAAGCACAAGTAAGGCTCTATACATTATGACCCTCTCCAAATCCCATAGAAGCAAAATTCTCTTGCCCTGTGTGCACCATTTTCAGGAAACAGCTTCACCAAAGCACACCATGACTCTCCCTTAGACCCCACAATGGCAAAAGCCTCATGCATTAAGTATGCCCTTTTAAATATAGGAAGGAGAACAAAAGAGCATACAAATCATTCCAGAATTGCAAGCAGAATCTACAAGTCAGAGTCTTGAAGTCCCACCTCAGAGGCACAATAACAGGCCCATTTCCAAAGACGCAACTGGTGTCCAACGCCACTTTCCAGTTCAATGGCTTGCAATGTTCTGCTCCTTCCGTTCTTCACCAAAGCCTCAATTGAAGGAAATTGATCCAACCCTCCAAATGGACACAGAGTTGCTGCCCTCCATGGCTACCAAAAGGAAGACCATATCAATCCTGGGAAATAATTCAAGACTAGTACACTTTGAAGAAAGGATTTATAGCAGAAATTTTACCTGCCCCGCAGATCGACATAGCTCACATGCCTCCTCCACTCTTCCAGCTCTTAAAAGAGTCCAAACATCCTCTAGGAGAGATTCATCTTGCTTCTGTTCAGAAAAGACAGTTGTTATTAGCTTTCAGAAGAAATTTGAATGCCTGTTGTATCCAAAAGTAACACCATGTCCCAACTCCCAAAAAGAATAAACATCATAAGCAGAAAAACACACAATGCATTATGGATTCCAACTATAACCATAAACAAATCCTAGCTGTTTGCATTTGAGAGATCTCTTTACTTAAAAATATAATTGGCCAACTAGATTGTTTGAGAAATCATTAATCAAGGAATAAAACAATCCAACAGCCAGAATGATCTGAAATTCAGGTCAACTGTAGACGACTAATACATCTATCATCAAAGAAACCCTATATCCAGAACTTCAGGAAATAGATTATTTGCAAGTTGGTGAGTATAAACGCTGACTTCAAGAACCAAGAAATTATGATTGACATTCATAATCAGGCACGAGAAACTGATTTAAAATGATTTAGATTTGAGGACTTAAAAAATAAACAGCAAGAATTATGAATCCACGATGAAGGCTAGAAGAAAAGAGAGGTTAAAAGAATGGAGAAGCAGAATATGGAGATGATCACACATGAACAGAACTAAAAAGATATCACCTGGTAATCATGGGATCGGTCTCCATAAACAGCTGGAATCCACCAGCACCCAAATCTAAACCGGAAAGAAGCAGCTAAGACTTCCAAAAAATCAATGACCATAAGCAGCTTTCCATTTCATTGACTAAAGGAAAGAAAAAGCGGCAAAAAATGAAGACCAAAATTATGGATGATTCAAAAGGTTTCAGGAATTGACTGAGAACCCATTCCAATTTGATTCTTCAAACTATGGTAGTGAGTTTGGCTTGTTTAAGATAATTCCTCAGATTTACTATAACACTAGCAATGGGTCATCTCGACTAATACAATGATTTTTCTTTTTTCTATACAAACACATTAGAAAATTGTTTAAGTGTCCACATAATATTCTACTTTGAAAGAGGTTAAAAAGCAGTATATGTTTTCTAGCCAAAGAATCCATAAAGGAATAACTTTTGAGTTAGAAAGAATAAATAACGATAGTACTTGAAAGAAAAAAAGAAAGATACAATGACAGAGAAAAGAACAAAAGGTACCACAGAACCCAGAAAAGCAATCCATCAACCATAACCAAAATTTGCTTTAAAATGTAGTGGATAAAAACATATAGGTAGCAAATTATCCATTGAGACCAGCAGTTGCAAGGCCCTGCTGGTATTCTATCATACTACTATATAAAAGTACAACCTCAATTCAGTTATGGTATGTTTTTTCATTAGATCAAAATACCCCTTCCCTAACCATAGACACCCCGATGGAAAACATCCCTTCCCAAATTCTTTCGAAAATACACAACTCTTAAATGGGAGAGACGTGAAGAGTTACAATTGCATGAGAGACACATCTCTAAAATTTCCTCCATTGAATGGGTTACATCTCTCCTTTCGAAACCCAATGCCCGCGTCCGAAAAACCCTTTCCACAGACCTACGCAACTCTCCACCATGCAACGCAACATTGCAACCTCGTAAAAATGCCCACGCAAAACCGAGCGGCATTACACCTTACAAAATGAGTACTGTTCCATGTACCTGAATATCTTGCCTAGAATTTTTTTTTCTGGGCAGCAGTCTCCAGTTTTTTTGAAGACCAAATCATCAACCACTTTGCCAATTGATGTTCCTATCTTTTTGGGAGATGCACACATGTATCTAAAAGGGAGACTTGATCCCAATTCTGAGTTATTACATTGGCTGGATTTAGCTACGAACATAACCTTCTATTTTTGGACCCCCTACTTTCTAATTCCATTCCATCAACATATCATCCATTCTACTTATCAGATACATCAAATTTCCAGTCAGTTGTCACCTACACTAGACCTTCATTCAGTCTATGTCTGAGTCCCAAACCACCAGATGTTGAAGAATCCTTCTGCTTTATCTAGAGCCTATCATCATTCACTTCAAATTCAAGCAATTTCCACAATCTGGTTTTGCTAGAACCATACCTCCTAATTTCTGAAACTCTTCATGATTTGATTTAATCCTGAGGTTTTATACTGAGTTACTGACTTTATAGAAACTGGAATATCATACTTGGAACCCTTACCTTTTGCTTACATTTTTACATTACTGGGGTTCTCACTGGTATTGAGTACCATAAAACTTGTTGCTGTTCTATTTCTTCTAGCCTTCTTTCACTTTCTTCTATTTCTTCTAGCCTTCTTTCACTTTCAGCAAATTCAGGCCTGCAGATTCAATCAGTTATGTTTCATCTATTGCTTTCTCTCTTTCTTTCTTTCTTTCTTTCTTTTTTAATTCAAATTTTCCACCTACCTTTGGTGTTGTTTCAGGTTTAACACATCTAATGCTTCCTCATTGTTTCTGACTATCTATGGCTGGCTATAAATCTCCCTCCTTGTCCATCTATACCATAAATCCTTGTCCTTGGAATATCTTTATCATTAACCCTCACCATGTATTTACCATGCTACATCATTTGCTACCATGAGGGAGCATGGAAATTGTTTCTTGAGATCTAACTGCTAGGGGATTATTTATACCATGAAGTGGAGCATTGGAAATTATTTCATAACCAAAACAAGTCAAGAATGGGTGTGTGTAAGCATACTTTGTCATCAGGGACTTGCTGAGCCATTTCACGCGTAGGGGCATCAAAGTCCAAGTGTTGAACAACGTTTGGATCAGAGATGCCTCTCTTCAGCAACCTTTGAGTATTATGCCAAACACCAGAGCTGGGTAGATAGGAACCGACATGACATCCTCGAACCTGCAAGATTCATAATTCCATTGTAAACCAGATACAGTTCAATCTCAAGATGATTATCAGTTTACCTATACACAAGCTCTACTGGCAACAGCTAACGTCAACAAAAAGCAGCGAGAAAAGTATCATATACCAAACAACTCCAGGCTTTTTTGAAGTATAAGAAAAGGATGAACAACAGAATAATACAAGCAGCATACTTAGTAGAAAAAGGAAGTTAGTTAATCAAGAGGTGGTGAAAAAGTACGTTTATCCCAGACAACTTCAAGCTTTTGTTTCAAAGTTTTTAAGAATTGAGAAATAATCTAATGAAAAAAAAACAAACAAAAACAGAACAAGTGAGAACCATCTGTCTTCCTTTCATGCCTATTCTGGTTAGTGTAGAAATGAAAAGCTCAGAATTATTGAATTTGGCCTCATTGTAAAGTTTTAGTAGAACAACAAATGCAATCAGGTAGTAAGAGATTGGATCCAAACAAAGAGCCTAAAACAGCTTCAAATATGTATCTTCTCCTGTTTCCTATAGGAACTTGTTATCTCTTTTTCCCTTCTTAGGTAAATCACTTTTATGCATACAAGTGATAGAAATATCTAAATTCAACTTAACACTTCCCAGAAAATAATATAAAGATGGAACCAAAACTGGAATATAACAACAGTTAGCAAACCCAAAACCAATCTAAAACAAAACAAAATTTGACAACAGTGCAGTAACACCCTATCTAATTTTTAATCGTAAGGAGTGTGATGTGAATCCGATCTTAGGGTTAGGGTTTCTAGGAATTCCCTAAAATTAAGGGTTTGCCTAGAATCTTCCAACAAATAATTCTGAAATCCTATGGGAAGGTTTGAGTTTACTTTGAGATGGTTAAAAATTTCTGGATAATTTATGGGGTCGCTTGGATGTGGATCTCTAAAGAATTTATGGGAGGATCCTAGAGACAAGTTAGGATTCATATGGGTTGGTATTGGGAAGATTAGGGTTTTATCAATTTCCTATAGATGGCTTTGAAGTCAAAAATTACCCTAGGGTTGGTAAGAAAAGAAAAGGGATAATTTGGTTTGTTTTAGTAAGGTTTAAAGAAGATTTTAGGGATATGGGAAAGGGTTGGATCAAAGTAGGGGATTTTTTGTATTCTTGGATGGATTTTGGGCAATCTTTCTTGAATCTTGTTGGTTTGTTTTAGTAAGGTTTAAAGAAGATTTTAGGGATATGGGAAAGAGTTGGATCAAAGCAGGGAGATTTTTTGTATTCTTGGATGGATTTTGGGCAATCTTTCTTGAATCTTATTCTCTTTCTTTCTTTTCTTCTTTCTTTTCTTTCTTTCCTTTTCCTTTTCCTTTTCTTTCTTTCTTCTCTGTTTTTCTGATCTGCCGCAAGTCAGAAAAGGGGAAGGGAGGGGGCCAATAGAGAAAAGAGAGGGAATGGGGGATCCGCAAGGTAGAGGAGAGAATGGGGGAGGGGCTGGCGTTTGTTGCAGGGGGTAGGGTGATGTGAACATGGGTCCACCCCCTGGCTGAAACCCTGGAGTGGGCCTCATGGCCACTCCAAAGTGGCATACCTAGGGCCGGCCAAACCCTCAAACAAGCGTATTTTGGTCAATTTTAGCCCTAATTAGTTGCTGGAATTTAATTTCAGAATTTTAGTTTTATTTTCCAAAGTCTAGTTTTGTTTAAGAGTTTGAGTTGGTAGTTGAGTTCTTGAGTCCTAAGGAGTATTTCTTTAAAGCATAGTTGTCAAGGCGTCGCCTTGGCGTCCTGGCAAAGTTTGACGGGATAAGGCGAGAAGCGCCTCATGTGGAGTCCATAAGGTGGTCGCCTCAGATGCCGCGGACCCCTAGGCGACCACCTTTGTGGATTTTAAAAACCACCATATTTTTATTCCAAATCAAAGGCCAAAAGAAATTAGATTCCAATTGGGGATCATCTAATGGTTGAGTGCTTATATAAGTTTTACATGAGATACATGGGATCATTCTAACATTAAATCATTAACCAAAAAAAAAAAAAAAAAAACCAGAGAATTTCACTCGAGACTCTTCACTCTTGCGAGCCTTAAGCCCCTAATCTCTCATCGTCTCTGCCTCTCGGCCCTCTCCCTCTGCTACTCTCTTCATCTTCCACTTGATCGACAATGAAATCAGCAACTCCGGCAACAGTCATTGACTCCGGCGACAACCAGAGATGTTGTTACTCTCTTTCAGCTTTTCATTTCTTCTATCGATGCATGCTACTATCTTCCAGAGTTCCACTCGATCGATGGCGACATCCAGCGACTCCGGCGACATCCAGCGACTCCGGCAACATCCAGTGACTCCAGCGACATCCAGCTACTCCAACGACAGCCAAAAACATCACCGGCTACACCACTATACTCTCTTTTTCAATTTTGGACCTTCCAAAAATTTTTCCCTTCATAGGCTCATAAGAAAGCCACCGTAGTTGCAGAGCCTGCAGCGGCTTCCGGTAACTCTAGTCACCATCTCAAGTGACGGTATGTTGCCAAAATGCTTTTTTTTTTCCTACGTTGTAAAAATGTTATAAGTTGCTACTTTTAATTTCTGTTTGGAGATTGTTAACTGATTAGATAGTTACATGTCGGGTGTGCTCTATTTGACTTACTCCTCTATTATTCTGGAATTTTGGTTTTGATTTCCTCTTGGTTTAAGTCTGCATTGGCTATTTCCCGTTTTTGTAATTGTTTAGGCTTAAAGTTATTTGGGCAATCTTTGGTAAGTGTTTCTTTCTGCTTTTCAGTGTTAGTATAGAGGATGTTGCAGCCATTATGTCTTCTTTGTCATAAGTACTACTAATTTGGTAGATCTGTAATTCAATACAAAATCCTCTTATTCTCTTCATATTTTTACTGCAAGTGAATCTGGATTGCTGGTTTTTTATTGGACTACGCTTATACAATTGCTTAATTGATTGCAAGATCTAGGTGAGGTTTCAGCAGTGATTGTATTCTCATAGAATGATAGAATGGCATTCAACCATAATTGTTTGCTCATTTATTCCTTTGACCAAGTTCTATTTGTCTAGTGTCTAATTGTTTTGCTCATGCATCTATGTGTTTACTATTTAGTTACATTTAATCGTATCTTGATTCTTGTTAATGATAGTATGATACTTGGAATTTATTTAGGACTTACGATGTGTGGTTTGTAGTATGTTGGATGACTTGAGGTAGACTAAATGGCTAATATTAATTTTTTTATATATATATATAAGATAGGTTTATAATGAATTAGTGTATGAGATGTACACTAAAAAGTAAAAATTTCACTTTAAACGCCTCGACCGCCTAAAAAGCGCTTCGGAGGGCGCCTCGTCGACTCATCGACTCAACCAGCTAAATTTGCCTCGCATCGCCTCGTCGCCATGACAACTATACTTTAAAGTAGGACTCTTGTAGATAGTTAGGCCTTTTATTTCAAGAAGCGTTCTTTTTAATTAAAATGTAGTTGTCATTAATTGTAAGAGGTATCCTAAATTATAAAAGAAACCCTAGTTAAGTTGGTTTCTAAGTCTTAGTTGAGTCCAAATAGAGTCTCCCAATTAGAGTTACATTCTTTCCTTTTTATGTAAAGCTATAAATAAGCCAACCTATAATTGGAAAGATTAGTCTACAATGAATAAAGAATTGACAAGTCTGCAATGAATAAAAAATTGACATGTTGTGGGAAATTGGGTTGTGGCCTTCTTGGGAGGGCATTGTGGATTTTCAAGCATTCATTTACTTCCAGCAGCATACAACATGCAACCTTGCCCCTTCCCCTTCATCCCTAGCCATCGCAACCCCTCCCCACCCCCTTTTCTCTCTTGCACACCTTGGAAACCCCACCCCTCCTGCATCACAGCCCCCTATCCCCTCTCCCCCACCCTGCCAGCACCCTAGGTCCCCTCCCATACCCCATGCGACACATCTCAGCCCCTCCCACCCCTCCTCCACCCCGCAGCAACCCATTCCCCCTCTTCTTTCCCTCAGCCCCCTCTCTCTCTTTTCTGACTTGCAGCAGTTCAGGAAAACCAGGGGGAAAAACAAAAACAAAAAAATTGAAAGATTTGCCCAAGATCCATCCAAGAAATATTAGAAACCTCCCAACTTTGATCCAAGTCATCCAACCCATTTCCCTCATCCCCAAAACCCTATCTATCTCAATGCCAACCCATATCAACTGAGTTAAATCTTAAGTTCCTAACTTGTCCCTAGGATCCTCCCATAAATTCTTTATAAGTCCACAAACATCTCAAACCCATCCAATAGGGATTTGATACAACCCTCATTTTTCCCTTTCCCCAAAATTAACCCAACCCATCGCTTTGTGATATTAGAACTTTCCCATATTAATTTTAGATTGATCCTTTTCACCCCTAGTCAGTTTAAAATAATTCTTACTCATACCATTATTAACCCTTGGTACTTCAGAACGACTCATGTACTTGGGAGATTAATTGCTAGAAGATTCTGAGCGAACCTCCAATTTTAGGGAATTCATCCAAGAAACCCTAACCCTAAAATCGGGTTCTTATCATAGGGGAGGGGATCTATGGTGCTGGCAGGGGTGGGGGAGAGGAGATAGGGGCCTACAATCCAGGGGGTGGGATTTCCTAGGTTTGCAAGGGAAAAAAGGGAATGGGGAGGGGCTGCAATGGCCAGGGATGAAGGGGAAGGGGCAGAGGGTGCATGCACTTACTTGTAGGCTGCTGGAAGTAGATGAATGTTGCCGGTTCTTGAATCAAGATGCTACAATTGAAGGCAAGAATACTAGAAAATCCGCCATGGCCCTCCTAGAGAGAACTACAACCTGTTTCCCACAAGTAATCTTCAACCTTTATTCAATGCAGACTAATCTTTTCGATGATAGGTTGACTTATTTATATCCTTACGTAGAAAAGAAAGAATCTAACTCTAATTGGGAGACTATTTGGACTCAACTAAAACTTAGAAACCAACTTAACGAAGGTTTCTTTTATTATTTAGGACACCCCTTACAATTAATAACAACCCCATAGACTAAAAAGAACTCTTCTTGAAATAAAAGACCAAACTATCTATAAAAGTCCTACTTTAAAGAAAGATCCCATAGCACTCGAACTCAACTACCAACTCAAACTAAGACTTTTAAACAAAACAAGACTCTGAAAAATAAAACTAAAATTTTTTAGGGTTCGTCCAGCCCTAGGTGCGCACTTTCAAGTGGCCTTCAGCCCCACTAGGGTTTCAGCCAGAGGGTGGACCCTTGTTCACATCAGAGTGCTTGGTCCATTCATCATATTAGAGCATGTCAAACACATACGGAAAATGAACCCTTGAGTCCTCACACAAGGTCCAGTTAAGTTGTAATAACTACTCTAAAAACAAGAGGGATCTACAGTTAGTTACGATATTGTGCAGCATAACAGAAAGGAAGCATGTAAGCCAAAATCCAAAAAGGCATATGCTTTGAAATTACACTAAATTATGTGTTGTGAATGTAAACATAAAGTTGCAACAGTGTTAATGGTATCATCATATACAATTTTTTAGTGATTTGAACAGATTCAAAAACATTATATTCCATTAATTGTGCCCTCATCAAGTGTGTATATATATATCTGAATGATGATTGTGAATTATAATCAATATGCATGCATCTAGAGAGCTGCATTCAGACAGTATCAGCTAAACCAGCTTCAAAGATGCCAATCATAGCACCAGCATAAGGTTACAGACGTGAGCTGCGAAACCATTCCAACCCCCTCCCCCCCCCCCCAAAAAAAAAGATAATTCATTCAATCTAAAAAATATATATATATAAAGCATAATGACCTAGCAACTTTGATGTTCGTGAAAGTCCAAGGAGGATCCTTTTTCATTCCATGGGAGTAAAATAACAACATTGATAAGTTGGCAGGTTAATAAATATCGACTTGGAAACAATAAGGGGAACAAAAGAAGGCCACTTAAAATTATCAGAAAATGGTCAGCATTCCAGACAAAATAAGTCAACAAACCTTGTTCTCCAAATCAAGGGCTTCAGATGCTAAACCTTCTAGCCACTGAACAATCCTGAGACATAGTTGTGCTGTGTGATCCATCGTCACAAACTGGCAGGCCTCTAAATGCGAAGTTGTTGGATTCTGTTCAGACAACATGAGATCTCAGAAGAGAATTCTGAGTAAATAAATAAACATCTGCATGCTACTTGAAACTTGAAAGTGGGAGCATCAAAGGATTGACTAGTTATTCAGGTCTAACACGTATCCTATTCTATTAAAGATATCATTGCCAAATATAAAATTTTGGCAAGGGCACCCAATATGTTCATGCGAGTAAAACCCACCACCACTAAAAACACTGTCACTTCCGCAACAAACCACTCATGCCTGGCAATGCAAAAGAAGCCATCTAGAAGCCATCAATGATAAATCATATAGATCGAATCTCACTTGTATAATTTCAGCCCAACACAATCAACAAAATTTAATAAAAAATGATTTAGATTCCATATAATTACGATGATGCCATCTCCCAGTAATAATATCTAATGGTTTATGTAATTTTAGTAAATATGAATTCACTTTAAAGTACTAAATCCTGATTTGATTTTAGCCCTAACTTGATCAGCGAGATTGGTATGGCTCTTTCTTTCGTATGGATGTACTCATGTTTGCAAATGTAGCAGATCATGGCACATCCAGGGGTCACTAACAAGCTGTCATGTATATCCTGACCCATATATAATGGGAAAATCTTGCAGTAACCAACATCAGTGGAAAAAAAGAAGTTGCAACATCACTTTTTTGCCCCATTAGCATCACAAAATTCTCTTTCAGTGAGGGTAAATCTCGTCATTTCATAATTCACATGGGCCAAAACAGCTCTTTAAAATAACATAAGTTGAGCTTGAGTTGAAAAAGGAAAAAAGAAGACATGTATGACAGGGTCAGAACTGTCTTCTGGGTCTCTATCACGATTAATGGGATACCAGCTATCCAAGTTGGGTCGTAAAACGAATACCAATATGGACAACATACAGTCCAACAGCCACCTTTTGATTTTTAGAGTTGAAGGCCCTACTTGAGAGAGATAAAAAGTGTTGAACACAACACAATATACAATACCAGAATTAGGTCTTCAGGAAGTTCATCACTGCCTGCAAGAATAGCCAAGGACCTGCTTCAGAAAAAATCCACAAGGCTGAAATGGTAACAACCAAAAATTTTACATGGACAAAAATGAAGAATCATGCAACTAAAACCTCGACAGTTTTTCTTCAAATTCTGCATGGATTAAGGACAAACAAGAAAAGCAATGATATCTGAAATAATGCCATCAAGGTTTGCTAGCCTCTGTAAGTACACAAGACTTCATCCCAACCCCCAAAAAGGAAAAAGAGAAAACCCTGAACAAGACATGTTGGAATGAAATAGCATGTGATTGAGGGACCTTCAATGTTCTAATTTTATTTTTATTTTTTCCTTTTCTTTTCCACCAAAATTGACTATATCAGTGCCAGTGAGGCCATTTTGGTGGTATGTTTTGACCATTTCAGCCATTCCAGTGGTATATTTCGGTTTCAACCACAAATCCCAGTAGAAATTGCAACCTTCAACATTGCTTCCAAGTCAATGAGAATCTAGCTTTTTTCCCTTCCATTCCAAGCAAGGAACATGAAGCCTGGGTTGAGATTTATCTAACAGAGAATTTCTGAATAATATTCCTGTGCCTCCATGACCTCAGAGTGCACAAATCCTGATCAAGAACCAATGTTGCTGTTAAGAAAAAAATCAGACTTACCAATTATACAACCAGTCTACCGTGCAGAATAAAAAATACTTCTTTTTACAAGTTTTTCAGCTCATCCTTCTGCTACCACTGGATTAACATCGTGCCTTAACGCTCTATTCTAGTTCTTTGCTTGGGAAAAGAGAGTTCAGGGAGTCCGAGTTGTTTCAGAAAGAGAGTTCAGGGAGTCCGAGTTGTTTCAGAAAGAGAGTTCAGGGAGTCCGAGTTGTTTCAGAAAGAGAGTTCAAGACCCAAATGTGTTTTTTACATTTTGTTATGCAAATAACTGGTAGGTATTGTATGGCAAGCGCACCAAAATCTGAGAAAGATAGCCATTCAGGTGCTATCACAGACATAGTCATCCCTTGGTTGTGAGTGGAACTGGAGCATATTCTCTTTGATTTATAGTAAAACACGTAGCACATTGAGGAGGAAGAGACTAAGGTATCGTTTGTCCAAGAAGAGGATATGCTGTATCAGTGGGTGAGTGATTAAGGTGAAGCAGTGATGGATCAACCTGGAAGATGCATGTTTCCATAATTGCCAGTGCCATGGACCCAACGAATGTGAAAGCTCACTTGTAATCAGAGGAAGGTACAATGCATACACAAGGAGTAATGCACCCAGCAAACCTATTTGAGGAGCCACCTGGCCAACCTGTTACTACTGAGAGTTCAAGTGGATCAAGCACAAATGATGATGATGATGCCGGTGCTGCCTCTACCCCAGCTCATACTCATAAAGCCAATGGTGGTGAATGGTGATGGTGGAGCTAATGAGATGACTCAGGTGGTGAGTACTGGTCAGGAATCTGGCGCAAAGAACCAGTATGGTCAATGTTCAAAGAGGAAGGAACCAATTAGATTCACAAGTGAGTCCCAGTTTACCCATGCTACGCAAGATCAGGAGTCAGGACCATGGGACCCCACTGCTTACAGGAGAAACAGGACTTACAATTGCACGAGGACCCCAGTGATGTGGGTATGCATAATTTGGTCATAGGAAGTATGAGCATATACACCACTATTAGTCAACATCATCAACCTTAACAATCATCTAATGGAAATTATGAATATCCTTAAAGTGATCAGAGTACAGATTCTGATCACTCATCACATCAAACTACATCACTGCAACCCACTCTCTCTGCAACTGCCATCCTTGTATCACCCAGCCAGCCCATGTTAGCACCAGCAAGAAATTTCCCTCACCCAAGCAGTTGAACCTCTATTATGTGCAAATCCCTCTTACAAGTTTAAACCCCTTCTGAAAACCATACTGTTGATTATTTCACAAAACTTCCAACAGCTCCCAGCTAAAACAAGTTCAAGATTAATGATTTGTACTTACTGATTTTTCGGGAAAAAAAAGTCATGAAACTTCTCGTTCTATTTTAAAGAAAAATAATGTTTGTTGCCTCCAATTTGAAAACAATGAGCATTTGCTCATTGAAATTTTCACAAAAATGGGTTTCACCCAAAATGCATAATAAGGTCTTGTCTTCATTATTATATCTCTATTATTTGAGTTTAAAAAGATCTAAGGTCCATAAATCCAACCAACAACTGAAAAGGATTTTTGTGTCAGAAAAACAAAATAAAGGCTGATATCAAAAAGAGCTGAAGAGAAGTTTACAGTATAGACAATACTCAGTGAGGAAGAAGGTATGATATATTTATTGCTTAAACATGCAAGCTTACTTCTACAGTCATTCACCATTTGGATGAATTTTCTTTGTTTTTTCTCTTTTTTTTTTTTTTTTTTTTTTTGGGGGGGGGGGGTTAGCATTTGGATGTCTAAAAATCAGAATTTCTTCAACATGCAAGCTTACTTCTACACAGTCATTCAACAATTGGATGATTAGAATCAGAATTTTCTCCTGCAGACAACGAAGAGTTGCGACCGAAAGAAGACTAAAACCTAGACATCAACGAAACCCATTACCAAACAAACTTCTAAAAGAAAAATGGCATTAGCATTTGAAGACCACAAAGCATGTAACAATGCCATAAACAAGTTAAATTGAAAAATAAATATAAACTTCTATTTTTGGTTAAAATTGAATTACCTTTACCAAAAAGGTACCACTAACAAGTTAAATTGAAAAATAAACATAAACCTCTATTTTTGGTTAAAATGTATTACCTTTACCAAAAAGGTACCACAAAAGAGACCAAGAAGCTGCCTCATCAAGTAATAGGCGGGCCTTTTGTCTCATCAACTTATCCTCCACAGCTCGGTGCCTCCCATTAAATTCATGCCTACAAAAAATAACGCATGCTGCTGTCACATAATAATTAAAGGGTGCCAAGGCCATCTCATGTCAATATAATATGTACAAAAACAAACCATGTGCAAACAAGCTGAGAGTACCATTTTTCTCAGCAATCATATTAAATTGCATCATCTCTGACCTCATGATAGTAAGAACCAAGAGCCAAGGAGAACTGTTGGCACATAATTTTTTAGGGGAAAAAAATAGCAAAATAGTCATGTAAATTTTGTATTAATTTATATTGTTTCCCATATCAAAGACATGCTGAAATTATTAACTTAAGGAAGTTAGTTTTCATTAAGTCCACACTTCATCAACAACACCACCCTTCCAACCCCCACCCCAACACACACACACACCCCAAAAAAAATAACTCTCGTCCAAAAACTGTTTAAATCCCTAAAACAAAAGATTAGCGAAACCACAAACACCCAACAAGTATGTCAAATTGGTAATCACCCCATTTTCCGTCAAAATGGTAAATTGATCAAAGGAAAAAAACAAATATATCCTTAGCAATACTTTTGTACTAAAAATAAAAATTATATTTATACTTATACACTAATCTATATATTATAACTTAGAAAGACCAATATACCATTTATCTCACTTAAGTGACTATCACCTAGTCAATTTATTATTTTTCCTACCCAACAGTTCTTCCCAATTTTATTGTAGGTTAGATAAACTCCAAAGATTCTTCTAGTTTTTACTTCATTACTCTTGTTTCTTGAGCTGACGTAGTGAAGGAATTCACCCAAATAAATAATTAAAAACTTACAGTATTTTTTATCCATTGTACCTTATTGTTTCATGGGAATAAATAATTAAAAAATCAGAATAATCTTTTTTATTTTTAAATTCAATGTAGCAAAAATGAGGATGCTAAGATGGATGAGTGGCAAAACTAGGAAGGATAAGATAAGGAATGATCATATTAGAGTTGGTTTGGGAGTTGTTCCCATGAGTGATAAGCTTCGAGAAAGTCGTTTGAGGTGGCACGGCCACATTCAACGGAGACCTATAAATGCTCCTGCATGGAGAAGTGATATAATCCAGATTAAAGGGACTAAAAGAGCTAGGGGTAGACCTAAGATAACCTTAAGAGAAGTAGTGAGAAAGGATAAGCATAGCTTAGGCCTTGTATCTAGCATGGCCTCAAACAGACTGAATGGAAGGCAAGGATCCATGTAGCCGACCCCATTTAGTTGGGACAAGGCTTATCGTTGTTGATGTTGTTTGATAAAACCCTACTAATACTTCCCAAAATCCATACAAGATGCAAGAATTTAACAAGATAACACTGGTTTCTATGGTGCCAGTCACTCCCCCACACCTCACGGTGTTCCCTCAGCCTACGGCTGCCCACAAGAATCTCCCAAATATTCCATGCCCTCCCCCTCTCTTATACCTCTATTTATTACCTCAACTAACCCTAATTAACCCTCATTCCAAATGGCCTCATCCTAGGGTCCTAACAACTACCGGCCCCTCGAAAATCACCTTGTCCTCAAGGTGATGGAAAATTTGAGAAGTTTGGTCGTCACATGCTTGTCGCATAGCTGTATTAATTCAGCATGATTGTGGTGTCCAGTCCATATCAGATCTGGTCTCGAGTTTGAAGCTCCCAGGACAACATGACGAGTAGGTTGAGCCTCAACATCCCAACTGAGAACATCAGGACTCTCAATATGAGTTGCCACGATCCTACTATGTTGAGGCAATTCCTCGATTCGGTTCACCGGTGTCGACCGCAGCGTCTATGCCTTGGGGTTTTGCATCAGATGCAAAGTCTTTCTCAAGAGGGAGGTAAAAATTGATGTTTTCCCCTGTTGGTGAGGTCGTACCTCAATCGCCGTAGTCCCGATGTCACCATCTCCCTCTCCGTTGTGATTTGCAAGGGTTGGAGCCACCTCCCTTGTCGTTTTGATGTCCTGAGGTTGAAGACGATGAGTTCCTGGTTTGGTTCGGTAAGTGCTTGGTTTTGGCTGGTTTGGGTTTGGTTTGTTGGTTGTAATAGTCACGAGAGGCAATGGGTTTTGGTGTAACGAATTGGGCCAGGCCCATAAGTGATGGTGAAAACGGGTGCGGTCCAACTACTTAAAACCATGGGTTAAGATAAATGGGTTGGACGTTGGTTTGATGGGCTGGATTGGGCTATGGCCTATGGGTCATAAAAATGGAATGGATTAAGAAGTATGGGTAAATGAAATGAGATGGGCCTGGAGTTGATAATATAGGTTGGGCCCAAGGTGGGTCTTTTAAATGGGTAGTGTCTAAAGGCAGACCATGGGTTAAGGGAATTGGGCTAATGAGATAGGTTGGGCCCACGGGGGTTTCTTTGGGAACCAAGCGGTCCAATCTTTAAATGGGGTTCGTTTGGGCCCTATGGGTGAGAACAAACGTACCTAAATGTGGCCCAAATAAAATGATTTTTGACCCCTTTGGTTTGGATCAAACCCACAAACCGGTTTGATGTGAACCGAACCAACCCAAAAGACCTAAAGCTCCATCGTCTTCTTCCTTCTTGCGAACAGCACCTCTCGCTGCCGCCTGATGGTTTCCAGCGATGGCTTCTGGCGTCCTTCAAACCCTCGCCCTCTTGCAACCGGTGATCAAGCTCGTTGCGGAATTAATCCGATAGGTTTCGACAACGATTTCTCTCATTCTCTTCTCTCTTCTCCAAGATCGGTGAGTAGGATCCCTAACGGTTGGATGTCTTCTTCCGTCCTGCACCTCCAGTTTTGAGAGAAGTTGTTTCTCATCATGGACATTCGATTCCTTTATTCTGTCACTTGTTTCGACCACAGCAATATCGATGTTTAAAGCCGAGATGATTGCCGTTTTTCTTCTATTACCGAAATCTTGTTGCAGAGCCGCTTCCAAGTGTATCCAATCGAACACTGGCCATTTCTTACGGTACACCCACTCTAAGGCTTCTCCATCCAAATATTGAACAGCTAATGGCCACCGTTGGTCATCTTCGATGTGATGTTCCCAACAAAAAATAAGACCTACAACAGCCATCTATGCACATCCTCTTCGCCTGAAAACAATGGCAATTCCATCGCTTCTTTCCCTGGAATCGAACTGCTCTGATGCCAATTGATAAAACCCTACTAATACTTCCCAAAATCCATACAAGATGCAAGAATTTAACAAGATAACACTGGTTTCTATGGTGCCAGTCACTCCCCCACACCTCACGGTGTTCCCTCAGCCTACGGCTGCCCACAAGAATCTCCCAAATATTCCATGCCCTCCCCCTCTCTTCTACCTCTATTTATTACCTCAACAAACCCTAATTCACCCTCATTCCACATGGCCTCATCCTAGGGTCCTAACATTGTTAACCTTTTTTTATTTTTAAGGAGTAAATTATTAAGAGATTTCTAAAATTTACAACAATTTTTTTTTTTAATTAATTTGAATTTTGACAACGATTTTTGCTATCCATTATAATTTTTTTAGAGAGTAAATTATCAAAAACATAAAAAGCATGAGGATTGATAACAAAATTAAAGGAGTAAAAATATAAAATACTAAAAATATTTAAATAATGCATGACAACTAAAATTGTAGGGGTAATATCGTTAAAAATCTTTTAGAAAACATGAGTAGTGGATACAAAATTTTAGGAATAAATATGGGGAAAAAAAGTTTTAAATGATATTTTGGGTAGTCAAGGTCAAAATATTTATTAGAAGGGAATGAAAAGCATTAAAATAGGTAGTAAGTATTTTTAAAATTAAAACCCATCAAGGTAAAAAAAAAATTTAAACAACCTTAAAAGTAAATCTTTTTTAAATACAGTAGATCGAGGAAATTTTACCAAAGTATAGGCAAGGGGTTAAGGGCAATACTATAAAGTCACAAGACATTAAGGGCAATTCAGGAATTATGAGATTATCTAACCATGACTTAACAGAATTTGTTACTTGGAGTGTGCCATTGTGCAAAATTAAGAGAAATTTTGGGGTGTTTGCCAATTTGATATATTTTTTAGGTGTCCATGACTTTTTGCTATTCATTTTGGGATGTCCCTGAAATTTTATTTACCATTGTGCAAATTTAAGAGAAATTTCGGGGTGTCTCTGCTAATTTGATATATTCTTGAGGTGTTTGTGATTTTCCCTATTCATTTTGGGGTGTCCCTGAAATTTTCCCTTTCTGGAATTATAAAGGTCACTGGAGTTGATAAGAGCCCATAGATCTCTGAAATTCAATTGCGACTTCAAAACAAAAATCGCAATGGGATTAACAATTGGTGTGAACTTAACTTGATTCCACTATTTTACATAATTTTCAAAAAAAGTGATACCCTTATAGAAGAGAAAACATCAACACCCAATGGATCAAGCATTTGCAATCTTTGTTCTTCCTCGACCCATTTCCTCCTCAAATCTGCCAGTCATGAGAATTAGTTTGATAAAATTCTTTGTCACCATCTTGTTTAGAGGACCCATAGAAATGTTGTAAGGACAACAATGTGTACTATTTCAACAAGACTGTCCATGTGGCCAATCCTGCTCAGATTGACGAGCCCATTTCCCATGTAATTGTTGACAAGATTCATCCCTTAACATAGTAGCTTTTATTTCATGAGAGCTTTAACCAAGCTATAACTAGGCCCTTTAAATGAAGTAAACGATTAAAATTTCAAGGGAAATAAAATTTGCAAGCCATATTGACATTGCTTATAAAATATCCATGTTTGAAAGCTGAGATAGCTTTGGGCGTGGTTCAAGATATCTCACTTTTTCAGCCAAGCAAAACAAGACGAGTAGAGAGATGAAAAATTAACCATATCTCACAAAGATCTCGCTTACATCTCGTATATGTCCGTCATATCTCACATATCTCGGTCACATCTCAGCTATCTTGGTCATATCTTGGATATATCTTGGTCAAATCTCTACAAGATATCGCCAATAGCTTAGACATCTTGTCGAGATTTTGATTTCTCTCAGAATTTTTATTGTAATTTTATGTCCATCATGTCATGTGAAATTTATAATTTGAACACTATCTAACACGTGTAATGCATAATATATGTTCGGCCCGGGAACTTTATAATTTTTGAGTTTTGAATGTATTAGTATTCATAAATATGAAATATGTGATGTTTATGATAAGCCCTTCATTACTCAGGTGTACAAACGCAAAGAAAAGCAGGGGAAGACAGCATCATTAGCAGCAAGTCCAGGGGAGAACACAGCTACACTCGCAACAGGGGCAAGGGAGAGGATAGATGGCAACTCCTTACTGGACAGCAACCACCACTCTGCTAAGGGCAGAGGAGCAGAAAAGACAGTCCAGGTGGCAGAAGAAGACTGGATAGGAGAGTAAGAGTTTGTTACGAACGCTGGGGGTATGTAAGGAGAGAGGGAGGAATGAAAGGGGAGGAGAATAGAGAGAAGCAAGCAGAGCTTGCGGGGAGAGGGGAACTTCTCAGGCAGCGTAATGGATCTGTGTTGTCATCATTTACAGGTTTAGTTTGTTTAATTTCTTAATCCAACAACTGAATATCAGTGAATAGAATCAGTGTTATATCTGTTCACGTTTGATAATCAGAGTTATGCAATGAAATGAATGCCATCTTTCGGCTGTTTTACTGTTCTGCATCTGTAGTTATGAGTAGTTATTATTCCTATTTTTTATTCGAGGAAGATAAGTCCAACTTTCAGAGGGTCTTATCAGTTTACAGCAGGTTTTACAAGTGTCCTTCTACAGCGCAGGGGTATTAAACTTCGGACTGAAAAGGAACTCACAAATACAGGCATTTTTTCATCAATCTAAGGCTACCAATGTGTTTAAACGGCCTAAAATAGGCTGGATAGCAAGTCGTAGCCAAGGTTCCACTGTGTCAGCGATATATCGCCATCCGGGGGCGACACGACTCCCCCCAGCGACACGACATTTACCATATGTCGGCGATATATCGCTACATCTTGAATATATAACAGCCTTTCGTTTGGTTTTCGCCGATTTTTCGTTCACTTTTTGCCAAAGTGACATAGGGCCTCTAAAAGCTCCGGGGGTGGCCCCCCCGGACCCCCGCCTGTTCACCGGGGAGCGGGACCCCCGGATCCGTCGGCAACAATATGTGAAGCATGAGCCATACTCAACATAATTGTATAATGAATTGTAAACTTTAGTACATCTCTTTACTAATTGTGTTAGTGTATTTGTGTTCTCTTTGCATATTTACATTAGTTTATATGAATTTTCCAAACTTCCAATTTTGCCCGCATATAGCCGGACATGTGCCAATTATAAACTTTAGGTTAGGTGATGTTTTAGGTCAAAATAACACTCCCAATGTGTTTATTGGCCTCAAATTAGGTTACACGTCAAATTTCAGGTCAAAATGACCTGAAATACCCTTCCAAACAGGGGTTCGATGAAACATCGAACCCCTACCAAAAGTCGTTGACTTTCGGCGATATGTCGCCCATGTCGCCGTGTCGCTGGGGGGCGACACGGCGGCATGGGTCAACATTTCGAACATTGGTCGTAGCCCCAAAAGACCCTTATAAGTTACCGAGTTAGGCCACTGAGTTGGCAGGGAAAAATTCCCCCAACTTGAGGAGACCTTGGTTTTTGGCCCAACGAGATGGCTGGCAAGAGCCAGTTCTCAAACCATGTCTGTGGGTGAGAGTCCCAGGGCTGAGATAACCCATCCCCCTCACCCGCCCCCTTTCTTCCTGCTTATTCTCCTTCCATCTTCTTTAATTCCCCTTGACTACTGTGCTTGTGCCTACAAATGTATAAGCATCTGGCTGCTGCTTTCTTTCAATGAATCCAATCAAATCAAGTTGCGGGTGCTGTGAGAAGAACCCAAAGGTTGTCGTAGATCCTTCAAACAATTGATGCTGGATGTTAAGTGCTGATTGTCCGTATAGATTAAGCCTTGCAACTGTTTGATGGCTTGACCTGGTCTTGGGTTTTTCCAAGTGGAGTTGTTTGGAGATTGAACATCATCATATCAAGACTGTTGACCTTCCATTTACAGAATTATGTTATCTACAGTTCCACCAATTCAATGGCTAGTTCTGGAAGCATGCATTTGAATGACTTGGTCAGCAGAAGATTTTGTGCACTGGATAGCTCCATTACCAAAGGACTTCCAAGAGTAGCATTGGGTCGGCAACACTCAGACAACCTCATGCTCAACCCACCATCCGAAAACACAGATGAACTAGGAAAGATCAGCAAAAGCCTTGACAACAATGCAGATTTGAGCAATGAGAGACGCTCTTTAGACTTTGTATAACTGTTGGAATAGAGGGAGTCCCAATAGCACTGTTGATACAACTTAGCCAACTAAGCGCTGAAGGAGTCCAAAGACGGGATAGCAACATGACACTCTCATCCATATCGGAGCAAAGGTAACTTGCTGTTCTCCAATGACGGGCCAGGATCCCATGGTCTCAACACTTACCAGACAACCTAGAAAGCTCCATGGCCCTCCGCCATTCCCTTCACTGCTGAACTAAAGAACTGGTGATTTAGTCTCAAGTGAATGAGGGGCCAATGACAGTTTATTCAGAACATAAATGGGTTGAGGAAAATAAAGTGTCTTGAAATTGGTTAGGTATGTGATGCCTCTTGTGGTGATTTCAAACAGGGTGTCTTGCTATCAGATGGAACAATGACAGTTTCTATTGAAAGTTGAAACAATGTGAAACAATGTGAAACAAATGAGGTAATCATATCAACAGCAGGCTGGGAATAGTGAAGGACAAAGACCTCGTGAGACAATTTTGAAACCTGAGAAAAGAGGATCAGGATTGGTTGCAAGGCACCAGACCCAGCAAAGGGGGTCTAACATGATCCTCACCCAAATGGGGAGCCACCAATCTCCCCCTAGCAAAAGTCCAAAAAGATTCTGCCTCACTGAGATTGCCCTCAGCAGCCCTATTGCCTTGTAGCAAACATGAACTGCACACCCGCTTACTCAAACATGCCTGTCCTCAATCCCCAGGGAGGTTTAGGGGAGTCCTACATCTTATTAATTGACAAAGACCCCACTGTTTCAACTGATCAGATTGCATATTGAAATTAGATATTTTTATTTCCATTCTTAGTATTTCTTTTGAATTCTAAATTGGAACAGCTGGGGATGATTTGAACCAGTGGTTCAATTTAAGTTATTCTGGAGTATTCTTTTTTAACTAAGGGGTCATTCCCTTCTAAGTTATAGTTGACTCTATTTTAAGCCTGTTTTACATGCCCAGCCAGTTCATATTTCAGATTCCTAGTCAGATTAAGTTACCCAATAGGCAAGCAAGAAGGATCAGATTATTATTTTGAGTATTGCTTAGCCTTGTGAAAGCAATTCAGTCTGCCCGTCCCCTCCATCAAATTCTTATTAGTTTCCCAACCTGAGCTACTCGGTTCCTTCAAGATCTCCTTCATATTCAAGACCAAGATTCAAGATTTAATCAAGAACCTCTCACCAAGTGAACTTCTGCCAAGGGGTATGCAATCAACAAGTCACTCTTACACACACCCCAACCGACTCCACCTAGGAGAACCCAAAAATGAAGAAGTGGGTCCTATACATCCAGAACAGACAGAAAAAAAAAAAAAAAAGAGAGTATCTCGTCCCAAATCTGAAAACGCTCAACCCAATTCATCCAAACATCTCCTAGCATTGTTCCCAAATTCCCAAGACCTCCACAGATATATCCAATCTCTACCTTAATTTCCCAATTATCCCTATGAAACCTACCCAAGTCCCAAATCTCTCATCGCATCAACTAATCTTCCAAACATCATCTAGAAACCTACACTAATAGGCTCCACTAACACTCCCTACCATCAAATCGCACATACCAGTCCAAATCCAAGTTTTGACCCAAAACCCTATTTTGACCTACCAAAACTTACCAGTTCATCCCAGATCCTGAACATTGGCTCCAGCTGGTCTCCTACCAATCTAACATACATCACGATGAAGCATCTAACCAAAACTTTGACATGTTGATTGAAATACTGTAAAATATAGAGGTTTGTAAGCCAGCTAGCTGAAATAAAATAAAATAACCTATGCTTAAATTATAAAACTTGAATACTTTCAGCCAATTTAACTTGGAAAAAAAATCCAGTGTACCTCATCAGAGATACAGAGCAGAGACCATCTGTTCACAATGTTGTCTGATTGGGGGAGAAAGGGAGTACATGAGATCAACTGTGGAGAAAATTGTCAAAGAAACTACAACTTAAAGTAATAAAATGGCATCAGTATACATCATTCACTAGTGAACTTAGTACGAGACTACGAGTTATGGCTAAAATAAATTGAGAAAACAAGACGATGTAGCATGATATTGCTATGGAAAGGCAATCATCTGGGGAAAAATTAGAAGATTCAGGAGAATACATTACACTTTTATATGACAAAATAAGTGATAAGTTTCTCATTCACACCAACCTAATTGACTCTGAAACATTTCGACATGCACTCTCAAACCGTACAATCAGATCAGGGATAGGCATCAATCCTGCAATACAAAAAGTGCCAATTACAGGGAAGCCAATGTGGATCTTACAAAAACGGAGAAGCTTTTCACCAGATTCCAAATCAAATGACAGCCTTAGTAAATTTCACTAAAATGAAAGACTTAAACCGGACCCATAGCAGCATGAAACTTGATGAAGAAAAAGGAGAAAGCAAACAAAAAACTATATGCAAGTCAAGTGATGACACACCTTAACTTTCACAAATGCATGACTTAGTACAAAGCATGCTTGATTCAACTCACTGAATCATGGGAACAATCAAATATTAAACTGCATCTAATTTTTTGGAGGGTGGGGCAGAAAGAATGCATATGTACATTCATGAAGTGAACAAGTACAAAGACATTTCAGTATATACACGATATAATTCAAAACAAGGAAAGAAATGCTGGCTCGAAAATCTGCAAAATCAGAAACATATTTGACATGCTGTTTATCTACAATCAGTAAGTTGAATCCTTCCCTAACCCTTGTTCTTCTTCTTCTAATCCTCTGCAGACCCAAACCCTAACTTATCCTGTGTCTTTTCAGTTTCCAACCACATAAATTCCTATAGCTCATTCCCCACAATCAATAATAAGCTTCCACTTTTAATCGAATACTACTTGAACCCCAATGTCCCACTCAAAACCTTTAAAACCCAGTAAGATATCCTTACAAGGAAACCCTAATTTGCACCCACCCCACACACCCAAGTACTTATGCCTAAAATATGGATACGATCTCACATAATTAAAAAATCAATCTATGCCCCATTCCCAAATTCCAATTGTAATTTGTAAACACTGACATTCCAGCTTTTTCAATTACTCAACACCTGGACCTCCATTTCTAAGTTGCTGAAACTTCAAGACATTATCCCTTCATCAATGCAACCCCAGACCTTCACTGATAGATCACCAATCATTCAACTGAAACAACCTGATCATTAAACCCTAACCCTAATTTTTCAAAAAAATTACTGCTTTGAACCTGCTTGTTCATTGATGAATCTATTTACTGGTTCCTAGTTGATCATCTCCTATCCATCTAGGTCTAAGTGAAACAGAGGCAATATAAATAACTTAGTCACGGGCACAAAAAAATAATGTTATTTTAATTACTTTTATGGCACTCAGTGAGTTCATTCAATGATTTATGCAAATAAATTCAGAAATACTGAAAATCTAAACATGCTTCGCATCACCAGAGCAAGTTCTGATGCCAGATTCTAATGCCTGAATGGATAGACATGCAACATAATTTAAATTATCTAAAACGTTCTCAGTACAGTCTGCTTAAATATTTCAATAATGGAAATATGGGTATGCTGCAGAAACCACACATAAATGCTCACATAATTCCCACTGCAACTGAATCAGCTTGGATGATCAATGCAACTCAAAAGAGAACTTCAAGTCAGAACAAATGTTTCCAAAAAAAAAAAGCAGAAATTAAAGGCAAAGGCTTTGAACTCAGCAAAGTGAACTTAAAGGCAGTCGGAAATTTCAATAACCTTGAATTGCAGAATCAAATAATGAAGCAAATAATGCAAAAGTTGTTTCTCCAAAATCTCCCAGCACTTCATCCTCACGCTTGCAAGATTTAAGCGACAAACTTCCAACTTGTGGAATTGCATCAACACTGGCATCCCCTTCTAACATTCTGCGACCATCAACTGATGATCTCCTTTTGGCTGAATATGGTGCCTTTGCCGGAGTTCCTTCTAAAGCATCACCTTCAAAACTTTCAACCTCTTGTTTAATCTCTTCAAGGAGAAGTGCTGCATTAGGTCGCCTCTGAATACTATGTCCATCATACAAAATTCCAGCTTCACCAAACTTTGAAACTGAACCATCTTGGTTTGGGGAAATACTTGAAGTGGAATGTCTTTTCCTGTAATATTTAACATGGAATAGAATCAGCTGCGGCTTCTCCTCTACATAAACTGGCTGAAAAACAGGAGCTAGGATAAATGTTAAATATGCATCTATTATCATAACGGGCAGGCCTTGGTGCAATGGTCATTGAACCACAGTTGTAGCCTGAGATCAAGGTATCAAACAGCCTCTCACCCCACTCGGACTCAACTGGGTGAAAGCCTTTGGTACTGGATTCGCCCTATATATCTACTATCACAATGGTATAAGTTCTTAGTTTTCAATTCATCACAAGATTGTAAATAGAGAACCAAAAAAACCCTAAGGCATATTTGTAGTCCAGCAAATATGATGCAAGAAGATACCAAAGTAGCCACCCAATTAAGTAGCTCATCATGGGTAAGTTTCCCTGAATGAACCCTCCATAAGGATGTTTGAATGGATGAATGAAAAGCCTAGTAAGGACAATTAACTTGGAAAAAGAAGAAGAAAAAAACAACAAAACCAAAAAAAATATCTACATCCGTGTAAACCTAGGGGGATAACAAGAAGTGACAGGGTGTGATCAGTCAACTACTGTGGTTCACATTCAGGGAAATAGTAATGCCCCAAACCAGTGAGGAGTATACGATGCTAGATGAAGGCTCTAAAAGGTCAATGTAAAAGTAAAAGTGCTTCTTTCGGATTAGGGAGCAAGGCCTACACGTTAATGGCAAGTGGATGGAATAAGGTTGGACTGACTTGAGGCCAAGAGAAGTAGAGAACAAATGAAAGAGCTTGCATTATTTCCATCTTCTCTTAATCAATTTTAACAGTTTTTTTTTTTTTTCCCATCTCAGCTGAATCAGAGCCTTGAAAAGGGAATGGAAGAAAACAAATATTGACACAACAGTTCGAGGACGCTAAAAGGCGTCTTCATTATTCCGTAACTATATGGAACAATTCTATCTTGAGGGGGAAAGAAGAACAAAAAATGTGAGGCGGACTAAGGGAGGCTTACCCGTATCGGCGGAACTGCTCTCTTGTACTAAGATCTTCAGGGTCAAAATAGCTCGGATAATTCTCCATTTCGACGTCCATGTCGACGGAAACGGCAATCGATTTTCCAACCAACGATGAATGCCACGGAATTCTTCGCGTTCAGTCTTAAACCCTAGAGAAGTTCAGGCGCGGGAAACACCGTTTTTGTGATTAAGTGAAACAAGAACGCTGAACGTTGGGAGGGGGGAATGGTGGGATAGTTTTCTTAATTGAAGTTTTCACTTTCGTAAGACGAAGTTTGGATTCGGAGAAAATAAAACAGTAAATACGAAATAGGCACATAAATCAATTATCACATCGTCACGTTAAATTTCCTTTTTTTCTTCGCGTCCAAAAATTTTCATTATTTTTGTTTTATAATGCTTTTATATGTTTTTCTTTCAATCGTTTACCCCCCAGATCATATGAACTATGAAGGTTTCGATATGTCCATATGTTTTAACCCTTCGGCACCTTCTTTATGGTAACAAGTCTTATTTATCTTCTACTTTTAATTAATGAATTTTGTTATGTCATTAAAAATATATATTGTTTACCTACTCTTTGTAGTTGTGAGTCATTCAGTACTCATTTTTTTGACCTAATTAAAGGTGTCAATTGTGTATCAAAATTGTTCAACCGCACTAAATTGCGTCTAAAATGGTTCAAAATTTAGTAGGGTACAATATGTATTAGAACCGAATTTTAAAATACGGTTCTATACAATACAGATGTACTCAATCAAATTTTAACAATACCAATTTTGATAGTAATCATACTGCGATATGTCCCGTACCAAATTTCCATAAAACTGTATAACATATCAAATAAAGAGCTTATATATGTAATTTCCTATTTTTAAATGTTCTTATTCTAAACGATAATCATTTAGGTTACGTTTGTTTGTTCGAATAAAGGTGGGGGTGGGAAAATCTTAGAGCAAATTGCACTGGCACCCCAAAATGGAAGCATTAAAGCACTAACACCCCCACTTTATGTTTAAAAAACACAGACACCCCCAATTCAATAAACACACCGGTCCATTCTGTTAGTGAAACTGTTAATCCACTGTTCAAATTATTTTAATTCCAAAAATACCATTACTAAAATTGGAATTCAAGGACGGAGTGGTTGGTCGGCATTCCTCCTGCTGCTCCCTATAACGATCATAACTCATGCCGCCAAGCCCTGCCGCCACTCTCTTGCTATGAAACCTTGCTGTCAAAGTCAAGTCTAGGTCACCGGATTGCAAGTAGTGATACATCATCATCGATGGTCTTCCTCTTGTTGGAAATGATGGTGTGGGAATCTTCCAAGATTTCGCCAACGCCGTAGCAGCACTTTCAGCCTTGCAATTTCAAACCCAAATCAGTAGCCGTAATCGGACTCAACTTTGCTATATAGGCATATATAGCTCATCACCGAGCAATTGATCCGATGCGAGCAAACCCACATCTGCTATATAGCCCATCGCCGGAATAATCAATCACTTTGCTCCGTTCGTTCAATCTCAATATGGGTTTAGCAAAGCAACTACACTCCTATGCCAAATTCACCAACAAACTCCATTAGCAACGTTTCTCCAAACCTAAAACCCAAAACCCAATTCCACTACCTTCAAATTGAATTCTCTTTGTTTCCTTTGTTTTCTATATGGGTAGATGTTCAAAGACGATCGATGCAAAGCAGAGAGCCCACACGCATTTCTAGAAGTTCACGACTTTCCAAATGTTCCTCCTCCATGTCTCGGTTACAGGATTATCCCATATCTCCTTCAACTTCAAGCTCCGAGCAATCCATCGACAAGAGCAAGAGCAAAAGCAGCAATTTAGGCAAAGCACCGATTCTATCAACACGGGTTCATCCAAATCTTTTTTTCTTTATGTTTCTTCCTCTTCCAACGGGGGTGCTCATTCCGCTACGCTTCTCTTTTTATTTGATGTTTCTTCCTCTTCCAGCACCGCCGCTGCTATTGCTTCTCTTTTCTTTCTCTTTCTTTCTTTCTTTCTTTCTTATTCTCCTTCAACCATTTTCATTTGATTTGCCGGAAAATCGTCGATTTTCTGGCAATATTTAAAGATTTTTGTTTCAATCAATTTATCGAAAATTGGCTAAATAATGTTCCATGGCTCTAAGAATGTAATTTATGATGACTCGAGCATACGAGAAATTGAAGCATTGGATGATGGACGAGAAGCTTGCTTTGTGGTTTCGGACTAGCGTTTGCATGACTGTAATGCTGATGTTCTTCCGGTGGGATCCAATAGATTTATTGAATAATAAGTCAAGGGTATAATAGTCTTTGTAAAAATAAGACTAACCAATTAATAACCATTATAATATAATAGAACCTATGTGTTTTTTAAACATAAAGTGAGGTATTAGTGCTTTAATGCTTCAATTTTGAGGTGCCAGTGCAATTTGCTAAAAAAAATATATATAGTTTGTTTAGTTGCTTGGGCCTTGGGGTGGAAAAGTTGGAGACAATAAAATTTGTCCAGTGATGTGGCAAGCCAACTTTTCCACCCCAAACATTTTTAAAACCCCACAATATGTGTGGGACTTTGCCAAAAAATGTGAAAAAGTAAAAGTGGGATCCACAATTAATATTTGTTCCACAAAATTCCCTTCATTTTATTTTATTATCCTCACCCCACTACACATGGGACCCACATGTTTTTTTTTTTTTCACCCCACATTTGCAAACAAACACAGCCCTATTGTTTAAAGTATACATTAAATATTATTTGCTTTGTGTTTCAAGTCAAGTAAACTGATTAGCCCATTGATGTTTAAAATACACGCTATCAGAAGTTCCCTGGTGTCTAAACTCCAATTCTCCAAACCCACTGTGAAACCACTATTCTACTTCAACCTACAAGATGTTGCATTAAAGATCATATCCACAATGACCCAATAAAAATCTTATTATTAATCATTATCTTGTTGATAAGATATTTGATCATTCTTCAAGTAAAAACATTAAATTATCTTTAATGATCCTATGATCATAAGCACATATATTGTCACTTTGAACAATAAAAACTTTCCTCTAGAGCATATGATCTTAATAAACCAATAATAAAAGTGAAATGGGTTATTTGGTACCGAAATCATATCGCACTATATACAGTGTTTAAACTGTTTTCTCGTACCGATTTTATATTGAAATTGTACCATATATTGTTTTTTAAATATTAAAATCATACCATATCTATGTAAATTATGTAAGATACGATTTCGATATTCAAAGTCGATACTGTACCGATGTTGACACCTTTACCTAAACTAGGTTTTTGACTAATACATTAGGTCAATGGTAGTAGGTGCCATAGTTGATCATATAAGTCGTAAGTCCTACATTTGAGCAAGTATAGGTGACGTAAACTTGTATAGCTCAAATTGGGAAGGAGTGTTTAGAGAGTTTCATTAGACAAGAGAATTTGTCTCTTTCAAATATATTTGGTCATGATGGCTACGAGGAGTTTAGTGGGTAGATGGCTCATTACGTGTTAAAGTCCTTCCAGCCTTATTGGAGTCATGACATCAAACCTCCGATTCACTAGAAAACATAAGACCTCCACCAATGTGGAGGAGTTCTTATACAACCCAAAGTTAATGGTCAAAAGTAGGGGAGTCAACGGTTTGGGTTGGGCCGGTTTCGAGTTAAAAAACACTCAGCCCAAACACGGCCCATTAAGAAAATAACAGTTTCGAACCTGTGCGATTTGGGTTCAGGCTGACTAATGGTTTAGGTTAAGGTTTACTAGTAGTATATTTTGAGTACCTTGTAAATATGTAGAATTTATCAAGAGCATGTGAACACATATAAGCATTAAGTTATCTCCAAGTCTCTTGTGTTTGGTGTTTAAAACTTTTTTATTTATTTATTTATTTTAACAAATAAGTAAAAATTATAGAATTAATATACAAAAGAAAGTTGACATATTGATGAATTTTAAATATTTAATGGGTTGTCTTTGCTTATTCTCTTCCCCCTCCTCGACACTTGTAAAAATGGATAAAAATAAAGCATTAAAATATTTTATAATGATAATACACTTGCAAAATATTTACTAAGCCCATATTCAAAATGGCGATGGCTTTGATAGGCTTGTTGTTTACATATTACAAAGCAAAATAATTAAAGAAAACAAATGGATACTTGGGGGGTTTTATTGTCTTCTACATTTAAATTTATTTTATTTTATTAATAACATGTTTAATGGGTTGGTTTGAGTTCGGTTGGTTTCGGACTAAACGGTTCGGGCTAGCGGACCACACACGAGTTGGCTCGGCCCAGCCCGAACTATTGCGGGTTGAGGTTGTTCAGTCCAAACACAACCCATTAAGCTTCGGTTCGGGCCAGTTCGGTCATGTTTTAACGATTCGGGTTAGCTTTTGACACCATTAATCAAAAGACTTAGACCGTTAAAGAAGTAATTTGTAATATTTAAACTTAACCAATGGGACACCATGTAATTTAGTCCAGGTTTAGGAGTTTTTTATTTTATTTTATTTTATTATTTATTTTATATAAATATATCCTAGCATAGTAAAACCTAAAACGTACTAATAAGTAATAACAAATACCGAAGAACCTTATGGCACGAGCACGTGGAGCCAGGTTCCCAATAAATGATTAGACTTCTTTTACCAAAATAAAAAGACTAAATTTTTTAATGTATATCTTTATTTATTTATTTATCTTATTTATTGAAAAACCTTGACTTTTAACTCATTAAAAAAATAAATAAGAAAACGCAGAAAACAGACTTTTGACTTTGGATTGCATTTTTCCACGTAAAAGGAACTAGGAAGGTATGGTTTGCCCCAAATTCCAGCTCTGAATCACGGGCTGCCCACCTAGCAGCCCATGGGCCTTGATGGGATGCGACCACCCACCTCAATTAAAAGAAAGGAGTCTTCCTTGAACTATATCGAATCCGCATCATCTCGTCAGGGAGAGCACTCTGTGTTCCTGGACAGTTTTACCACTATAAAATTTGTGGGAATCACAGGAGAAAAAAAGAAGAAAAAAATCCATCACCCAATCCCTGGGTCCCATGTATTTATGGTGATAAAATCGTCGGAGAGCACAGAGTGTTCTTCCAACGGAATGCAGATCCGGACTCAACTATATCATGGAAGGAAGGTGACAGAAACAAACCTGGAAGAGTAACAGAAGGAATGAGTTGTAGTTCTTTGAACCCAACAAAAATAAAGAAAATAAAAAAATATGAGCTTTAGTTGTTGCATTATGAAGACGAAGATGAATTAATGCAGAGTGCATCATGGCCGACAAGGTATAATCTTATAGACTTCCTTAAATGAAACACCAGGTTAATCCATAGCGTGGATCTCGCTTTGATGCCTCTTAAGTGGCTGTCTGATGGAGACGACGTGATCTCATTAGTCATTATTCAAACACCCTGAGGATTTGCTTGACAATACTCTGGTTGTCTCGGGGTCGTTTTAGTCTGTATCGTTTTATATCAGTTTTCATTTTGCAAAAAGAAAATACCATGAGAAGGGTGTCAATCGGTACGGTTTCGGTAATTCGGTATAATTTTGGTACGGTACCAACTTTGAATACCGAAAATCAGAACAATACCGTACCACATTTAAAAGATACGGTACGGTTTCGATATTTGCAAAAAACGGTTTGGTATTAAATCCGTACGGAAAAAATGTTTAAACACGGTATATAATGCGGTACACTTTTGGTACAAACAAACTCGTGACACTTTTGTTATTAGTTCATTAAGATCCTAGTGAAATTATGACAAAACAATTGATAGAATTTGATATTAACATAAACAAAACAAGTAAATCTAAGAAGATGAGTGAAGGACGAAACGAAAAAATTGAAATAGGGAATTATAGATAGAGTAAATGTGAAGTGTTTTCATTATAAAATTACATTTATATCCATTAATTTGGTATGGTACCAATTCGGTACATACCGATGGTATGAGTACCTAAAACCAGAACCGTACCGAATAAATTTGGTTTCGGTACGTACCATACCAAATTTTGAACGGTACGGTAGGGTGTGGTTTTAGACGGCGCACGGTTCGATGCGGTTAAATGGTTTCGATACGCAATTGACACCCTTAACCCTGAGGACTTAAATGTTCAAGAAATACATTAAGTGGGTAGAAACACTATAAGGTTATATGATTTGTTGTTTTGGAGTATGAGAAATGCAAGCCAACAAGACTTTGTGATTTTTTAAAGAAATATTCTCTTAGATTTTTTTCTTTATCGACGGTATGTTAGTGTTTAGATGCAATCCTTGTAATAAAAAGCTGGGTATGACTTATATGAAGTTATTTTTGGGTGTGAGTAGGTGGATAACCGAAATTTGCTTTCAAAATTTGCATTCCTTTAAGGGTATCAGAATCCGTCCAACTGTTAATAGGATGCGGATATGGTATACATTTTTTTACCGATTATTATCCATAAAATTATCCAATTAAGTTACTTATTTTGATATGTTTTTCTTATTTGTATAATTTTGTGTGCTTCAAATATATGCCTATTGTTTATATTTTCCACTAATAACTACTAAGGTTACTAAATTCTTAAATTTCAAAATTTTCAAATAAAATGGTAAAAATATTAACAGGTAGTTGAAAACCTGTATTTAATGTATATTAATGCCTATTTAGAGTAATTCATTTAAAATAATAATTATCCAACTATCATTCAATTGAATCCGAAAATCAATAGAATATTATCCGAATATAATAGATACGAAACGGTATTACCACTATCGGATATATTTACACCCCAATTTTGAGCACTATGATTTCCTTATACTTAAATTTTATTTCATCATCAAAAGTGAGATAATTTTTAATTTTTAATTATTTTTTAAATATTTTGAGATCCACTTTAACACGGTGACAATTTATTAGACAAGACACATGCCATCAAGTAAACTTTAAAAAAAAATTCAACCGGGAAAACATTAATAAATAAATAAATAAATCCATTAGAATTGTAATTAATATTGTTGAAATTTTTGTGGTAGTTGGGCTATAATTGAACTAACACGGATAAGTACCTTCTGGTCGTGTTTTGCAATTTGAAACCATAGCATCACATGACGTAGTATTTACTTGTAATGAAAATTAAACATTAATTAAGAAATCATATGATGTTTCAGTTAGAACAAGAGTTCTCTATGGGTTATTGGTGAAGATGACCTATTGTGGTAGTTGCTAATATGAAGAATATATGCAAACAGTATCAACATGATGCTCGTTACCCCCTCATGGGAATGATCTATTATTATTTCATTCCTTCTACGTAATAGATATATTTATTCCCCCATATCCCATGGAGAGTGTATTTCAAATCTTCTTGAAGAGGGAAAGCGTGGAACGATAAAGATCAATTCAAATCGATTATCTCATCGGTCTTACTATTACATGAGAGGCTATTCTCATTATGTAAAAGTATGTCCACGCACATCCTATATTTGATATGTATGACTTGATTTGTAAAGCGTATCTGAAGTCATCTTCAACTGTATAGAGTGATGCTTTACCTTTCCAGTTTTTTGAGAGGACTCACCTCATGGAGAAGTCTTTTTCTAGTTCCCAGCACAATCAACTTTTTTTTACCCACCATCCAAAAGGTGGTAACAAGGGGGCCCCCAAAAAGAAGGGAAAAAAAAAAAAAAAAAAAAAAAAAAAAAAAAAAGAGAGGTCAAATAAAATTTGAACTAATTCATCTTCTTAATTATGTTTACAATTTACAAAATAGTGGAAGGGAAAACATCATCTACTGTGCACAACTCTCTGTTGTATATAACAGTGCACATATATACCAAATGATTGGCTGAGAAAATAAAGTAAACACAAGACTATTGAGGATTGTTCAAATTTAAGTTACAATCTCAACTAATCATTTGATACAAAATACTGCATTACCCTGTGGTCGGCTTAACTATATCTCATTTGTTCGTTTCACTTTGACTGTGCAAGTTTTTCGGCAAAACACAAAATGAAAGATAAATCTTTACAAAATTCTTAATTCTAAAATAAAGACCTATTAATTATGAGAACAAACATAATCAAATTAAAATATTTAACGTGATTCACATATCAATATAGTGTGCTATGTCTATGAACAAAAAGAAAACAACTATAAAACTTTCACCCTACCCAAAATAAAAAGCCCCAAATCTCACAATTTATAGAATATAACTAAATAAACGGGTCGATCCAATAGATCAACTTGTACCCTACCCAATCCAAGTCTTTTGTTTCTGTTGAAGACCTAACATTTAGGCTGCCTACTAAATTATGTCAATATTAATTTATGTTTAGATTAAGAATTTGGATCACATTATAAGATACAACACTTGGCATCGATTTTTTCCCTGCAGTGGTGTGAGTCGAAAGAAATTAATACGTAGAAAGATGTTTGGTTGTTGTTGTTGGACCAATCCCTGTTTAATTGGCCAATTGATAAAAAATAAAGAAAAATTAATATATATTTTTAGTATGGCTATTCTTAGGCCACTGACTTTAGAAGAAAATTGGAATCTGGTCTACTCAAAAAAAAAAAGGCTCGCTTTTACGGTGACGGTGACGTGCAAGCTTTTGATCCTTGAAGGTGTGGATACATTAGTTACTTTACAATATTTAATTACGTCTCCACTTATCTAGATTTACTTTTTAAAATTAATAATGGTAAAAACATTTATATGTAACGCCGAGCTTAAATTGATGATCTCATGAGTCATGTCTTTACAATTAATAAAGATACATCGACATATAGATTAACAATCTGATCTAGACATTTGATACAGGGAGACCTCCACTTACTTAAATTTACCTTTAAAATTAATGGCAAAAACCTTAGTATATAACATAGAGCTTGAATTGATAATCTCATGTCGATATATGTTAATTTTCTGCTAGCCATGCTACATTGGAATTTGACAATTAATAAAAATACATCTGATAGATTAATTGACAATCCGATCTACTAGTGTTGTTCATGTTCTGCTTCTAGCTAGGAGTGTCAAATTAAATCTTACACCGAAAAACCAAACCAAATCAAATCAAATTCAATGGTCTCCAAGACTCCAGCTAACATACTTATTTGTATAGCTAAAAGTAAAATTGTATTTAGATATTTTTTATTTAGTATAATACAAAACTAATAGATTGTAATAGTACTATATGTCATTGCTTGTATTATTAATTATAGTATTTGATTTCATAATATGACTACTATAATATTATTTTTATCATAATAAAAAAATTGAAAGAAAGACATACCATAAGATTATTATAGCATATGGCTTGAGTAGAAGACTTGAAAGTCAAGTATGCGAGAACCTAATGTAACTGAATCTAGAAGTTCAAATTGAACCAAAACAATGCAAGTTTGGAATTCCATAACTAGTTGGATTATCGGTTATGGATCACAACAAAGGGAGAATGGGGGAATGTGGAGGGACGAAAGTTAAAATTTAAGATTTTATTGGACTTACTACATCTATGTAGAAGATTGCCACCATTGTGCTCGAAATATATTAATGACAATTATTATTTGATATTTTAATTAAACTTTGTGCAAATCAAATAAACAATTGTCAAATAAACTTTGCTTTGAAAGAAAGCTTAAGAAAGGAATTCTTCACCTCAAATGGTTCATTAAATAGTTAATTTTTTAAAAATGAATAAATACAAATAGAATAAAACAGTAGCAAACAAAAATGTAATGTAGTTCACACATCAATGTGGTGTGTTGCATCCAGAGATGAAGAATGAGAGCTTTTCACTACGTAGAATAAATAAATAATGGAGATATTGTTGTAAATATGTTTAAAACTTTATATAAATATTTGTTTTAATTGTGTATTTTATCCATGGTTTTATTTAGTCCCACATCGGGTTGAGAGGATCTGATTATATGGTTTATATATAGTAAGGGCCCATATATTATTAATTTGCCTGAATATTGTTGTGACCCTGTCATGATTAACATATATATATATGACTTGGACTTAGGTCCTGGGCTTTGATCCGGAAGGCCCATTTTGTCATGTGCTCTTCTGGAAAGCCTGCTGCTAGGTGATTACGTAGAGATGCCATTAGAGATGCATTTTCCAGTAGGGAGGTCAGCTCGACAGGTACCTTCTTGAAAGGAGCTGAGCTGAAAAGCACCATCAACAAAAAGAGGTGACCTTACCATTTCACTCACAGCCTTTGGAGCTCTATATAAAGCTATTTCTAAGTTCATTATAAATAATGAATTTTCCTCCTCTTTCTGTCTCTCTCTCCCTGTTGTTGTTCTGTCAAGTAGTGAACATTACCTGATACACTTGAAGTAACATTAGACTGACTGATCTTAGGGTGAAGACACTGTAGAACCCGTATTGCACGAATTGGGGTGTCTAAATACCTTAGAGAAAGTACCTCTGGTATGTTTCAGTTCATTTGACAGTATTGTGAGAACAAACGTTCAAGTATATTTGTAGATTCCTCGACAACGATTCAATAGATCTTACAATCAGTTATCAAGAACAGTGTTGCATGAAACTCTCACCCAAAACAAAATAAAAAAGATCCTCAAATCTCTCAATAACCTCATATGCAAATATAAGTTAGATACATACGATCAAGAACGGACAGGATCATGCTAATAAACACCAAATTACTATACAGGAATTTTGGTGTAGCCAAGAGGCAGCGCTATGCCATTTGACAACACCATATTCTGCTTGGCCACTACACATAACGCCATTTTTTGCTAATACCCTAATGAATGCCCCTAGAACAGGCTTTGGCAAATTTAAATCCCCAGCACTATTGGACTTTTGTAGTAAATTAGCTATGTTGGCTAATACAGACAATACTAAGGGTAACCAATATAGATCTCTTTCTTAATATGAAGGTTTTATTTACTATAAAAAAAAAGGTAACAGATCTATCAATTGGCGGTGGGTTGTACTGTACTACGAAGCTTAACTCCCACACCCTTTTCTAGTAATTGAGATCAATGATGGGTTCTAAGCAAACCTTCTGCTTTTATCACAAATCTCCGAAAACAAGTTATTAGAGTCACCCCAAAATATGTTGTGCGGGTCCATTTTCGAAGTTAGGTATAATAATTCCGCTCACCAACATAGAAGTCGAGGTATTAACATCGTATGTTTCTAAGATACAATTAGGAACTTAATGGAACCTAATTTAAACCAAAATAAACAATATATATAATTAATCTTACCAAAAGAAAATATTATTGGGGAGATGGACAAATCCTAGCCGACCGTGTATTAATTAGTTTGAAGGCGTCGACTTTTAGCTGCTGCTCCATCTATGGAATCATCTCCGTGGCCCATCGTGGGTCACATGTAAAACATCTATTATTTCCACCTTACCACTTTCTTGCTAATCTCCTAATTAATATTAATTAATGATTACCAAAACAAAGAATACTTTAATATTAATTAATGTCGTCTCTTTCTTAGGTAGATAATTAATGTTGTCAGAAGGTTTGGCTCATGTGAAAGCATCCGCGTTTTCCGGCAGAATAATTGCGTGTGCGTAATTCTTTTTCATTTTCCCCCCTTTTTCCTGTCTAAAGAGCCGGAGCCATGAGTGACGAGTGCAGCACGAAACAAGGGGAAGAAAACCACTGTGCCAAACAGGGAAAATTCAGAGACAAGATCTCTAGAGAGAGAAAGAGAGATCAAATGTGAATTTGGAGGAATTTAGGATGAATTTGAGGGGTGGGGGCATTTTGTCTGTACAGAGCCCAGCACGGCTTTCTTTTTAAGTTGCTCCAGTCTGTTTCGTGTCGGCTTGTTGCATAGAAGGCTTTGGTTTCTACATCCCTCCGGCGACTTGTCACTTTTCCAATTTCAAGTCTTCAACTCCACCGAAGTTCCGGTTGAACTGAATCGGAACTGAACTTTTTCCGGCATTTATTTTCTGGAGTACCTTTGGAGCTTCCGCGGTAACTTGTAGCAGATCACACAGTTCATGCCGGAGACAATAGCAGCGATCAGATCAAGGCTTCTTCTTGCTTGTGAGTATGCTACATTAGTTATCCAAGGAGAAGCTCTCAAGCAAGTTCCATCCAAGGATCTTTCCTCTTAAAGAAAAGACGATTGATTTGGTAGAGGCTGGGTAGTGATTTGCAAAAATAAGTATATTTTATGATAAAAGATATTGTACTTTTGGGGGAGCAGGAAGCTTCGGTTGATCGTTGTTCTGGCGGTATTCAAGCCGAGTCGGAGTCGAATTGTCATATCCGTGTCTGTTGTTGTTTTAGACATCTCCATTTATTGTTTCTGTTTCAAGCCTAGCTCCTCAGACAATTGCAGACGTTTGGCTTTCCAGTTTCTGCTTCAAGCCTTGAAGAAGAATTAGTTGATTAACGTGGCGACGACTTCTAGAACTTTTGGCTTTGAGACATCTGGCTGCTTTGAATAGCTCGTTCAATTGTTGAAACACACCAAAGGAAGAACAGTTTCGGCTGTCACGGGCCTGCACTTGGCAACCAGTCATGGATATCCTAGACGAAGTGAAAAAAGGGGGTACATAAAGGAGTTCGGTGTGGTTTTGGCTTTTCTTGCATTTCACGTTTCCGCGTTTCTGGCATTAGGAGAATGAAGGTTTGATGACAGAGGTGCAGACGATTTCGGGAATATTGGGTTTTTGGCTTCTGAATTCCGTCAGAAGGCCGAAGCTGTCATTCTTGGCGAGAAGAGAAGTTTCATAGTATCCAACTTTCAGGTTGGTTTTACTGAGGGACAGCTCATACCAGGGAAAAGATTCGGCTTATAGTTCCAGAGTTCTACTCTTTTCCTTTTCTCATCTTCTGTCTTCTTTTCCCTCTAGTAATTTTCCCAATAGTATTCTGGTGACGACGATTCAAAGACGTGGATAACTCTCTATGGGGGCAAGACTTCCTTTATGGGCTATGGAGTTCTGAGATTTTCAGAAGAAAAGAGTAGGTGCTGAGATAGAACAAGACCGAACAAAGTGCTACCTTTTCGGAATTATATTTCTGTTTATTGACGGGATCTGCGACCATGAAAGCTCCCTTAAACAGCTATACGGCAAATGCTGGAGAAGGTATGCCTCCCCCCTACTCTCTCTCTCCATCTCCTCGCTTGATTCGTGACTTTTTAGCTTATCCTTAGTGAATTAAAAAATTTCGAAGTGGATGTCAATGGATTCACCGAAATCATTTGTGTGAACTGATAGGGCTACAAAGATCGATTGGGCATATTACTGTATTGACTGATCTGAGAAACAATTAGTAAACTGATACCTTGTGTGTATCTTTTGACGTTTTAACGGACACAACTATTCCAGTTGGTTATCTATATTATATCAGACAAGATTAGCGCGAGAGACCCCCAAATTTTCACTTAATAACTTAAATTACTGCTAAGATTCATTTGAGGGCTTGATTGCAATGTTAGGAATCTGAAGTAACTCTTTAGATGCATCACAAACTTGGCTGCCACTGGGGTTGCAGCCGTGTTCCTGCTGCCACAATCGAAGTTTAAGACTTGGAATCTTGAAGGATAATTGAAAAAGATAAAAATATATAGGGGTTTTTGAAGCTGTAAGGGAAATTGTGTGCGTACTATTGAGGTGAGCAGGAAATATATCCCAGATATTAGTCCTGAGAGTTTCAGAATTTGTGGGAGGAAAAAAAAACTGCGCATTCAACAGTGATATTTAAATTAATTGTAGTTATGTGCATGTACAAGTTTAGCTACTGCATCAAGTTTGTTGCACCGTGCAAGTCCACTATATTATTTCCTTCTTTCTATGCGGGAATGTACTTAAAGGAGTTCTAGTGTGAGTACTGTCTGTATTTTTTCCATGAACCTCAGTATTTTAATATCTTGACAATCTTCCAAATTGCTCGAAAGCAGGGGAAAAGAGGAGTATTAATTCGGAGTTATGGCATGCTTGTGCCGGGCCTCTGGTATCTTTGCCTCCTGTTGGCAGTCTCGTGGTTTACTTCCCACAAGGACACAGTGAACAGGTTCTCCCCCATTCTTTCTAGGTGTCTCTCAGTCTCTCTCCACTTTATGTTTCTTGTTCCTAAATGAATCTTCTTTGGTCACTACAATTTCAGGTTGCTGCTTCGATACACAAGGAAAATGAAAGTATTCCTAACTATCCCAACCTTCCTTCAAAGCTGATCTGTGTGCTACATAATGTTACACTGCATGTATGTGACCTTCTACTAATCTTCTGTGATATTTAAATTTATTTTAAAGGACAAATGCTTATGGTCCTTTGTAATCTTTGTTAGTTTAGAAGGCTCATTCATGACTTGAGAACACAAAGTTGTTCTTCCCTCTCTTGTGAAGAGGGGGCAAAGAAGGCCATTAGTTATTTTTTTGTGTTGTAGTGTTTGCTTAATCTTGACGAAACATGCAGCCATGTGCTTTGTGATATTTCATTCACTCGTATGTAAATTATCCAGTTTGATCAAACATAATGTACCATATAAATTGAAAAAAATAGCATATCTGATGATTTAGAGAAGCAGGAGCTATTTTATGAATTTCTCAAGGGATGATTATCTTTTGAATCAGGCTGATCCCGAGACAGATGAGGTCTATGCACAGATGACTCTTCAGCCTGTAAATAAAGTAGGTCAGACAGTTATTTGGTATTTCACCTATTAGATTAGTAGGACTTTGTGCTTTTCCTCTCCCTGCATATGATTTTCTTTGAAAAAGCAAGGTGTCTTTCATGTAGTATGACAAGGAAGCTCTACTGGCATCGGATTTGGGCCTCAAGCAAAACAAGCAACCCACTGAGTTTTTTTGCAAAACACTTACCGCTAGTGACACAAGTACTCATGGTGGATTTTCAGTTCCCCGTCGAGCTGCAGAGAAGATATTCCCACCTCTTGTATGCATATTGTTTCATCTCCAAATATTTTTTTTTCTCAAAACCTGAGCATCTTAACAGTCAATGTGCATCTATGGTTCTACTTCTTATGTCTAACTTCCCTTGTAGGATTTTTCAATGCAACCACCTGCTCAAGAGCTAGTAGCTAGAGACTTGCATGATGTTGCGTGGACGTTCAGACATATTTATCGTGGTATGTTCCAGTTTTAGACTTAAAAGGGGAAAAACATTTTATCTCTTTGTTTTAGCTATTTTTGGTACTTCTTTTAAGATCCGTTTCTTGATGCCACTATTGCTTTGCATGTTAGAATATCTTGTTTTGACTGAGGATTCCTCGCTAAAATCCTTTACAGTTTGCCCCCAAAATGGTGATTCTTTTATGCTTTCTTTGCATATTCCTTATGAATTTGGTTAATTGTCCAAATTATACACGTGGGATAAATTAACAGTCATTTTTTTTAATAAATTTTATGTGCGAGGGTGTGCTGACTACTGTGAGATCTGAGGGATCTGTGAGACAAACCTTCTTTATTTGCACTTTTCCCAAGTGCTCCTCCTTATGGACAATCTGACCAAGAACCATTGAGAGAAGGTCCCATAGAGTGTGGTCTTTGATGATGATATTGTTTTGGTGGATAAGACGAAGGAATGGGTTAGCTTTAAGCTAGAGAATTGGAGGTCACCTTGGGAACAAGAGGGATTATATTTATAGAACAAAGAATAAGTATATGATCTGTGAAAAGAAATAGTCACAGTATCATGGATACCAATAGTGAGGAGTTGAGTAAAGAGAGATATCTTGGGTCAATCATAAATATAGAATATTCCTTTGAATGTGGGGAAGTGCGTCTGGAGTGTTGTGTGACCAATAGAATTCTTTAAACCTTAAGGCACTGTTTGTTTGTAGAAATGGGGTGGGCAAAATAAACATGTGGGCCCATATGTAGTGGGGTGAGGGAAAGGAAAGGAAATGATATTATGGAAAAGTTTCAAATGTGGATCCCACTTTTGTTGTATCCCACACTTTTCCACAAAATCCCACTTATTTAGTGGGACTTTGAAATGGAATGGGGTGGGGAAAGCAACATGCCGCATCAACCAACTTTCCCAATCCATTGAACCGAACAAGCCATACTTTGGGATGTCATGAAAAATTTTACTTTTTCAAACTTCGTTCCATCCCTTTTTCCCACCCCACTTTAGATTTAGTTAGCAAATGGTGACTAAAGAAAAAGTTATAGAGGTTGTTATGTGCTTGGCTATGGTGTATGGAGCAGAATGAGAGTATTGGAGCAGATTTAAGAGTTGCCACGATCAATGACAAAGCCTGGAAGAGTTGTTTAAGGAAGGTGCTTAGGGATGCCCACTAAGGAGGAGCAGTATGATTCTTATTGAAGGAGCTAAAAGAACTATGGTCTATGGGTAGGGCTAAAATCATCATAGGAGTGGTGAAGAAGGATATGCATAGTCTCGGTCTTATACCAAGTATGGCCTTAATCAAGGATCCATGCAGATAAGTCTTATACCAAAATCTGCTCCTGAATTCGCATGTGCATCTATTTTGAGGTATCCAAAATCCATCCGAGAAGCGGATATGGTATACCCCTTTCCTACCGATTGTTATCCGTTCGATAAAATTATCCGAGTAGGTTACTTATTTGAATTTGTTTTTCTTATTTTTATAAATTTTTTACTTGATATGTGAATATTTTTCTAGATTTGTATTAAAATTACTACCAAAGTTGCTAATTCTTAAATTTCAAGCCTAGCCTTCACAAATGAAATGGTAAAGATATCAATAGGGAGTTGAAAACTTGGATTCAATCTGTATTCATACCCATTTAGAAGAATTTACTTAAGAAAATAACTATCCAACTGAATTTGTCCAAAAACAATAGGATATTATCCGAATTTGTCTGAATATTATAGTATGCGGATATGGTATTACCACTATCTGATCCAAATCCGATCCATTTACACCCCTACATGCAGTAGACCTTGATTTGTTGAGCTCTGGGATGGGCTCTTTCCACTTACTGATTGTATGTCTTTCATTTATCATTTTCAATATTTTTTCTCATCACTTTCTCCATACTCTTCTCCCATGTTTTTTTCCCCTTCTGGTTAGGATTCAATTTTCAAAATCCTTTTTGCTGCCTTGCATGGCCCTCAGAATTCATATTGTGAGATGTGGCATTTTAGAAATCCAATGGCTGTGATTACAATGGCGGGGAAGATCATAGTTGTGGATCTGGAAAATGCCGCATGTCACAATCTGAGTAATGAGGGCCATGCCGGTGCAACAAGCAAAAATTGCAGTTTTCCGTACTTTGTTCCATTTGGATCTGTGTATGTAACCCAATTAAGTTGGGATAAGTCTGGGTGGAAAGGATAGAAAAGAATTAGAGACCGACCTATTTAAGTTGAAATAAGTCTGGGTGGAAAGAAAAGAAAAGAAAAAAAGCAAAAGCAAAAAATTATGGTACCGGTTATGGTGATGCTTGAAGAGCTTTTGGTTGTGATGGTTTACAAGAGGGGTGTCAAAACCTAACCCGAACAATAAAAACCGGACCGATTCGGCCCGAACTGAAGCTTAATGGGCTGTGTTTGGGCTGAACAACCTCCACCCGCAATGGTTCGGGCTGGGCCGGGCCGGGCCAGCCCGTGTGTGGCCTGCTAGCCCGAACCGAAACCAACCCGTTATAAATAAATAAAATAAAATAAATTTAAATGTAAAAGACAGGAAAACCCCCAAGTATCCATTTGTTTTCCTTAATTGTTTTGCTTTGGAATATGCAAACAACAAGCCTGTCAAAGCCTTCGCCATTTGGAAGATGGGCTTAGTAGATATTTAGCAAGTGCATTATCATTAGAAAATCTTTTAATGTTTTATATTTATCCATTTTTACAAGTGTCAAGAAGGGGGGAGAATAATCAAAGACAACCCTTTAAAATTCATCAAGATGCCAACCTTCTTTTGTATATTAATTCTATCATTTTTACTTCTTTGTAGAAATTTTTTTTTTGGTTTTGAACACCCAACACAAGAGACTTGGAGAGAACTTAATGCTTATATGTGTTCACATGCTCTTGATAAATTCCACATATCAACAAGGTACTCAAAACATACCGCTAGTAAACCCGAACCCGAACCCAAACCGTTAGTAAACCCAATTCTAAACCGTTAGTCCAAACTGTTAGTCAGCCTGAACCCAAACCACACCGGCCCGAAACCGTTATTTTCTTGATGGGCCATGTTTGGGCTGAGTGTTTTTCAGCCCGAAACCTTTAGGACCAGCCCGAAACCGGCCCAATTCGAACCGTTGACACCCCTAGTTTACAGTCCAACTCGTGGGTTAGAAGCCTTGGTGGAGAAGATTATTGTCGTGTGGTTGTGGGCATTACTTTGTCTCTTCCCTCCCTCATGTGGGTGCGTGGTGAAATGGCGATTTCCTCTTTTGTGTTGGAATTAGCTGGGTGGGGTTTGAATAAGCAGCTTTTGGAGAGAAATGGGATGGAACATGTAGGTGGGATTTTGGTTCTGTTTACTACAAAAGCAACATAAATTGGTTCAAAGGATGTTTTGAAGTGAGGAATCAAGAGAAGTATGAATAGGGTGAGATGTGAAGAAGACAGAGTGATGGCAGAGGTAGCTGTTCTTTCCTTTTCTTGGTACTTGTGAACATTATTCTCTTTCAGGTTTTGTTTCCCAACGGAAGGTGTGGGGTTGTTGAATTCTGCAAGGAAAGTTATAACAGCATTTTCCTCTTTTTTAGGTCAACCCAAAAGGCACCTGCTTACCACAGGTTGGAGTGTGTTTGTCAGCACGAAAAGACTCTTTGCAGGTGATTCGGTTCTTTTCATAAGGTAAGCAAAATAATGATAATGATAATGATGATAATAATCTGTGGTTGGTTTTCCCACTTGTGGAACTAAACCAATCTGTTTGTGCAGAGATGAGAAGTCGCAGCTCCTCCTTGGCATAAGACGCGCTAATAGACAGCAACCAACCTTATCCTCATCAGTCATATCCACTGACAGCATGCATATTGGAATTCTTGCAGCCGCAGCTCATGCTGCGGCAAACAACAGCCCATTTACTATATTTTACAACCCAAGGTACCAGTGCAACTTTTGTTGTCTTCTTACCAAGTGATTGTCAATTCAGTGAAGGATTATGCTTACATGGTTAACAATCTTTATTTGACTGAATAGGGCCAGCCCTTCTGAGTTTGTGATTCCCCTGGCCAAATATAATAAAGCAATGTATGCCCAAGTTTCACTTGGCATGAGATTTAGGATGATGTTTGAGACTGAGGAATCGGGAGTACGTAGGTACATGGGCACAATTACTGGTATCAGAGATTTGGATCCTGTGAGATGGAAAAATTCACAATGGCGTAATCTTCAGGTATGATTTGATAATTTTGTGGGTAAAATTAAATCGTAATGTTAAATTATCTGTTCACGTTCCATTCAAGGAAACTCTAATATCTACAGGTTCTGAATATGGACAACCAATGTCTGCTGTATTAGCTATGTGGTGCAGTCACCTGGACCCTTACGTTTTGATAGGTCTATCTGAGGTCATACTTGGGACAAGACCCATGCTATGCATGTCTTTCCTCATGACCTCACCTATAGTCACTTTTGACTTGCCCCTTTTTCTTTTAGTTTCTTCAGTACAAATTAGGTCACTCCTTACTGGGAATCCCTGGGCTTCTGCTGCACATGGCCAAGGCACCTCAGATGACATTCATGGAGTTTTGTCATTTGATATCTGTTCAAGAGTATTTAATTTATGGGACAGTGTTTCCTACTTGAGTAGCTTTACTCCTTACTGGGGCGTCGCTTGGTCTCTGTTGCACATGGCCAACCACCTCAGATGACATTCTCACAGGTTTGTCATTTGGTATCTGTTCAAGAGTATTTAAATATTGGGAGGTTGTTCCTGGTTGGTAGCAGAGGCTACTCAAGCAAGAAACACCCTGTAAGTGCCCCCTATTGGTTTGGCTATTTTTTTTGGGGATGGGGGTTGTAGCGGAAAAGTATTCTCTGGGGAAGGATAAAAGGAGGGGGCATAAGGAGGTACACCTCTGGACAGGAACCATTTCCTTCAATTCTTATTCTATTTTTCGTGTATAAATTACTCTACAATCTCTTTTGCTTGGGCATTAACATTCTTTTTATGCTTGCTAGGTTGGGTGGGATGAGTCTACAGCTGGTGAGCGTCCAAGCCGAGTTTCAATTTGGGAGATTGAGCCTGTAACAACTCCTTTCTACATATGCCCACCTCCTTTTTTCAGACCCAAGTTCCCTAAACAACCAGGGATGCCAGGTGCGTTTAAATGAATAAACATGTTTTACGTTGGACTTAAATAATTGGCCTAATATGCTTGAATTCCACTTTTCTCGATCATATGAAATCTTCTATGGTGCCAAGGCTGTTGGTATTATTTTCAAAGATTTTATCCTGCAGTGGGGTCCCACGGTCTATGATCAGCTAGGCTTTACTCCACCAAATGCTTGGTTGCTGGGTTCTTAGAGCTGTGTATTGGTTGTGGACCAGCTCCCTTCTGTATAAGCCCGATGTGCACTTCTTTCATTAAAATTGGCTGCTTTTTGGTGGATAATGAATTCAGTGATGGTTTTCACTGTACCTTGGTCTGCCATGGTGGCTGGACTTAAGTGTCTGTTTTCTTTCTCAGTAAGCCAAAGATTCTGAACTTTGTTCTGAAAAGTATCTGGTTTTCTGGGGAAAAGTGAACAGGACCTCCTCTACTAATAACACCAAGAAAGACGAGTCTTAACTTTAGCTATCAAAATCTGTGTTAATTGTAGAAGTAACCTACAACTTTATCCATATGGGCATATTTTTTTTTGGTGCAACATATGGGCATATTTTTTGATACCTGCTAATTGAGAAGTCATACAAATCATTAATCCATGACCAACTATCTTCCAACATTTGCCTATGACTTTGCTATATACTACCTTCTTTTCTGCAGAAAAAAGGCGTCTCACCTTTTGCCTATTCTATACTGCTCGCTTTTCTATACAATTTCTTGATTGCCAATTGGTTCCCCATCTACTTTAGGGTTGGGTGGTGAAGAACAATTTGTTTCTAATAACCATGTTCAGCACTTTCTGATTTTTCCTTTTATTTTCTCTTGATGCTTCATTTACTTAATGAGTGGTTCATAGGAGTATTGGTTTTGACCTCTAATCTTAAGCATATTTTCACATCTTGGAATGAATTCATCAAAATCATTCTCATCAACGTATCTGTTTTCTCACCATCTTGAGATTGCAGATGATGACTCCGACATAGAGAATGCTTTTAAAAGGGCAATGCCTTGGCTTGCTGATGACATTGGCTTCAAGGATGCTCAGAATCCAATCTTTCCTGGCTTGAGTCTGGTCCAGTGGATGAGCATGCAACAGAACCATCAGTTCTCAGCTGCTCAATCGGGATTATTTCCATCAATGGTTTCCTCAACTGCAGTGCCTAGTAACCTTACCACTGATGACCCTTCGAAGATATTGAACTTTCAAGCACAGACCTTGAGTGCACCTAATTACCAGTTGAATGTCCCCAAAGCAAATCAACATAACCTGCAAGTTGAACAGCTCCAGCAGCCTTCTTTAACATGGCTTCAACAGCAGCAGCAGCAGATAAAGCAAACTCTTGTTAACTCTCAGCCACAGCAACACTCCCAGCAGCATCAACAGCAACAGCAACAGCAACATCAGCTGCAGCAGCAACATCAACAGCAACAGCAACAGCAACATCAGCTGCAGCAGCAACATCAACAGCAACAGCAACATCAGCAACAGCAGCAACATCAGCAGCAGCAGCAACAGCAACAGCAACAGCAACAGCAACATCAGCAGCAACATCAACAGCAACATCAGCAGCAGCAGCAATTTCAGCAGCAGCTACAACAACAGCAAATAAATAGACCTGGTCTCATCAGTCATGGTGGTACAGCTACAAATCAGATACCAAATCAAAATTTGCAGCAACCAACTCTCTACCCTGAACTTCAGCAGCAGCGGTTACTCATGCCCAACACCCAACCTCAACAAAATATCAATCCCACTAACCAGAGTTCCCTCCTGATGACGTCTTTACCTCAGGATCTGCAGTTCCAGCAGCAAGGGGAACAGCCTCACAGCCTCTTGCAAAGGCAGCTACAGTCACAGCTGCAACAGTCACCTATATCCCAACAACAGCTTCAACTACAGTTGCTGCAGAAATTGCAGCAGCAGCAGCAACAGTTACTATCTCAAGTCAGCCCGCAGTTGCAACACCAACAGCAAGCCCATCAACAAAACCAGCAATCACAACAGCAGCCATTCATGTTGCAACAGCAATCCCTTAGTGGTGCCAACAACCTTTCTCCACACCCACCAAGTCAACCACAAACCTTGCCTTCAAACCATCTCTTGGGCCAGCAGAGACCTCCTGCACTGATGAGCACTCATTCTGGACCAGTAGATGATACTCCATCATGTTCGACGTCACCTTCAACTAACAATTGCCAGGTTTCACCGTCGACCTTGAATAGAAACCATCAAGGTACAGCCATATTGATAGAGGATGGAATAGTTCAGCCTGCAACTAATCCAGTTCAAGAGCTCCTAAGCAAATCTGATGTTCGGGTAAAAAATGAACAGCGTAATGTCCAAGACCCAGAACAAGTAGTACATAGTAGTGGAATTACTGATCAATTGGATGCCTCCTCATCTGCAACATCATATGGCATGGACGGTGGTAGCCTCCAGAATAATTTTTCATTACCTGCTTTCTGTTTGGATGGAGAAGGTCAAGTGGATACGCGGAATAATCTTCTCTTTGGAGTAAATATTGATGGCTTGACACCAGATGCTTTGCTGTCAAGGGGGTTTGGATTGGGGAAGGATCTTCAGAACTTACTTTCTGGTTACGGTGGTAATCAAAGAGATGTTGAAACAGAAATATCTACCGCGGCAATCAGTTCACAGTCGTTTGGGGTACCAGAGATGTCATTCAAGCATGGGTGTTCCAGTGATGCTGCCATCAATGAGGTTGGGGTTCCAAATAGGGGTGTATGGACTAACCAGACCTCTCAGCGTGTGCGAACATTCACTAAGGTATGATACTTTACTCCACTTTCCAGACTTTCTATTTAATTGATTCTCTTATTCTTACATACTTGTCTGATAAGCTGTATGATGGGTTGTCAGAAATAAGTGAGTTTGTGTAATAACTCTGTAAGTTGAACATCCCCCCCCCCCCCCCTCCCACAAAAATAAAATAATAATAAAAAATAAAAAATAATAATAATCAGCATACACTTGTTTGAAAAGTCACAAGAAAACTCATGAGTTTTCAAACCAGCTTGGTTGTTTTGATATCCTTATTAACATACATTTACTTTCTCTTCTGCAATTTACATATTGTTGGACACAACCATCCCCCCTCTTGTACTTACATTTAACAGTGGAATGTTATGAGGTACAAGTGAAGAACTGGTACACATATTCATTTGCTGTGTCCATAAGAAGATCCATGGAATTCTTAAAAAAATTTAGCTTTGCAAGAGGCTTTGTTTTATAGGTACTTTCTTTTGATAGTGCACCTGAGGACACGTGAAAATTTAAATCATACGGTATAGATACTTTTGGTTGATAGTGCATTTGGGTATACATTTAGTGAAATTTTAAATAAATAATACTGGGCGTTAATCTGTGGAAAGTGCCTTTAAAGACTGCTAGTTTAGAAAGATAGTCAATCATTCCCAAAAATTCACAAACATTACATTAATCATCCTTTTGGAAATGACTTCCTATAATCCTATCATGGATCTGGTCATTCACATTCACCTTATGGAAGGTACTACAGAAATTCAAGAATCGTTTCTTAGGTGGATGGGATTATGTCATTTCAGTTCACTCCAATTGGAAATGATCCAATCCCCAAATTTTAAGAGTTTTATCATGATGATCACAAAAGTCAACTGTATCGGTTACTCTGCAGCTCTGTTCAGCAAAGCAAATAATATCAAACTCAATAAAGGGAGTGGGGTTTCTTTCTGGGAAAGTTTAAAATTGAAGTTTGTGAGATTTTCCAGTCTTGAAAAAGCTGCGATATCTAGGTCTTACGAAGTGCTGGTCTAAATTTTGTGGTTTCAACAAAATTTTGACTGTGTTTCAGGTTTCAGTGTTGTTTTGCTACTTCTGACTTCGGACCCAAAGAGGGGAACTCTAAGAAAACCTCAATTTTTTTTGTGATATTTGGCCAAATCCCATATTTCAATACTAATATAATATTTTGATAATTGTGAGTAGTCTTTAATGTTGTAGTTATTCACTCCTAATGTATGATTTAGTTATTTTGATTGAATTGCATGTTCTAGCACTAAATTTTGTTAGAATAAGTCATACTAGAGAAATTATACAATGTACCAATAATGATATATCATTCTAGGGTCTGAGGCCCAACTACCAGTTCGGATGTGTCTGTTTTTTAATAAATAAGGGGGAGGTTCTACATGTTTGGATGACCTTTATAGGGCTTTCCAAAAGTTTCGAGCTCCAATTTGGTCACTTGGGCCTTGAAACCAGAAGCTGAAACAGTTTGGTGAAATATTTTGGTTTGATTCCAGGTCAAAACTTGGCTTAGAGCTGAAACTTCAAACCTTGGTTTTTGACATTTCTTGTGTCAAACCACTTGGATGAACACAAGCATGAGTAGACCACAGGATGTAAACTAAACACTTGGGCAATCTTTCACATGTTTGTGTATTTTTAGGTCATGATATCATCTTGCATTTGAGTACTGTATATAGCAAGAACCCCTGGTTTCCCTTGATATATAGCCCACAATGTTGCTACGTGACTTTTCTGTCATTTGCCACCTGACAAAGTTGAGTGTTTTTTATGTTTTCAAACTTAAGGTCCAAAAGCGTGGATCCGTTGGAAGATGCATAGATGTCACACGTTACAAGGGGTATGATGAGCTCCGTTATGACTTGGCACGAATGTTTGGGATTGAAGGACAGTTAGAAGATCCACACAGGACTGAGTGGAAATTGGTCTACGTAGATCATGAAAATGATATTCTCCTTGTTGGAGATGACCCCTGGGAGTAAGTTAGATCTTTAAGTTAGATCTTTTATAGGAGTTTCCATTTTAATGTTGCTATATTTTCTGCTTTATTTTACACTTGCTTTTCTGTTTGCAGGGAGTTTGTAAGCTGCGTCCAGAGCATCAAGATATTATCATCTGCTGAAGTTCAGCAGATGAGTTTGGATGGGGATTTGGGAAATGTGCCAGCAGCCAATCAGGCATGTAGTGGGTCTGACAGTGGGAATGCATGGAAGGGAAACTATGAAGACAATTCAGCTGCATCATTTGATCGGTAAGGGCTGGCCAAAGGTTTAGGAAATAGTGTAACCTATCATATAATTTTAGGATAGCTTGGACTCTACAACAATCTGCGCAGCTGGTGTGACAGTTTGTAAGAGTTGTCAGAAAAAAGGAAACAAGATCCAGTGAAACAAAGGGCTGTGCAATAGTGTCCATTTTGTGGTACTCGCTTCCATCTGCATACCGCTTTATGGTACAGCCATGTCGCAGATCTGTGGGGTTGTTGGAGACTGGAGAATAATTGGCCCTTTCAACCCTCGTACAGGGATCATGTATGGACGCATAAATGCAGATTGAAGTAGGCTTCCCCCTTCCCATGGCTGGTTTTTTGTACTTGATTTTGGTACAATTTGCAGCGACAAATGTACATCTAATAGCAAGATTGATTATTGGAAACAGTATGATTTTGGAGTTTTAACTGATAGGAGATTACGACTTCTATATACATGTATCTTTTTTGATGGATTTTTACTGCTCTATAAGCGTGTAAAGCAATGAATGGTCCATTATATAATTGATTTGTGGTTATGCCTCCGCCGGCTTGTGTTCGGTGTTTTTGGGGGGGTTCTTTCTTCTGTTGTATGTTTGTAGTTGGTTATCAATTGTCTCCATACTTAGATTTTTAAACCCAGGGAGCACAGAAATCTAGGCATCTCTCCAAATATGAATCTTTTCTCCATCCCCCAACCCACCAACAGAGACCCTTCTTTAGCTGATTCCTTCCTTCTATTATACTCACCCGTAGCCCATTATGTCCCAGCTTAGCACTCGGAAAACCAGTATGAGGAAAGTAAGTTTAATGAATTTGGTTCAGTTCATTAACTCCAAGCCACCTTTATTAATAAAGCAAGGTTTTGGTTGGACAAGGCGCCCACCACACCAGACCCCTCAGAAATTTCACTCCCTCAATGGCATGAAGTCTAGAATTTAAAGAAGCCACAAACAAAACCCCAGGTCACACGGAAGGTTGTTCAGCCGAAATTTTATCACCCTTCCACCAATCATAATACCGCACCTTTGTTTTATTTTTGATAATAAATCCGCCCCGAACTACCAAATTTTGTTGCCAAACCCAAATACTTGTTAGCTACTTTTTCATATGAAATTTTTAGAACTCTTTGAGAACCATTTTTGAATTTAATTTGAATATTCAACTTAAAAGTGATTTTGGACCTTTTGGGATTTGATTAGCTATCCACCCGCCTTACAATATAAATTCAGACATGCTTTCAAATTGCATACTTCTTCCAACTTCAATTCTGAAAATAACAGTTCCAAATGTCAGTCGAAATCCAAGAGGACAGAGCACTGGCCTTTTATTCCTTAATACTTATCACCTGGTAATGAAGATGATTTCAGGAATTGGCGAATGTTCGAATTTTGTGTAAAAGAAACTGCAAGATTGAACTCTCTGTAGCCACTCGTTCGTCAGTCCTATCAAGTTATCTTTCTAACTTCCCCAATACAGGAATTTCGTTGATCTTCTTTTTCATTTTATTCGTCAAATTTTTTTTCTGTTGTTTAGATTTCTGAACTGAAACCTTGAATCGATAACATCATAATGTTGATTGAAAAATTTTTGCAAGGAAGGTGCAATTTTCGATCCTGTGTTTCTCTCAATTGAGTTATCTTTTGGATCCGTTCTCACGAGCAAAACTTTAGGTTTTCAAACTTAAAAGACCGATGAACTGTGCTTAATTCATGAATTTTACAGTAGCAAAATAACAATTTTGGGCATTTTTTGGTTTGTTGTGGTTTGAGTTTCGGCTAACTAACCGTCAGGGCTAACGGTTTAGACTTGGGTTGATTAACGGGTTTATGGTATGCAAGGAAAAGAATAAGAACAAACAATTGGGCATTCTTCAACAATAGCCAAATTTCCATGCAAAACAAAGTTGCTATTAGTCATTGCCATTAAAAAAAAATTTAGAGTCATTCTACGATTTTAGAAAAATCAAGAACTTAGATACTAAGTAGTAACATAGAGACTGCAAGCTCATTCCTCAGGCTCTATTGAATGGTACTCCATAAACAAATCTTCAAACCGAAAACCTTTTTAAATTTCATTTTGTGCTATAATTGATTGTCTTGAAATTGAGTTCTTGTTTGTTATGTGAGAATATAGATATTTTTTTTTCTTATCTTCTATGAAATCTATTTTGTTTTTGGATTGGTATCTAGTTTGATATGCAAAATAAATACTTTTGGATTGAATAAGTATGTAATTGACTCAATTTAAACAAACTTAATACATTCATGTTTGATAAACATAATGGTTTGAACTCTTGGACCCAAGTAAACCACACAAACTAATACGTTTGGTTCAGTCTTGGTTCACGAAGTTCATAAGGCACTTCTCGGCAAGACACTTCTCAACATAATACTTGCTGAGAAGAGGAGTGCCTCATAGTGACGGCCAACTATCATGATGGACTTCTCGAATGGTCTTCCATTAAGTGCCTGACTAGTCATGTCTCGCCAAAGTAACATTGTAAGAGGATTTTGCGCATTACTTTTCTAGATGTCATCAACGGATTAATTTCTACATTGAATGCATTAAGATTCATTAAATGCTCATTGCCCAAGGAAGCTTCTCATTCGCTCAAAGACTTCCTCGAGTAATACACCCTTACGTTTTGTTTGCCAAAGTAAGGGATATCTATCACATCCATGTCAACGTGACTCTAACCACATGATTCGGTAGGATTGTGCATAGCTGTCTTGAAGATTCTTCGAGAAGATTGGGCTCTTGGCTTGTTGATCAAACCACCCATCAGGGACCATCACAACCCTCCATTTGGGATCAAGAAATCCGAGGGCTACAATGCATCTTCACCACCTTAGAAGCATTATCCTGGTATATAAGCAAATACTCATAACGAATTGAAGTAAGTCCAAGAACATTAACTCTGGTTTTATTCTTCTACGACTACCCAAGAAGACATTATCTCTTCGTCTTTTTGGAGCATTTACTCCTCCCTATGAGGATTTGTGTTCATCAGATTCTGACTTAATCATTGGAGGTGGCTTCTCGTCCTCTGAGGAGGCTTACATTCACTTTCTTGTTTCTTAGGAATCAAGACTAGTTTGGTAGTGAATCAGTTGGCCCACAGTCAAATTTTAGAGCAACAATTCAGTTGGACATTCATACTTAATCCTTCTAATTGCCGTTACAAGTAGTAGAATGACTATTTGATCATTGAATTCATGCTTAAATTTTCTAATTGTCTATATCAACTACTTAGTGATAACATAATGATTCAAATATTATTTAATGTAAAACTACAAAACGGGTTGTAAAACAAATTCCGGTTTGGCCGGTTTGGTGCAGGCTCCGCCATTGTTAGCCCAAACACAACCCATTAAGGTTTAATTTTAACAGTTCGGGCTTCAAATTGACACCCTTATGAGGTGACATGCTAACTTTCTCATCCCATGATTTTTCAAAACCTCACAAAATTGGTGAAATTTTGTGAAAAAATGTGAAAAATAAAAAAGTGGGACTTACATTTAACATTTTTTCACAAAATTCCTTCATTTTTTTTTCTTTCTTTCTCTCTCACCCGATTACATATGGGGCCCACATATTTATTTTTCACCCCTTTTTTTCCCACCCCATTTTGCAAATAAATGGTGCATTAAGGGTTGAGCTTGTTATAACGCTGTTGAAGAATCTGCAAATATACTTGAACGCTTGTTCTCACAATACTGTCAAATGAGCTGAAACGTACTAGATGTACTTTCTTTAAGGTATTTAGACACCCCGATTTGTGCATATGGGTTCTACAGTAGTTTTCACCCAAAGATCAATCAGCCCAACCTTTAAGGTTGCACCCCATAAAAGGTTACTTAAGGTGTATCAGGTTATGTTCACTGCTTAACAGAACAACAACAGGGAGAGAGAGAAAGAAAGAGGAGGAGGAAATTCCGTGCTTAGAATGAACTTGGAAATGGCTTTATATAGAGCTCCAAAGGCTGTGGGTGAAAGGGTAAAGTCACCTCTCTTTGTTGAGGGTACCTTTCAGTTCAACTCCCTTCAAGAAGGTACCTATCCAGCTGACCTCCCTACTGGAGAGTGCCTCTCTAATGGCATCTCCACGTAATCACTCAGCAGCGGGATGGCCTTCCGAATCAAAGCCCACGGCCCAAGTCCCAAGTCATATAGATATATTAATATATATATATATATATATATATATATATATATATATATATATATATATATATATATATATATATATATATATATGTATGCCCTCATACTATATATAAGCCAATTAATAATACATGGGCTCTTATTATATATAAACCATATATTGAACTAAATACAACCATGGATAAAAGATACAATTAAAACAAATATTTATATAAAATAAGTTTTAAACATATTTACAACAGAGCATGAGAGAGTTTAAAAGAGCGCAATTATGTTAAATAATTCCCTTAGTTTTTTCAGTTTTTTCTCTTCCCACATGTTAAAAAACTATTTGGCCCCCTTAATATTGAGAACAATTTTGAAGGTAAAATAATATCTATAAATGTCATTCATAATTAAAAACTAACTCTTCAATCCGTATATATTCTCCCCTCTTTTCTTTTATCTTTTCTTCCTATTTATTCTCTTCTCTTTCTTTCTTCCTATTTATTCTCCTCTTTCTATAAGCATGAGTTAAGGAAAATTTGGAAAAAAATTTTTTCCACAATTAGGTACTCTTTCTTTTTCTCAATTTATTTATCATTTTTTTATTTTATTTCATATTATTTGTTTATTGATTTCTTTTGAATTTTTGTTATTTGATTTTTATATTGTGAATTAAATGTCCATAGTTAATAAGGTAAACTAACTACCATTGGTTTACATCTTTTATTTAAATAAAAAATTAATTTGCATTTCTTACCAAAGAAAATTTTAGTTTGTATCTAACCTTTTAAGGTAGAAATCATGTGTCCGGGGGGGCTTGGTCCAAGCAAGGTTCAGATATTGAAACCTTGTGGATGCAAAAATAACCCCACTGGGAGACTCACCCGCTAACCAAGGTGTGCAACCTTGGTCGAACACCGGATTAGTCAGGGCAAAGCCTTGGAAACCGGTGGTTGGCCAAACAAAAAAAAAAGAAGTCATGTGTATTTTTTTTTTGTATTGATGTTTTAATTTATCTATCTTTTGTTTAAAAAAAAAAACCCCAATAATTTACCTCCAAAGGGGTCTTTTTTTCGTACGCGGGGTGATCCTCCAGTGGTTTTTCATCCACAAGGTTGTTTTGCTTACAAATATGTGTGGGTCCTACACAATATATGTGGGTCTATTCTTTAATATAATAAAATAATTTATATATGAGACTCCCAATGATTTCATAAGGGCTCATACATTATGTGGGGTAAAAAAACATTGGTGTTTCTTCAATAGGAAAGTCTAGATATTTTATCAATAGAAAGGTTATTTAGACTTTCATTCTTTGGCCCCCAATGTTGAATCCTGTTTATTGAATCGTATCAAAATATATTTGTTAGTACAATAAAATACTTGATTTGGGACCACAAGTCTTTTACAAGCGTGTGACTGATACCATATCCAGATATTGATATTTTAAACCTATTTAAGAAAGACTCTATATTGATAATAAAGATAATGTATTTTATCTTTTGGAAAAGAAAAAAAAAAGAATGTCTCCGATAGGTAGCTGTTAAAGATGTACCTGTTCACACTAGATTGGATCTATCTTCAAGAGAATTTAGCAGTAGGTAGAGATCCTTATTTTTTTGGTAAACAAAAGGAGGGGATGCAGTAGCGGCAACCTAGTGCCCCCCGCTACGCAATGTTTGAACTTTTTATCAAGTGCGACCTATGCAAACATTAGCCACGTGCACTACCAGCGCAAGCACTAGCCCAGTCAATGGAACCCACCGGAGGCCTAATATAGTCCACAGAAACTGGTAGCACTCATGCCCAAGCCAAAGAGCACACAACTGTCAAATGCAAAAAACAGAAAAGTAGAAATGATTCGAATCTAAGACATGAGGTTTATCAAATCACTTGGGAGTGACCGAGTGAGCTTGAAATAAAGAGAATCCTTATTGAAAGTGTTCATATTCAATCTCAGCAACATATCCATTAAAGGTGCCGCAAGTTTACACTTCCAGAGATTTCTGCACAGGTATGTTTATGAACTTTTGTGGATGGAAATGGTGTCAATCTCATCACCTTTTACCTGTCTTGTAGCCATAGACCACAAGAAAGTGCTTCCTTTAAGTGCAAAAGGTAGTGGTGAAGTGGGCAGCACCTGGACCACCCAGTCTCAGCTCTCAACTATCCATAAGAAGAAACCAAAGCTGTCTTTTTTATTTTGTCTAACTGGGATTATGTCTCGTAACAGGTCAAAGACCCCATTAATTAATTAATTAACACAAACCAGAAAAGAAGTACCATGAGGAAAACGATGCTCATGAGAAAACCAACGTGTTCTCGATCTCTGATCTTCCTGACCGCGTAACATCGCCATTCTCCTATCAAGCTCCGCCACCTGTCCGCTGTTCTTACGCTCTTTTCGGCTGAAACGCCAACGCTGGTTCCAGTCCAACGTTCAGTTCTGACTCTCTCGCTCTTTGTAAAATCCAAAACCAACCATATATATACAGAGCCGTCATTCCATTCCTTCATCAGCAAACGACACAAACAATCTTCCCTTTCTCCCAAACATTCCATCAAATCAAAGTCAATATATCACAGAAGAGAAAATGGTGAAACCTTCTGTCTCTACAGAGAAAACAGTAGCAGAGATAAACGATTCTTCTTCTTTTCGTTACAGGGGAGTAAGAAAGAGGAAGTGGGGAAAATGGGTATCAGAAATCAGACTTCCCAACAGCAGGGAACGAATATGGTTGGGTTCCTTCGACACCCCAGAAAAAGCCGCCAGAGCTTTCGATGCTGCCGTCTTCTGCTTGCGAGGACGCAACGCCAAATTTAATTTCCCAGATAACCCACCTCAAATCGTCGGTGCTGAGTCACTCTCACCAGCACAAATTCAAGCAGAAGCTGTTCGATTCGCGAACGACCCTCACCCTCAGCCACCGCCGCTGCAATCTGAGTATACATCGCCGTCGTCCACGGCGGACTCGGGTATACCAACGGAGAGTGACGTGTCCATCGACTGGTCCTTCTTTGACCTGTTAACAACAATGGGATCTGGTGAAGGTGTGGACTTCACCGGATTCCCTGGAATTCAAGACTTCTCTACTCAATATTTTCCGCCGCCTCCGCCACAACCCGGTTCTGCTTCTACTGTTACAGATTCTTCCATTTTTAACGTTATCGACGACGATGATGGTGCTGTCGATGACCAACTCAGGGATTCTTTTCTCTGGAACTTCTAATAGAAGATTCAGATTTGAAATTATAAAAAATATAGTAACAGGAAATTGACTGTGTAAAGTGAAATGGCGAATGCACTTTGCGGGCTTTTTCCGATGGTCGGAGTTACTGACCGTTACCTTCGCCCGACAAAGTCCGGCGCCGGATGGCCCGTCTAGTTTTTGAATACGTGCCGTCATATTTATTTATTTTTCTGAAAATTATATAAAAGAATAGAATACTATAGATCAATACCAAAGTATTCTTGTATTAATGTTTTTTGTACAATGTTTATGGAAAAAAGTGAACTTTTTTTTTTGAATAAATGATTCTCTAGCCATTTTTTTGTCTTATGAGTAATGGATTTGATTCCTGTTTTTCAATTATTTATTATTATTTTCTTAAAGAATAAGTGAGTGACTCAATTTTGTCCTTTAAATTTAATCACGTTTTATTTTTATAATAAATTAATGGTCTAAACAAAAATATTACAAATAAATAATTCAAAATTTCGTATTATTTTTAATTTGAGGTTCATTTAAGTTTATATATATCTTTACTACATCTGTAAGGAATAATTTTATAATTATTTAAATATATGACAAAGTTAAGAAAACTCTTCACCTCATCCTGAGGCACGTTACTTACTAACCCAGAACAAATTTCTTTTTTAAAACAAGTTAGGGCTAGTTTAAGTTGTTGTGTTACATATGGAACTGAGCTATGATAGTTCCTTTTTTTTCTTTTTTTTTTTGGTCGACCAAACATAGAAAAAATTTCATTCAAGTAAACAAGTCTGGGGATAGCTTTCCAGTAGAAACAAAGTTCAAGTATACAACTCTTTTTGATAAACACAAACATCTTGCCCGTTTGGCTAAAAGATCAACATAAATATTTAGGGGCGGAACTAAAATTCAACATTTGGGGGCTAAAGAATGAAAATCTATATAACTTTTCCACTGGAGAAGCACTAATGCTTTTTTATATTGTAGGCCCTTATAAGACCTATTGGGGGTCCCATTTCTGAATTATTTTTATTATATTAAGGAATAAGCCCACATTTTTTGTGGGGTCCACATATATTTGAAAAAAGAGAGTAAATTATTGATAATGATAATTTTATTTCATATGGACGATTGACTCATTAGCACATTTTCAGTAAAGGCACAAAGGAGTATAGCAGACACTTTTGTTAAAAAGAGTTAGATTTGTAAGAAACGCATTATGACACTAACCTTCCAAAGAAACAATTTAATTTTTGGTAAAGTACGAATTATCCATATTTTAGTTCAAAAATTAAATTGTTTCTTTGGAAGGTTGGTCATCTCCATATAATAATCAGATTTAATAGTAAAGTCACATTTAAGAGTGTCTTTCTACATCCATCTATCTAACAAAGCCTCAGGTACAATAGCAGTCTTAATGTTGTAACAATATCATAAGGAGAAAACCAAAGCCCCAATTTTGAGTAATCCCAGGATTAAGAAGGCCAATGGATTAGCTCACCAACCCATAGAGGACTATCAGGTGGAGGAGATCTCAAAATATGATGCAGTGGAAAATTAGGGATCCAAAGATTAAAGAAGACGTTTATAAGTAGACCATTATCAATTCCCCTTAAACTATGACATGCCTACTTAAATGAGAAATATTACTAGATGCCCACTTTCCATTACTCAGATAGGTTTCTCCCCCATGGACGATAGTAGTAATGATAGTACCAAGGTACAAATTTTCGGGTTGTGCTTCAATGCTGCGCATTTAATGCGCAGCTCGGTGCAGCGCACGGTCGAGATCGAAATCTTGACCGAAATTTCGATCTCGACCATCCGTCTTGGTGTCGAGACTCGACCTTGCGCTGCACATGCTGCGCATTAAATGTGCAGTGCAGGTCACACTACAAATTTTCGGCCGATTTTGCCGGTTCGCTACTTGGTTGATTGGCGAAATCTCGCCAACGTATACCCTGCAAATCAACAAATGTCAAGTTAAAGTTTTTAAAATGTAAAATATTTATATATCCTGCAAACTATCAGATTCTCGGTACAAGACATTAAAAAAGTAATTAAATAATATATTATAGTCAACTAGTCATGTCATTTTCACGTTTAACAATTTTTTATTTTCATCTTCTTCACCTGAGTAGTTCAGATGGAAGGCAAAACTGCAAAATAGATGGCACTCATCTTCTTCTTCAAACTTCAAAGAAAGGATTATTATGGGATAACGGCCCCCGACGAAACTAAAAACCCGCACAAAAACGCCCCCCCAAACGAGAGAGCCGAAATGAATAGTAATGTCCACGTCCTCATAAAATAAGAAACAAAAGACGAACACCATAAAACAGAAATGAAACCCAACCAATGACTAAAAACCCAAATGCAAAAAGAAAGGAAAAAAGAGGCCACCCCCCAGCAACGAGAAACCACAAAATAAATGGGGGGGGGGGGGGCTTAATATTGGCAAACGAACACCCCCCAGGGAGAAACTTTAACCGCCACCCACCAGCGAAACCACAAACGCCGAGAAGGAACAAGAGGTGATACGTCCAAAAATCACTCCCCTCGGTCTATAATTTATTCAATTATATCTTATTTTGGTGATTTTTTTGGTAGCAGAGAATTCCACAAAATAAGGGAACCAGGGAAAAAGAAGAGAAAGAAAGGGTATTGGGATTTAGAAAATATGGAAAGCCAAACAAGAACAACGGAACGAGGGGGCATTAGTAATTATAGACAAAGTTAAAGGTTGGATTAGTAATTTTGCAAAATACATGGGATACATTAGTAATAAAATCAAAGTACAGGGGGGCAATAGTAATTATCCCATTATTTATTTATTTAATTTTTTGTTAAATAAGCTCAGAACGTAGACGAGCTTTTTTACTTGCCTTTTCGGAATTGGCAATATTTCTCAAGTTTGACGGCGATTATCACCAATATTTTGCTGGTTTGATCATTTTTCTGCAATTTTTCGACGAGATTTAGTAATTTCGCTTTTCGGTGTTTTGGTTCGCTCACCGAACCAGGCGAAATTCACCGATTTTCCGGAAAAATTCGCTGAAACGTTTTAGTTTTACCTTGAACGATACCTAGTATGTAATATGACCAAATTACCCTCACTCACCCCACCTCCCTCTTCTTCATTTCGTTGTGTTTGTTTGAGTAATCTTATCTTCTATGGATGATTGTTCGTACTGAGTCCAATGGAAACAGCTGCAATGTCTCGACCACTCTTTCATTCTGACCTTCCTAGAAAGATTGAAGATTTGGTTCTGAAATTGATTTTGGAAGTTAGGTCACCACCATCACCATTATAACGATCAAGCTCATAATCATGGAAGCAATAGCGGTAGCCCTTTTGGTGATGCATTAGCATCCGATTGTTGTTTCCATCCCTGTCTTCTGTTCTCTTCCTTGTTCAGAAGACTTGGAAGATGCGTTTTCGTTGCTTCTAATCCTATCTTGCAGTGCTCTGGATGGGAAGATCCAAATTTTTGTTTTTATCTTTAGGAATTGTACCAGAGAAGAATTCTGGACTAAATTCCATATATTGCAAAGTTAGTTGTTCTTGTCTCATCTTCAAATTCATCAACAACCAATTCAAAATCCGTGGTAACTACAGAATCAAGAAAGACTCGGGTTTTTTGAACCAGAGATAACTGCAGAATCAAGAACTGGGGATCTGTTGAACAAGAGATTTACTAATATAAAAGAGAACTCTCGTCGAAGCAAGAATCTGAAATGAAATCATGATTTCTTATAGCCTTAATTCTGAACCTCCAACATTTTCAGTTTATATCCATTGATTGACTGCGCAGAGCAGAGAAAACAATTCTCAAAGTCCCCGGAAACGAATGAAAATGTCACCCTTCTCTGAATCGTCTCTTTCAAAATCTGAGGCAAAAACACATGAATAACTAAAAGTTCATCCACCAATTCGACTAGACTACGGGTGTATAAAATGCTTTTGATTTTAGAAATTGAGAAAGTCGATTAAGAAAACATTCATTTTCAGAAAACACCAAGCATCCAATCTTCTCATCGTCGACTCAAAATTAAATCTAACAAGAAGTAAATCGATAATAGAAACAGAAGATTTAAGAGAAAATTGAAGAAAAACAGAGAGGCCTCACAGAGAAATTAAGTCATTCAACATCAAATGTTCAGACATATTCTCATTAACAGAGAATCTCTCAATGATGAAACATATCCCATGATTTTCGGGAAGGGGGAAGGTGGTTGCTGGCCAGGGGAGGTGGTGTGGTAGTTTTTCAGCACGTTGTAGATAGAAAATGGGTCACCTACTTAAGTGACAAGGAAAGGCAATAACTTTACTTTGCCACACAGAATGACAAATCTAATAGATAAACTAATAGTGGGTAAAAAATAAATTTACAGTTTTGTTCAAAGTGAACATGCAGTAATATTTTTCACTAATTGGGTAAGTCATAGTTTCATCCCCTTAAGTAGACTACTAGTAAAAAACTCTTATAAATAGTGTCGGGTGTCCATTGGAGGATAGCTTAGTCAATAACTAGCACCTCTCTGTAAAAAGGTCACGGCTTTGACACGCTTGTGGTAATTTAAGTATGTAACTCTCTCCATTCCTTAAGGTCCTGTTTGATTACTTTAGTCTAGATATTTAAAAAATCTAGAGATTTCAAATCTGTGGAGTTATGATTCATAAAATTAAATTATTTGGTTAGCTTGAATCTTTGGAATGAAATCTATAAATTTATTCTAAAAACACATTAGTCATGGTTCAAATGTTGAGCACTTTTATAGTAGGATTTCACCTCACAAACATAAATTTATAGATTCATATTTTTAGTGTAAAAAGGTGAATCCTTAGATTTTATGAATTCAGTTACTCACACAACCAAAAGATTATAAATCTCCCATTTGTGAATACAAGAGATGGTTACCCACACCAAAGTGGCGAGGGGAAAATTTATTAATCGGAAGGCAAAGCCAAGGGAACGAAGGGCCAGGAGCGGAATGGGCCGGAAGTCGTGCCATCCAACGACTGGCCCTCGGCAACGGCCACCAGAAACATAAACAAAGGAGCAGCGAAGCGGCCCAAACCCAAATACGGTACGGGGTACAATATCACCGGTGGAGGATCCCCATAAGAGCGGACAAGCCAAGCGGACCAAAAGCCGAGCCACTCCTCACCAAAGAAGAAAAGCCGGCCGGCCTCACCAGAGGGCCGAAGAAGCAACGGTGTGAGAGTGCAAACAGGGTCCCAGTGATCCTCATGACAAAACCCAACCCAAGCGGCATCCACGGACTAAGACGCGGCGGGGGGGAGCCGGTTGGAGGCATGATGGTTGTTGGTACTGCTGTGTGACCCCAAAGGATGAAGAATAAGCACCAGGACCAAGCCCAAAGCCAGCTGTTGACCCACCCAATAGGATCCATAGATGCGCTAAAGATTATATCATTTATGGCAACCGAGGAACCAACACAATAAAGGCAGCGAGACCACAACCCCCTTTCCGCTAGGGGAGCAAGATATTTGGATCCAGAAGAATAGGTTGATGATCCCATTCTCTAAGGCCCAAGGGGCGGAGAACCAAGCCACCTAGCAAAATTGGAAGACCACCCACGAATAGGGAGATGAGCAACGCGCGATTGAAGGCAAAGGAAGACAACGGGCCCGCTAGCCATCCGGAGATGCTATTGTTTGAGCAAATTGGAGCGAGCAAAAGGCTGTTAGATATGTATTGCAAGGCAAGTGGTCGACAACAACCAAGAAGTCTAACCTACTTAGCCCCAACACCCACATCAAAAAGAAAAAGAACAAAAAACCCAACAAAAAAGCCAACAAAAACAAGGGGAAAAAAAAGGAAGAAAAAAAGGAACAAAAAGAAAAAAGGAAAAAAAAAGAGAAAAAGAAAGGGAAAAAAAAAAACCCAAAAAAGAAACACAAAAAAAACAAGCACAACCACACCAAAAAGGAAAAACGGGAAAGGGGGAACAGAGATGGGGGAGGACGGGGGGGAGGGGACGGCCGGGAGGGTTGGCCGTGGGCCGGGGGGCAACAAGAGATTTGAAATCTTTGGATTCATGTAACCAAACACGCTCTAATATAAAGCTCTCAAATCCCATAAAAATAAATAAATAAATATTGGGTCTAAGCGAATTAAGTGTTCTGGTTGGGTCCTCTTCACCCATCCACACTCATAGTGTTTGCCCATGTCATGTAGGGATGGTGTGGGTTCTACGCTCATATGAGTGTGGGTGAATAGGGAAATTTATCATGGACCTGATATTGGTCCGGTGAATGGATGGAGGCCACAGGTTGGGTGGAGATGGACCTTGCTTGGGTTCTGTGCAATAAATGCGCAGGACCATCAAGTCATTCACTTTGGGCGATGGGATCGGAATTTCGGTCGAAATTTCTATCTCGACCGAAATTTCGGATCCTACGGCTGAAATTTCGGCTTGATGATCTTACGCATTTAATGCGCAGGATCCAAGCTTTTTCGGGTGGAGATGACCTGGTTTCGGTCTTACGGGCCACAATTGGACTTTGACATCCCAAATAGTGATTGATGGTATCGGTTTGTCCGTATCGGTTTTGATATTGCTGACATGATCAGACCAGACTTCAATGGAAAAGGAAATAAAAGTGAAAACGTATTCAATGAAAAAGAAATAAAAGCGAAAACGGATAAACAAGATATAACACTGAAAGAGTTTCATTCCAGTCTTGCTATTGTCTCTACTCCAGATGGCCGTGGTCGACTGTTGCTGCTGCCTGTCTTCGCCCCCAAATCCTAATGGTGCAAAGCGGCATTCGGTACTCTCTCCGGCACAAAATCTCACCATAACCAATGCTGCCGGTAAGTAGTTCCGATGTTACTGTGTTATGTTTCTTGTTTCTGTATTCCTCTCTTCGATTTCACTTAAAATTATCTGGAAATACCTTGCTGAATCTTTGTATTTATCATTTATCTTGTATTTGTTGTTGAATTTGAGACCACAACGATCCGTGATATACCTCGCCTGTGGTGCTATGACGAGGCTCTTGGTTTGTGGTTACGCGTTCTCCTGTAATTTAAACAGGGACAATGTCTTCGTTTTAGCCAGTTTTGAGTTTTCCTTTCCTTTTCAACTTTGATTCATGTGCTTTCGTGAAGTAGAAAATGATATTTTCCTTAAACTACCCACATTCTCCGGTTTCTTTCCAATACTGGGTGCTGATTCTGTGGTCTTACACGTAAACTGTGGCAGTGGTCTGTTTCCAAGCTCTCTGTACTCTTTTTTTTTTTTTTTTGGTAAACCAAGCTCTCTGTACTCTGGCTTTATTCTCGTTAAAATTTCTTACGTCCTCCAATTTCTGTTTTCCTGTGAAAGGAGCACTGATTGCCGAACTGTTACATAATGCGTTCTCATCTATCCGAATGTTGTGGGGCTGTTAATTGCTTGGAGTGTTATAAATGGACTTGGATGTCTGGCTTTATTTGGTCAAGTAGTATAAGCGTCTGTGCTCAGCTTTCTTCCTTATTTTTAAGGAATTAAACCACTTTATTTCTGGGCTACATCATAGTAATCTTACTGTTCATTTTCTTCCATATGAGTTTGACAAGTTTAAGATTCTGATTTTGGGCCATTTTAATTTTTAAATTCTAGTGTCCTCTTTTAATAAACCATGAATTATATCATAATAATGCTCAATGAACCCATAAGTGATCCTAATTTTTTCGTCAGGTCTAGGCAGAGACCGAATATCTTGAGAAAAATAATCCAGTGAGCAACTCAAAAAGAATGATTGTCATTTTCTTAAACACTCTTTATAGCAACAAAAACAACTACATGTCATTATCCTATTTAACTGGCTATGTGGATTTAGCTCTCCAATTAGGTCTATTTGAGGTCTTACTTGATACAAGGCATAAGCTTTGCATGCTTTTCCTCATAACTTCTCTTAGGGTCATTTTAGGTCTGTCCTTGCCTCGTTTAATTCTTACAGTCTAAATCAAATCACTCCATGGTGGTGGGTTGCAAATTAGCAACTGCTTGTAATTCAGTGTTACAAGTTACACGTTACAACCCTGGCTCTGTGTCAGTTTCGAATAGAGTTTCAAGGAAGGTCAAAACCACTAGGAAGATAGTTGTGCCCCTCCGACTGACAGAATTGTTCCTCTGATTGTATCACATATGATGGCTAAGTCATACTCTGCCTGAAGAAACTCTAGAAGTCCATCACAGCAGTCCTGCTGGTGGTATCATCAACATGTACAAGGTAACGGGTCCTAGGGTATTAATTACTTGGGATACGTGTCCCACAATGACTGCTTGGTGGAGCAGGCATGTATGGTTAGGAGGCTGGTACAGCTGACCCTTAGACTCATACGGAATGGCGAAGAAAAGCTATACTGGCCATACCCAGCATCTTCGAAATTGGCGCTTTCTGGGGCAAAGTATTGTGCACTCAATTACCCATGCCCCATATCCACAACTCTTCTCAGTTCTCTGTACCTGGAGCATCTTCCCTGTCATCTACTCTGAGGTTGCATGTTGGATCTCTCAAGGGGCTTTTGGGCTTGTGCACCATGGTTGGCATCTTGAGTGACATGGTCAAATTGAGTGTCTCCTTATGAATCACAGCGGCTCATGGTCGTTGCTCTCATAGTTGTCAAAGCGACTAGGAGATCTAAGGCAGTGAAGGAGGGAAATGGAGGAGGGGGGAGCCAAAGGGACACCAGAAAATGAATAAGGCCCTGTGAGAGAGATGCTTAGGTGCCAATAGAGTAATTTGTGCCTGAACATCCTGGCGATGCCTTGTCAACCTATGATCGGTCTACTCAACACCAACTCCCTCCCACCCCTCAGGAAAAGAAAAGAAAGGAAAAAGGAAAAATGAAAAAATAAAAAAAAAATCTCTCCTGGATGTTCATATTGCAGGAGAAAGGGGGTTTATCTTCAAATTCAAAATTTGCCCAAAAATGTTGCTCAAAACTACCAAATTGCACCGGAATGCTCCAAAATTGACCAGCAACCCTTTAACCAACTGCTGAACAAAGGATTTTGGATTTTGGTAAAAGAAGAAAAAAAAAGAATATCTGGCTTCCTGATGTTTCCTGACCCCCTGATTGAAATTGTTGAAAGATTGATGAGATGATCCGAAATTGGGTTTTAATATTTCTGATTTTTATCGTTTCACTATCTGCAAATCCTCTTTAAAATTTGCACGTCATCTTATTTCTGTTTCTGAATCAGTTCTCAATATTCTTGACATTTCAGTTGAAATTTTTTTTTTTTTTTTTTTTTTTTTTGTTAAACTCAGTTGAGATTTCAAAACATGGATGAGGATGAGCACCATTCAATCTGGAATTTCATCCATATTTTGCTAGGTTGAATACATATTGTGATGGAAGAACTCTAATCCTGGGTGTACATATATAAATAGAAACAGTCTCTTCGTGGTTGTATGTTGAAACAGAAACTCCCTTTGCTTCTTTTGCACATAGGGAGAAGTCCAAGGCAACCACCAACCTAATGTACCATGGCTGCTAGACTTAGTTATCTCATCCTCTGCATGATATCATTTCTCTGTGTTGTCCTTTTAACGTTTTAATTTCGCCTTTTCTGCCTTCATGCTCTTTAGTCACCTGATGGGCCAAGGCTGATTATCTCTTTTCCTGCCCCCTTACCTTTACTTATGTATATGAACTGTGCATCTGGAAAAGAAATCCTTTGCTTATGAGTCAAATAAGATTACAATTTATAAGCAATATTTTAAGCTATTCATGGGTAATTTGTAGGTTGCAGCATTTGTAGCTCAAATCTTTCTTATTGTCCTTTATTTCTATTTTCTACAGCACAGCTTGGAATGAAGGATATGGTGCATGTCCAAGGTGTAAAGATTTATAAGCAATTATGGGAAGTAAAAGCATTGCTGAAATCAGAAAAGCTTGGTTTTCTCTCACTTAGAAGGGAGAAAATTATGTCATCCTTTAGTAGTTCATCTAGTAGAATTCAGATATTGTTTGAAGCAAGGCAATTATTGTCAACTTTCCAATCCATTCATTCTAGGGCTGATGGTTCACAAATGTCTAAGTTTGAGGGAACTTCTAGTATTGGTCAAAGAAGGCTACCAGATTATGACTGTGGCACTGCAGAAAGCTTATTCCCTCATCAGGTAGGATGGTATGGTGAGCCGCTCCATGATCCTGTTTCCTAAAATATTGGTTTGCCAAAATAGGCCCTATTTCTGCAGAATCAAAAGTGCTTCTGTGGCCCCATAAAAGGGTAATTTTAAGGTTGTTTTGGCAATTTTCAAATCATTATTTTGTTATCAGTTCTTTTATGTGCATTAAGATAAGAAAGTTCTATCTCATTTTTATGATGATATGGCACCATAACATTTCCCCTTTCTGATCATTGTTCAAGAAGCAGACCGTCAATCTAAATGAGACTTAATGATGTAGGATGGATGGGGGAATTAATGTGATTATACGCTAGGTTTGCTATATACTTGCAAAACATTCTGATGTAGAGAAGCTGCTTAGAGGCTTATTTTGGTGTAAGCCTTGGGATGGGTTATGTATGTATTATTACTTTGATTGTGTTTTTTTTGTAATTGACCAATTCTGTAAGCATAAAATTTGGGTAGAAAGTAGGAAATGAGATTTACTTCATTAGATTAGTCAGTCTTATTTTGAGTCTGTTTTCTTTATTATTTCATTTTCCTACACAACTTAGGATACACCTTATTAGTTAAAGATTGGGTTTGGCCTTCCCTTTTAGTGTCCAGTTCTGTTTTTTGACTTTGATTAATGAGAGAAATCCTCAGATAGGATAGGCAAGAGACCTAGGGTGAGATGTCCATTCCTTCTACTAGTTCTTGATTCTGAACCATATTTCTGCTTGGTTGATTCCAAGATTCCTGCAAGTGGCTGGGATTTCCTACAGCAAGTTACTTTCTTCAATATTTTGGAGTTATATTCAATATATTATTGATGCCAAGGACCATCTAGCAGGAATAACCTCACCATGGATTCAAGAGAATGTAAGATTTCCCAAGAACCCTAAAGCCTGACTGACCTCTTCTTTCTGTAGTTCTGGTCTAGTTCAATTTGGGGGTTCATCCTTCTGTGTAGGCCCTATTTGCAGCTTCAGCATGTCACTGATTTGAACTTTGAAGGATTGTATTACTTCTTTTTCATATTTACTGAAGGTTACCAATTTGAGATCATCCCCTTCTCCAACCGATCAACATTTTACCTTCTCTTTCTTGTTATCTGGGAGTTTGCTATTTGATCCTGCCTGAGACAGTGGTATTGTGGTTCTAGTCTTAGATTGCATTCTTAGTTGATAATTTCACTTGCTGGTTATTTCAATATATGAGGGTGGAAGTGAAAATTTTGAGCCTTTTGATGCATGTATATATATGCGCATAGCATATTATGTTCTTGAGTTGTACTTAACTGTTGATATTAAGCACAAGCGATGTGGCCTGCCAAAGCTCTGGTTGATTCTTAAAGAATGTTCATATGTTTAAATTCTTTTCATGTTGACAGTAAGAAATCTTTTTCTTTGAACAAGGAATGAAAGACCCATTTTGGATGAAATCAACTGAAATAGGATGAGAAGAAAAGGATGAAATATACATTACCTGGAATAGAAGATTTTATGGGCCCTAGCCCATTTCGTAATGGAGATACTGCCATCACTGGAATTTCAGATTGATAAGCTCCTCATACTCAGGTGTACAAACGTAGAAATAAGCAGGGGAGGACAGCAGTAGCAGCAGCTGGTGCAGGGGAGAATACAGCAACACTAGCAGCTGGTGCAGGGGAGAATGCAGCAAAACTAGCAGCTGGTGCAGGGGAGAATGCAGCAACACTCGCAACAAGGGAAAGGGAGAGGACAAATGGCAATCCCTTATTGGACAGCAACCACCACTCTGCTATGGACAGAGGAGCAGAAACGACAGTCCGGATGGCAGAAGAACATTGGATAGGAGAATAGGAGTTTGTTAGAGTTTGTTATGAAGGCTGCGGGTGGGAATATATGAGGAGGGGGAGAAGGATGAGAGAGGGGGAGAAAAAGGAGAACAGCAAGCTGAGCTTGCAGGGAGAGGGAGCCTCTCAGGCAGGGTAATGGTCTTTGTGGGGTAGTGGTTTACATTTTAGTTCTGTTTATTTTATTATTCCAAGAACTGACTATCAGTGAAGAGAATCTGAGTTCTTTCTGTTCACGTATGATAATCAGAGTGATGCAATGAAATTGAAAGCCAACTCTCGGCTACTTTACTGTTCTTCATCTTTGTCATGAGCAATTACTCTTTCTATTTTCTGATTTGAGAAAGATAAGTCCAACTATCAGTGGGCCTTATCACAGATCAAAAGAAAACTTACAATTAAGCGTTGAAGACAAAATAGGTACTTTTTAAGCAAGGAAAGGTTTGGGGTTCTAGTGATAAAATCATGCCTAGGACTCAATGTAGTGTTAGATTGAGATCAAATCAGTACTGATCTATTTGAAATTGTTCAATTTTGAAGGTTTCAAAGGAGTGCCTCAGATTAGGAACCAAGCTTTCAGGTTTGTTCAACTTGGTGGCACGTTCAGTTTTAAGTTCTGCACAAATGGAAATTCTGCCTAGTTGGAACCCCTGGAACTGTTGGGGGGTCATTGGGAATGAATATGGAAGATATGAGTGGTGAGAACAGTGATAGATAGAGGTACTACAAGTTCAGATCACAGAAGATTTATAGTTGCAGAATTTGAGAATAGAACACATTCAAAGATACTCAGAGGTAAACTAGAAGAACTATGAAGAATAAAAAAAATTCAAAGATGAGATAAAAGCTAGTAGGTATGAAAGTATCCCAAAATATTTCGCAATGACCTGCTGCTTGAGAAAAACCGGATTTGGAATTTTGGTAAAAAAACATACTTGCATGCTTAAACTTGCTCAAGGTTTAATGAAAGGGAGAAATTAAACAATCTTCTTCTAATGACGATGGTTTTTTGATCTTGAGCCATTCAACTGATCTACTGAATGCATGACAGAGGACTGGCTACCACATTTACATGTGGACTTGCATCAAGAATTTTACAGGATTTCTGTTAGGTAGGTAGAGCCCGATGCAGTGGAGGATTGTGACACTGTTCTCTTGCATTCAAGATTTGCATACAATTAATAATGGGGAAGAAACATGTTACTTTTGAATTGCAAGTCTAGCTCCTCAACATGATCCTAGCTAATTCTCACTTAAGCACTCCATGGAACATGTTCATGCAACTCCCTGCATTTATTGGTAAACAATCAGACTGGCACTTCCTCATCCAGGTTTCAGAAACACAAATTTTGACAACCTAAGAGAGAGAGTGGGAGTACAATGGAGGGGGAGTGGGGAATGGCCAAATCATGGACATCTTCTCTCCTTCTCTCTAATAGGTGAGGTTAGGCACTAAATTTGGGCTACCTGGCTTTAGTGTGTTTGGGATCCCTATGTGATTTTAAATTGCGACAATACCATGATGTGCTAATAGGTCCCCAGGTTTTTTTTTCCAAAATTGGAAAGAGGTGGAGTCCCATTGGGTATCCTGTCTAATCTGAATGGTTTTATAATATCCTTTATAGTGATAGATGGATTACATAAGTTAGTACCTAATCCCCGAAAAAGTGTATATTCACAAATTAATCCAATTGATTGCATATTAGTCCATCGACTGCACAATTCACATGATAGATTATAGTCCGTGGAATTTATTACTGCCAAATCCCAGTCCAGGGCACATGCTTCTATGGAGATTCAGTCAGTTATTGAACTGAAATATTTATTTTTACTGAAGAATATCGTTAATTTTCACAGCAATTTGTTAGCACCTCACAAAACTGTTCCTGGATCTGGATATCCATCTATCAACACACCTAAATTCTCTCTCATAGATATGCCCAGTAGAGCAGTGGATTTCATGTTGAGTGTCTTTCTTGTTCATGATCAAACCCTATGAACCCATTACATCAATATATAGTCAAATGATGATATCAACCATTGATGTCCCCAGAACTAATGAGAATGTTGTTCCTCATTGTTGTGGCAATGACATGGACTTGTTTGGTCAAGGGGCCAGTTGAATTCTACAAGCAAAAGAATGTTGTTCCTCATCATCTAGCAGTGACATACAAAACTCCCATGTGAGCTGATTCATTGCACACCCTATATGTGCACTCATACTTGTATCCTGAAATTGGCAATATCAAGAACACATAGTGTAACACCTGCACCTCAAGATTCTGGTCTAACCTAAACCAACTCGAACCGGTGAACCTTGGTTCAACTCCACCAGATTGATAGCAAAGACATTCTGAAGAATGACTCTGCTGAGGGCTGATGGTCGAGAGGTCGGAAGGTGAGCTCGGAATGTTACTGTGGCCAAAAGATAATTCAACAACCAAGCTCTGAGAAGTGGAGTGGTCATCAAGTGATTGACTTTTGACACCATATTTCGAGGAGTATAAAGGTGCGCAGAATAACTAAGCCACGCGGTAATTAAGTGGGACCAAGGATTGATGAATACTATGTATAGAAGCTACGTGTCATTGGAAGCGACTTACAGGTGGATTGCAATGATATGTAAGCTTGAGGTGGCACAAAGAAGAGACATCTTGCCTCCCTTCTCACTATTATGCTCCACGTGGAAGGCCAAGTGTAAGGTGAAGAGATTGGACGGTGGTTAGTGAGGAGGTTATACATATTATAATAAAACATAGAATTGGGCAGTAATATTTGCATGACATATAATATTAGTGGAAAATTAATAAGCCAAGGCTTAGGCTGCAACGATAAATAGTTGTAATAGGAAAGGAGATACGTTGATGCCTGATTACAAAGAGAAAGAGTTGATTGTTGCATGTAAAAGTGATCTCTAACCGTTAAGTATTGGATTGATCGAAATAGCTCTAAGGAGGGATCATATTGAAATCAAGAGTCAGCAATGATCGGTGAGTGGGAATATAGGAACCTCATGCATCATGGATCTTTTGCATTATTTCCTTCGGTTATATTTTCATTCATATATTTTGTGTAGAACTGATGCAATTAGGTCATGCATAGTATGGCATGTCATTTCACATTATTGCATTTGCATATATTAAATAAAATGATAATATACATGCCCAACGGTGATGGTGCGAGGGATGCCGTGGATGTGTGACAACTCACTCTGGTGGGAATATAAGATGGATATTAATGGCTCACTCTTGTATGATTGCATGATGGATGTATACTTATGGACATGCTTCGCATTCCTACACTCATTACTACTCAGATAATGATCGGTATGAAATTAATTGATTATAATTAAATGGACAACATCTTTGCTATGATTCTATATTACATACGAGGGTCTGCTGTATGATTGTGGTATAGGACGCAGAATATACCTCAGACCTTGCATAATCATCATAGTAGATTGCATGGCTAGAGGGCATATCCCAATGCTACTTTCCTTGCTGATAGGGGGTTAGGTGTTGGCCAGCCAATGGGATGTGGTTGAAATGTGAGTAGCTTAGGGTGAAATTCGAGTAGTCCAATGTGTGAGTACTATATGGCTGACTTGGGGTGAAATGTCAGTAATCCAACGGTTTGGTGGTATTCTTGTGAATGTGTGATTATGATGGAAGATTAGAGGCCCTTGATGATATTGATGATATTTGGGGTATTATGTGAATGATATGAAACTATTCCAAGGTGGAAGAATATTGTACTGTGATTGGAGTAGCGCTTAACCTTCATGGACTTAGGCATTTGTGTGCTAGAGCATATATTTGTGCATCATGATATATTGTTGTGTTTGCGCATTAGATGTTCCCCTTACTGGGCTCTGTGAGCTCACTTTTGTGTGTGTATGTTTTATAGATTCTACAGTGTCCGAAGATGCCGATCACCTACATCCGACCTCGCGCTTAGGGACTCATTGCCGCACATTCCGAGTTGCAAGGATTGGTGGAATCTCACTCTTCCTGATCATGGAGATGACTGTGTATGCAACACTTGTGCCTACTGTAGATCTACATAGGCCACGTGAGGTGTTCGGGGATACATTGGACCTAGTTGTAGTAGACATCACCGTGAAATATGAGTTCCAACTAGTTTGAGCATAACAAGTAGTGTTGAATGAGGAGTTTGTGTTGTTTCCTTTTTGTTGTAAGCATGTCACTTGTTCGGAGACAGTATCGGGGTTTTATCTTTTGTGTGATGCCCTCTAGCCTTGAGGCTATGTAAATACATGTCAGTGACTTCTAGATGGAAATGAAACAACACAAATTTCTTTTCGGTTCCTCAGTTATTGGTCTAACTTTGTTAGTATGTTGTGGTCGATTCTTGTGGTCGAATGGGTGCATACGGCAACTTGATCCTGGTTTGGTTTGGGAGCAGACCGGTAAGTGTTCCCAGTGTTGCATTCCAGTTCGGCCAAATCGGGGTGTGACACATAGTGTGATGACCATATGATAAGATGTCTAGCCCTTTCCAAAATTTTGGTGAAAACTTGAATACACCCATAGCCTCTCACTAATCATGCATAATAAACTTAAACTATTTAACTACATTCTTGGTTTGATGGACTGAATTTCAATTTCCTTGATTCTGATCCTCCAGACATTCCCAAATCCAACCATAGGCCATTGTTTTTGCCTATTTTGTTGTATTATCAACCTTGGTTATATAGTCCACGTTTGATATTTATTTTGTGGGTTTCTTTTTTCCGTTATGGCTCATCTCATGTCTGAGTCTGTATTTGAGAAAACCTCATACCATAAGTTATTAAGAAAGCAGGAAACTGATGTATGAAACTTGCATTTTATTTTGTCATGTTGATGTTTGTATGCTGTCTGCCTCACGGACTTCTGAGTGCTGACAATTAGTTGATATTATGTCTGTCGCAGCACATGTTATCATTCAGGTTATCAGCAGAGAAGATTATTGTATCAATTGTTTTGATGTTGACTATACCTTTTGACGCTTTAGCAGAAACATGTGAGACTGGAAACTCTTTCTTCAACATGCCTCTACTGCTCTTTGTAGCTCTTGTAGGGGCTGCAGTTGGAGGTAAGATAATAGCAACCTCACTATCACCTCTTTTTTCTATCCATGGAGCTTTAATTCATGCGAGTGTATATATTGGATTGAAAAATGGAATGTTGATGGCGTGCTGGTCCTTGTAAAAGGCCTAACACAATTAGCATCATGCTAGGGGTGGTACAGTCTTTCTCTTGTGCCATCCTTCTGCCTTAGAATCCAAGATTACCTAGAAACATTTGAGCTATCTCTAAGGACTGGCATTTTTTTTTTTTTTTTTACTTCATGGTGTACGAGATGGGTAAAGCTCTGTCTGAGGTTGGATAACATAGCCCATGAGGGACCCAATACTAGGAGATACAAATTCATGTTGTTTTCTTTCAGCATTTTGCACTAAAAACACTTCGTTTATCAGGATTGCTTGCACGGCAGAGGAAAGAGGAATTGAAACGATTAAATGATCAACTCCGCCAGATCAATGCAGCCTTGAGAAGGCAAGCAAAGATTGAGTCCTATGCCCCCAATTTGAGCTATGCTCCTGTTGGTGGTAGAATTCTAGATGATGAAGTAATTGTTGATTCGAGAAAGCAGGAGCTGATTTCACGATTGAAAACTGGGAAGCATTTCTTGAGAAACCAAAATCCAGAGAAGTCATTTATGGAATTTAAGGCAGCTCTTGAGCTTGCTCAGAGTATGAAGGATCCTGTAGAGGAGAAAAAAGCTGCTCGAGGCTTGGGTCTGTGTTTCCTACTTTTTTGCTTGTTGTCTATGACTCTATGTTTAACTTGTCTGTTTTTAATGAATTTGAGCACTATGCACATGTATTTATTGCAATTGAGTAGGAAGCCTTGTGTTGCAATTGGGTAGTCTATCCAGTTGCATCATTTAAAGAATCTAGTCTGACAATATGAGAGTATAAAACCTGCAATCAAAGTAAAGATGAGAGGGAAGGCTTCTAGAACAGACATGAGTATAGCCTTCCCTGTATATTGTTGTATTTAAAAATAAGTTCCAGATTACAATATGGCAAGGACTATAAGTCCTTGCGATAGATTGGGAGACTAAGACTTTCCTATTCAGACTAGGAAAGTAAACAAAAAGTAATTTAAGTATCTAAGAGGTGTTATAGGCTAGTAAAGAAATAAAGAGATAAAGTAACAGCAAAGCAAGAGTACCACTGGTATACAACCACAATAGAGGGACTTCCCCTGTTTTGGCTTACACCTTGCATATCCTGCTTTTTAACACTGTCCAGCTAGCATTGTTCATTTGTTGGTTGGTAAATTCAGAATAAGCAATTGGAGAAAAAGGTAATTGAGAGAAGCAGCCCAGGAAGCTTAGCTGGCTAGTGGCATATCCTGTTCAAGATCCTTGGTTTTGCATTCTGTATGTATATGCTTGCTCTTAGGTAATATTGAAACTACTAAACTCAATATATATTTAATTGACTGAAAAACATCTGATTTTCAAATCCAAAGATTCTCTAGAAGATAACAATTGGCTTATTGGAAGAGGGGGAATGCACTCACAGTCTCAATCACTATGATCGAACAAACTGAAAAAGAGTGTCCCAGTGTACAAGACTCCTGCTGCAGCAGGGTCCGGGGGGTGGGGGGGGGGCAAATTTAGCTTATGTAGCATATCTTGCCCCTTGTTTTGCAGGAGCTGTTTCTAGGTTTTGAACCCACAATCAACAGATTGCAGTATGCAACTTGACTGTTAGAACAATGCTCACTCAACATGATGGTACAAACTAACAAATTGAAAAATTATAGTGAACAAGATTCGACTCAAGGCAGGTGTGATAATTCCTGCTTGGTTCTACCAAAAAAAAAGAAGATAATTCCTGCTTGGTAAACTCACTTTCATTTGCATTTGCAGACTTCTGCACCAAATGGAAATACTCAACAGTATTGTTCTTTTCAGGTTTGACTTGTGTGCCCAAGTAGATGGAGCGGGGCTTGGTTTTATCAGAAACAGGCAAAAACCTTAGCAAAAACCAGAATATTAAACATGAATCATATCATAGATTTCATGTCATTGTTCCCAAGCATATGGGATTGGGCCAAGTTGAGTTGGTCTTCTTCAACTTGTTTTAATTAGCACCAAAAAAATATCTTGTGAGAGGGGCTGTTTGGCCATTTCAGAGGAAGTTGAAATTGTTAAAACGACACATGCATGGTTCTTAGTTGTCAAGGGTTTTCTTTTAACCTTATAATATCCTGGAGACAAGATTTGACTGGTTGTGAACTAATGTTTTTATTTAGGGCAATGAGAAAAAGAATATTGTATGATCCTTCCTATGCACCAAGGAACTTGGACAGTTTTCAGACAAAAAATGTATGCTGGCATTGTATGACGTGATGTGTAATGGAATATCTAATTTCGGTGTTCGTGTAGTACAGAATTTCTTCATGTTGTACTGGTAAGCTAATCAAGGTTTTGCTAATAACCTGTCAGAATAGTATTCATTCATCTAACTTCATATATTTGAGATAGTCATTGTGCTTTGGGTGCCGATGCTCACAAGGCAAGCTTTTCTGGATCTTTTCATGGAGATTAATGATTATAAATAGAAAATAATAGAAGCTGAGGCTTGGAAATTGGAGATATGACTTGAATTCCTGTACCCATGTAAATGATTTTTTTTTGGGGGCAAGGGGGGTGGTGGTGGTGGATTTAGAAATGAATGTAAATAATGATCACTTTTTCTTCTACTTGTTTCCTACCAATCCAAAGTTTTGAATTCTTTACTTCTTTGGGTTCTTCCATTTTTGTTTCCCTTTTCTTGATACAGTCCTTTCAGTGAGAATGCAGAAACTTAAAACATTTCATTAATGATAACTGCTGCAGTTAGAACTTGGCTGAACATTCTAGGGAAATAGGAGAAGGTGTCGCTTTAGGTATGGAGGCTATGGATAATTGATTGAATTAACTGGAAAAATGCAAAGTGTTATGTATGCATTTGTGTGTCAACCGCATTCTTATTACATATTGTATGTAAAATTATGTTAATTCAAAAAATGGAGACCAACTTAATTCCTTGAAGTTATTTGGTGTAGTAGGTTGCAGTGAAGCAACTAAAAACATCATAGGATGGTCTCCTGCTGGAATTGTACAGAAAAAATATATTAAGAATCCAGAGTCTAGAATTCATGTGGTTGTCTTTGGTAACTTGAAGAAGCTGATTGCAGTTGTCCGAATTTGTTACATCTAGTTTGTGTATAGGCTTAGTTGGTGAGGGCTTTGTGTATTATCTATGATGGAAAAGTTTCGAGTTTAAAGCTACCATATATTAGCGTTAGCCACTCTCTTAAATATAGGTGATAAGTATGCACTTTGTGGTAATACACAGTTAATATGACAAATGGATAACCTGGCTTTGGCGTGAAGGACCTGAGACACTTTTCCTTCCTGAATTCTGGGAACAGCCCAAATTGAATAAATATGCATGAACATGGCAATATGACCTATAGCGACAAATACATGCATATGAATGTGTATACTTTTGTAAGTACATATGCTTGGATACATTTTTCTGATTTTTATTTTTATTTTTATTAATGTTGACGCTTTTTGCAGGGGCATCTCTGCAAAGGCAAGGGAAGTTCCGGGAAGCAATAAAATACCACTCTATGGTTCTGGCAATTTCTGAGCGAGAAGGAGAGGATTCTGGTAACACCGATGCTTATGGTGCAATTGCAGATTGTTATACTGAGCTTGGAGATCTTGAGCAAGCTGGAAAATTCTATGATAAGTACATTGCGAGGTTAGAAGTTGACTGATTTTTCTCTGTTTCATATGCTCTTGCTGTCCTTGCCAATGATGCAGCTTGTCCAAAATTAGTAGAGCTCTTGTTTTGGATTTGAGGTTGGCAGCTAATCCATACCTCCGGGAATAGTCCTTTTTTTGGTATAAAGAATATAACTCATCTATTTGGTGTCTTTGTGCTATGCACTCATGAATCATTTGGGAATCTGGTGAAAAATGTTTTATTGTAAATTTAGCATTATGATCTGACATCATAATGGGTATCTAGAGACCTAAGAGATTAGGTTTGGAAACTCAGTTGAAAACTAGAATTGCAGCAAAGATAAAATTATCAGATTAGAAGGATTGCAATAATTACTAATCACAGCTCTGGTGGGAATAAAAATCTGATCGAAGGTCACTTTACTAAATAGTTCCTCAAAATATGAATTTGGTCCAATGGTCTCATCTGGAGTTAAAAGAACATCTTACTAGGAATAGGAAAGATAATTTGAGTGGTGACCAAGAATGGTAGACCTCACAGGGTTCAACCCAGGAATTACGCGACAACAAGTCTTGTCCCAGCAATTACGTGCCTTCCAATCAGCTCTATTTGAGCCCATGGTTGATAGAAGTCCTAAACCATGCATATCTTTTCTCACCAATACTCCTAAGGTTCTCTTAGCTCTACTCCTAGCTCTTCTAGTCCCTACGATCTGGATTAAGTCACTCCTTCGTACAGGAGCATTTAAAGGCTTTCCTTGAATGTATTTGTGGCACCTCAAATGACTTTCTCATGTCTTATCATTTATTGGAACTACACCATAACCAAGTCTACATAGTATTGAAAAACCAACTGATTTCAGCAATGAAATAAGACTAGTAAGCTGAATGAGAAAACCAAATCTGATATTCCAAGAGTATGAAATCCAACTAGAAATAGAACTTTGGGGCTTTTTTTTTTGGGTCCGGGTTTTTTCATCTTTTGGTTTCAAGGGGGGTTTTTTTTTTTTTTTTTTTGTGTTTCTTTTTTTTTTATTTATTTTCTTTTTTTTTTTTTTTTTTTTTCCCCCATATTTTTTTTGTTTTTTGGGGTGGGACCTCCCCCTTACCCAAAAATTATTAATTTATAATTATTTTTTTTTTTAAATAAAATTTTTTAAAAATAAAAATAACCAAACAATTTTTATTTTTATTTTTTTTTTTTTTTTTTTTAAAAAAAAAAATTAACAAATCAGCAAACCAACTGGTTTCAACAATAGTAATAAAAGTAGTAACTGTGTTAAAAAAATAAAATCTGATATTATATAGAGTAGAACTAGAAATCCAGCTGGAAATGGAACTTCAAAACAATCAGCATAAAAATAAAAGTTGGAGGAGTACAAACGTTTAGAGTATAGGCCAATTACCATGGAAGCAGAACTGAAATCCATATGGTTATTTTTGAAGCTGATAGAAAATTTGTGGTCGGAGTAGGAATTCAAGAAAACTGCTTCATGGAATAGGTCCTGTGGACCTTAATGCAACGGGGTAAGGTTGCTCCTTGATTCAGGAAGCAGCCTCTCAATGAAGCAAGGTAAACCTGGGTGCATCATGACCCTCCCCATTGTGCACTGGGCATACCTTTTTAGTCAGAATCCAAGAAACAAGAAAAGGAGAGGATTTTATTATAAGTTTAGAATCAGAACTGGGATTGACTTCATGAAAGAAGACTATTCTGGAACTCAAACTTACAGTCAATGGAGAAATAGTATGGTGCAAATGTGGAAGGTGTTGTAATGTTTAATATGTTCTTCATAAGTTCAAAACTAACATGTAGTTGATTTCTTCCTCACGAAATTAGATTTGCAAGAACAAAGGAAATCAGAGGACTGAGGTGCCATAAGATTTGGATACTCGGAGGAGAAGACAATCCTTCAACAAGTCCTTTTTTTTTTTAAACCTAAAACAACTCTCAGTAGGCAATGACAAGCTCATACATAAGAGACCAGCTGAAACTGAAGCCTATTTAATCCAACCCCATCCGCTCTCCCCAAACAAAAGTAAGTAATCCTTCAAGGACTGTATTCCACATTCAACAACATATTATTAGGACTGGTCTTTCCTCTTTTAATGATTTTTTTTAATGTTTAAAACAAGTGATTTTATATATTGGGGATTGGGATATTACATAATATATCTTATGGTAGAATTGAAACTAGAACCCCTTCATTAAGCAGTGATCAAAATTTTGGATTCAATTTGATCAAATGATGTTTTTCTTACCATTAAAGGGTTGCTCAATCATTAATGAGCGGCACCACACCTCTTATTGAAGAAGTCACTTGTTCCACTCTTTGTGTGGTATATGTATTGGTTCCCATCCCCTAATAAAACTACCAATTTCAAAAAATTAAAAAGAGAAAAATAATTTTATATAAAAATAAAGAAAATGTTGTTCTCCAACCATGGTTATAAAGGTGAATAATTCTTTAAATGAATAAATAAAAGTAAATAAATAAACAAATTTAGGAAAAAGATAAAAAAAAAAAAAAGGCACTAGAAAGAGTTTGATGAGGTAGCATGAGGGGTATTTTAGTTATTTGGGAAATATTATCCTCTATGTCACCATTTTTATTTGTAATTGTGCCAATGTACCTAAAATAATTGCTTTGTGAAATATTTTTCGTCAAGTCTTATTGCTTAATTGGTCGTCCAATCAAGATCATAATTACACGCTAGATATTTTGTCTTTGTTTTTTTTTTTTTTTGATCGAAGTTACTATTATAAATTAAACGTCCAGAACACACCTACAACCATAGGATAATAGCTATACGCATCCGTAGATTAGTTGCTGAAAAGCTAATTGTCAAAGTAGATTTGGAGCAAGAGTTTGGGAAAGTGCCATATTTAACGCTTTGTTGTGTTGGCAAGCTCATTAGTTTCGACTCCCTTAGAGGCCAAGTTCCTTTTGATGGTTGAGGTAGAAGATCCGAGGTTGATAGTTAATCCATATTCTTCATCTCAATCCACACGCTATATCCATCCCGGTTTGTAACCCAAAAGAGTTGCTTCCCAAGGATTCGTGCTTTGTCTTCCAAAATTGATAGACTCTATATGTCTATCTCTGCATCTCCCAATGCTCCATCCTGCCAGTCCTAGCTGGTGATTAAAAATCCCTCCATCCCTGCTTTTGATAGTCCTATTTTGTCTTTGTTGTACTTAGTTTAAAGCCTTTTGATTCTAAAGTTACTTTCCATGATTCCAATTTGGTATTAATATTTACTTGTGTCTCATATATCAAAATAAGGTTCTCAGTAAACAATATACTCCAAGGAACTTCATCTTGAATGTCTTTGGTTAAATAATCTATTATGAGTGTAAATTAATATTAATTTTAAGTTGATCCTCTATGTAGCCCAATTATAATCGGGAAATCACTTCCTTGTCTCTCTATTATTTTACATTTATCATTGAACCATTATTTATTTGCACTTATGATGGATGAATTACCCAAAGACATTCAAGATAAAGGTCCTTGGTGTATGTAGATGATATTGTGTTGATTAATGAGACTCAAGTAGGGATTAATACCAAGTTAGAATCATGGACAACAACTTTGGAATCAAGAGGCTCTAAATTAAGTAGAACAAAGGCAAAATATCCACTTTGTAACTTAGTCATGATTGGGCAGATGATGAGATGGTAAACTTTATGATAAGGAGATTTATCACAGTGAAAGTTTTAGGTACCTTGGTTTAATCATAAATAAAAGAGGTGATATAGAGGATAATGTTTCCCAAAAAATTAAAATATGGTGGATGAAGTGAAGAGATGTGTCTAGGGTCTTATGTGAGCGACATATTCCTTTAAAGCTTAAGGAAAATTTTATAAGACCGTCATTCGACCAAGTATAATGAATGGTGCAGAATATTGGACCGTTAAAAATAATCATATATATTAACTCAGTGTAGCAGAAATGAAGATGCTAATATGGATGAGTGACAAAACTAGGAAGGATAAAATAAGAGAATAATCATATTAGACTTGGTTTGAGAGTAACTTTGAAAAGTGTAAGTTACAAGAAAGTCATTTGAGATGGCGTGACCACATTCAACGGAGTCCTGTAAATGCCCCTGTATGGAGAAGTGATATAATCTAAATTGAAGGAATTAGAAGAGCTAGGGGTAGACTTAAGATAACTTTAAGAGAAATGGTGAGAAAAGATATGCATAGCTTAGGCATTTTAGCATGACCTTAAACAAAACTGATTAAAAGGCAAGAACCCATGTAGCCGACCCCATTTAATTGTGACAAGGCTTGTTGTTGTTGTCATTGAACCATTATGCGTATCTTTAATTATATCCCCACATTTATTTGTGACATTTCTCTTCTCTTGCCAAATTAACACTTTAGGGACTATATCATAAGTTTTTTCTATGTCAGTAAAAATCACAAGTCTCCTAATTAAGTAAAGGGCTTTTATTATGCATCTTTCTGGTATAAAACCAAATTGGTTTCTTGTCTCAAACAGGTTTCAAGTACTCTCTCCAATAACTTCAACATAAATAATAAAAAACCTTACCTAACAAAGGAGTGAAGACATGGTTCTGATCAATATTCTCCCATAAGGGGGGGGGGGTGGGGGGTAACCTTGTAGTTTAATGAAAGTGGGCTTAAGAGGTGGCCAACCAAAGCTCTAACAATCACCTAGTAGAACACAACCAAACCGTCGGGCCCGAAACCAAAAGCACCTTCCGTGCTAGGACATTTGCAACAACATTAATGGTCCCAGGAATAAATGATATCTTGAAACCCAAGAATCTGGCTACTTTTTCAAGGATATCATGTACATTGGTTTCACCTCATATGGACAAACTGTTGATCATTGGTCTCCACATGCACAAAATCATGGCAATCGGCTAGAACTTCAAGTAGGCCATTTCTAACCGCCAACGCTTCACCTTTCATCGCTGAGACAAACATGTGAGGAGAAGACTTTGCAATGATAGGATTACCATCAGCCTTCCTTAATGATAATGTCCAAACCACCTTTCTTTTCTTTTCCCAACCAAGATGCATCAATGTTAAGCTTCACAAAGGGCTAAACTAGAGGGGTGCATGTGTTGCTCCCTACATCACTATTGTTGTGAAAAATAATAACGCAAGTGTACACGCTGTCATAACAAGTAATATAATGATAAAAGATCGTTCCCTTGAGGACTATAGATTAAGTACCAAATTAATTATACCAGTTTTACTCGAACAAATAATAAGAAAGAGAATTATTCTAGACTCTAATGCAAATTGAGATTTATTAATAGCTAAAAACCTTGGGGTCGGATTTCACCATAACTAAACATTCTCACCATTTGATCCTTTTTATAATTTAACAAATATTTTTCTGATTGATAGTCGAGATTCTCTTAGCTATCTATTAGTCTCTCTCGAGTACCAATAAAAATTCCCTAAATTGCTAAAGAGTTCGAATCAAACTCAGAGTTCCTATCTGACTTAACCAAGGAGTGTTTTGACGGTGCAAATCGGACTAACTTAGAGATATCAAATGCCCAATACCATCGTTGGATTTAAAGATCAAGAAGTCGTGAAACTCTCCTCCAAAAATTGGCTCGATCGGACACCAGATAACCATCCGATGAAGGGCTTGATCAAAACTGGACGGAGACGCTCAAAAACGGGATTTTTTTGTCTTTCTTATTTGAATATGATTCTTTTTCCTCTTTTTCTTTCTTTGATCAAGTCCTAAATAGAAAATAAATATAGAAGCATGCAATGACTCATTCTCTCCATGTTTTTTACTTGAGGAAGCTTTTAGAGTCCAGTTTGGTTCCATTAGGACTCTCTTGACAAAAATTTTTCAATAATACTTTGCAAATTTGATTGATAATTTCCTACATGTAAAAATAATAAATCTTAATTAGAATTTGTTAGAAAATATAAAAAATCATCATAATTATAGAAATTAAAGGAAATGGTGCAACATATTCATTTTCATATCATATTTTAGGGTGAATTGATATAAAACAATTATAAACACATTGAAATATAGTAAATTTATCGTCTAAAATAATATGCATGAAATCAACTTATCAACTATGACCCATGGATCTTGGACTGACCTTTCTCCATGGTCTTCCTTTTGCCCAATATTCTTCATTTGCCAAAGATGCTCCTTGTAGTATTTCCATTGTTGTCCACCTTTTGTTGCCTCTAACTCAATCATTGCAGGCCTTCCAAAGTGACCAAGCGATGAAGTACATGAGGCTATGAATCTTATCCTCTTCACTTCCACAATCATTTTTCACATTGTTCCACTCTTAGTCCTAATCGACCACTGATCCAAATTGGAACTTCTCCAAGAGAGTGGTTGGGCAAACCATACTTGTCTTGCTAAATGGCAACGTAATACCTTCAATCAATCTTTCTTCTTCCTTCTCGGTAATGATACTTGAGAGACCTAGACCGAGAATGGACTTCTCCATAATGTAATAGAAGAGTCGCTCTAACTCGCGCCAAAAGCCTCTCAATGCTCCAAGACAGCATCCGAGAGAAGCGATAGGTTGGCTAAGCAGGCCCATGCCTGACTCATATACCTTCCCCCTGACCTCCCCATTATCCAGTTTCAGGAAGTAGCAGGTCTTGAGCGTCCTCATTTGTGCCCGTCCCTCTCCTAAAGCAGGTTAGTAGACTGCCAATGTGCAATCGATGTGTGGCGAGTTAGAAAAATATTTGGCTTTCAACACTTCGGCCCAGAGAGAGGCAGGTTGAGTGAGAAGTCTCCATAAGAGTTTTAGTAGTAGAGCCTTATTGTGATCCTCTGCCTTCCGAAAGCCCAACTGCCCCATAGAAGTGGGGAGACACATTTTGTTCCAAGAAATACGAGAAGGATTAGAAGCTTCCAAAATGTTTACATTCCAGAATTTGGAAGACAGGCATATAATAAGTGGGAATAAAGGAGAGGACTGAAGAGATAAGAATCTTACGACCAGCATAACTTAGAGAGTTAGCTTTCTAAATTAGATTTAAATTTTGAAATCATTGGTTGAGGTTCTAGAGCAAGAGAAGGGAGTTCCTAGGTAGTTGCTCAACTTGTTCAGAATGAGATATACCAACAGCAGCACCAAGCTCATCCCGAAGACAGCTAGGAACATTAGTACTAAAGATCAACCTGCTCTTTTTAAAATTAATTTCCTGCCCAGAAAGACTAGAGAACAGATCCAAGAAAAAACAGTAAACGCATTGTCAATAAAAAACAAAGTGAGTAATTTCACGGCCTTGTCTAGCAATGTGAATACCTTGAAAAGAGTTAAGATCCCTGTAACCCCAAAACCGGAAGCACCCATAGAAGGAAGAAACAAGGTGAGAGATAACGCTACCCCAGGCGAGAAAAAGGGTCCTTGAGCAATAGGAGAGTGGGTGCCCCACAACACCTTTAAGGGGACCGGGGGGAACCTGAACAACGTCCCATTCAACATGATCATAAGCTTTCAAGAGATCCCATAACCCAATTTCCCCAGATTTCTTCTTCCCAAGGACATGAAAGACTTCATATGCAATCATAAGATTACGATGAATTAGTCTTTCAAGAACAAATGCACCTTGTAAGGGGGAAATGAAAGAGGATAAAAAAGGTTTAAGCCTTGCGACCAAGAATTTGGCAATGACCTTGTAAGAAACATTACAAAGGCTAATAGGTTGGTAATCCGTTACCGAGTAGGGATCCGAGGTTTTGGTAGTAAGAGCCAAAAGTGTAGTTGATGAGAGAGGTAGCTTTGCTTCTTCAAAAGAAATTCCAGACCAGTGAAACGATATCCATCTCATTTTGGTTATTTCATTTTTCAATGCGAAGGTCATCCCCATCTCCTCATTCTTTTCAATAGACGGTAGCTAACTTTAACCGCTGATGGGTGCTCAAGAGAATATTTTAACATGGGCTTAAGCAAACCTGCGATCTTTTTAATGAAATCTCTGCTAGACACATTTACAGACAAATATGACCAAACATCCAACTGTAAGAGGGAAGAAAAAAACTACCAAGACCTGATGCTCGGTCCATCATCCATAAAACAGCTTCACAAACATTTATGGGGGAACACTATGATAATAGTAAAATATTTAAAAAAAAAAAAAAAAAAAAAAAAAGAATAGAAAGCAAAGCCTCCAAGACATAGCTCTTTCCTCCCTGTAGATCCCAAGTGGTTCCCCTGAACATCTATCACTGCACAGTAACTACAAATTACATCCGTACAACGGCTTCCCATAGAAGGGGGTGAAAAAAAGAGGAGAAAATTTAGTACCAACGTTTATAGTATCAAGGGTATCATCTCTCAGTAGTACATGAGCTGCTGCGCTGTAGCAACATTCTGAAAACCCCCATCATATATGGCCTGGCTTGATCCGGCACCCAAACCCATGGCTGCTCCATGTTTGAGAGCATGTTGGCCCTGTGGATGCATTAGTGCCTGGGCGCCACCCATCTTACTCATAGCTAGCTGGCGCTCATAGGCTAAAAGTTCTGCAGGCGAGATGCCTGGGGGGAAGGGTGGAGGAAGAGGTGTAGATACTGTCCCTGGTGGAGTAGGTTTACTACCCCAAGAACACTGCAAGACCAATATGAAAATAAATTAAGGACATTATCATGACCATTGCTAAAAATGCAGCACATATCTAGACACGAAAACGGATACATATACATTGACCATACAGAGTTGGCTTGTAGCCACTAGAAGTCACAAAATGTTGTGCAAATGTAATCAGTCATGTCGATAGGTAGCAGAAGATCTCCTCCACCTTATGAAGGGTTGAAAACCTTGAAAAAAGTTCTAATCCTTGAGAAGTATTTTTAGAATCGGAGATCATTTAGCTACTTTTTATAGGAGAGATAACAAAGGAGGTCAAGGCCATTTCCTCAAAACCTCACTGAGAAAATTAACCACAATCTAGCACATGGTATTCTATAGTCATTTCATTGCAGTATCAGACAATATGGGATGCACAAGAAATTTACGCTCTCTGGATGAACTCCACTAAATCATACATCAATGACATTGAGTAAAATATAATTCACAACCCCAAAAAGTCAGTCGAAATCACACTGGATCAATACCAAAAGAAAAAGGTCAACAACAAAGACAACAAAACTACCTTAATTGGCTTGCCACATAGAATTCGACCATTGCCAATCTGAATGGCCAACGCAGCTTCTGCATGGGTGCTGTATCTGACAAACCCAAAGCCCTTATCACGCTGTACACGAACTTCTTCAATTACACCAGCACCAAGGGCATGGAAATGGCGGTGGAGATCGAGCTGGGTAACCTGCAGAAAATTTATTCAGAAAATGAGAATGATCAAAAAAATATATATAAAACAGATTAAAGAGCGAGAGAACCACACCCATGCAAGATATTTCCAAAGCTACTACAGACAAAAAGACTTTGTCGCCCCCTAGTACCCTTTCAGAAGAATGCATAAGCATATGGGAAGTTGTAAAAGTGTGAATGGTCACGAACCCAGTTTTGGGCTCGCAAAATATCAATTTCTACCAAATGGTGCATGCCCCAGTCTTAAAAGGAAGAGTAAGAAACTCATTTTGCAACAACAGGTAGATGGTTGTGCATGCGCAATGGCCACCAAGTATCCTAAAACACTTGTTTCAAGTCAATGTATAATGCCTGGACTTCACCATGAAGAGAACACCTCGAAAAGAACCAATATTTCGATATAAGGTAACTTCTTACCTCAGGAGCAAGGTTACCCACATAAACAGTTGTAAATTGAGGGTTATTCTCTGGCCCATCAACATTTGTAGTCTCTTGTCTATCTTCTGCAAGTGAATGAAAACAAATACTTCACAACCCTAAAATTTGAGATACAGGTATTAAGACTATGATATAGAACTAGCAAGCATTTTCATCATGAATTTCAACACGCATCATTCACAGACACTCTACAGATCCAGCAATTACAAATGAATATCCATTATGCAAATGAACCTACCTGATGTTCCATTAGTTAACTCAACCAAACTTTTTGCATCTGTATTTTGCTTGTCCTCACCGGCAGCAGCACCCTTTGTTGCCCAGTTGCACCGTATTTGTCTACTTCCAAGCCACTTTCCTGCACAGTGAAAAGCAAATCAGAAAAGCCAAAATGATTTCTTTTTGGGTCAACAGCCAAAATGATTATGAATGACATACATCTTGATCCAATGCTTTAAGATGCTTTTTGAAACTTGAGAACAAATAAAAATGCTACAAGCGACCATCATAAGGTTGCTCAGTTGGCAACGACCAGCACCTCTTACTGAAGAGGTAATCGGTTTGACAAGCCCTATTCCCTTGTGGTATATGTAATAGTCTCCACCCCTAATATAAAGCTACCAATTGCCCCCAAAAAATGCTACAACAGAAAAATGGCAATTGTTACGATTTTCCCTCAAGAAATACAATAGACAAGACCAATAAAGACCATAACAAACTAGCAAGACGAATTATGGTCCTAACATCCCATATTTCCCCCTTCCAGTACCAACATTTTCATCTTTATACACATCCGTGTGATCTGTACAGTGAGCTTGACAAGTTATTAAGATTTGGATAAAACCGACGAGAACCCCATTGCTTGCTAATTAATGTATAATTAACTATGTAGTGTAAACACCTAATTGAGTTAGCATATGAGGGGCTCAAGCCATGCTAAGAGTAGATGATATCCACTCATCAGAATAACATTACGCATACTAGGCTACCAAGTGAATACTAGTTAAGTGGTCATCTGAAAGGTTCAACCGATGCAAAACCACAACCAATTTGGGTTCTTAGCGGAATAATCCAGAATTGGGTCATACAAGGGTTAGGCCCTTTGTCCTATTGTTTTACTTGCCAATGGGCCTGAAATAAGGGCACCAAGGTGGTACATCAAATTCACCTTATTTTATTTTGGTTTATTTTAGAGATCATAGAGACAGGCCCATATAGAGGAGGGAAGCCTGGAAATTTTGAAGTTGCAGGAGATGAGAAAACCGCACAAGACTAACCAAGAGCTCTAACTATGGAAATAAAAGGAAATAAGAACCAAATATCTTATGCAATTAACTTCTAAAATAAATAGTACAACATAGTAAAAGACATCATTTTCCCAAATAACATAAATTCCTAGATCCTACAAAACCAATGACTCCAACTAGATCCCATTCATTTTGGACTGGAACCAATAGGATTTGGTCAATCCAAGTAGGCTGATGTAACCAGTCCCAAGGCAGCCCAAAAAGAACCAAAAGAAGGCCCAAGCCCACTAGCAACTTTTGGCACTACCAAGGGGCCAAACTCTTACAAAGATGTTTTTGCCATTATCCACCCCTACTTTGAGCCCGATTAGTGATTGATTAATTCCAGACATTTTGGAGAAACTTTATCAACTTTAATTTGTTGTTTGGAGTCCTAATAGTCAAGTTATTGAAGATTCTTAGTCCTTGTGGGAGTTCTAGCTGGAAATTATTATTATTTGGGATAATTACTACTACCCCCTTGTATTATAGCTTAATTACTAAAGGGACCCTACCCTTTATGAAATTACTGCCCCCCCCCTTTCACTTCTAACGGTGTTAAGAGACCATTGCTGTTGGATATTTAATATTCATTTTGCCCTACTGGAATTAGGAAGCCAAAAGACGATATTACCCTCATTTAGAAACCCAAAAAAAAATGAAACTCAACTTTGCACTTGTATTCTAAAAAATCAGATAAGATGAAACTAGGTGACCTCTTTTACTAAAAGAAGAGGGGAAAAGAAAAAGGGAAAAAAAAACAGGAATTACAAACTATTGGAAGTAGGAATTTCCTAAAATTGATAATGTCAAATTGGAAAGTAAATACATAAAAACCATACTCAGCATTCTCTTTCCCTCACAATAGCTTAATACTCGGAATTACAAAGTATTGGAAGTAGGAACTTCTTAAAACTGATAATGCCAAATTGAAATGTAAATAACAAAAACTAAAATCACTATGTTTATTTACCCAATCTGTGTGGACCAAGGTTCCGCAAATTAACGGCCTTAGATTCTCATTGAAGACTTCATGGAAGGAAGAGATACAGTGGATCTCAGCTAAGTTCCATGGTAAGTCATTAATGGCAAATGCTAGGAAATTTAGTTTGACTTGCAAGATATACCAACAATGGATGGAGCGCAATCCAAAGGTGTTCACGGGGAAGATCTCCTCTATCATAGGTGTCTTCCAACAGATCTTGAGCAACACCAAAGGATGTTTCTCCAGCATGGAAATGGAGGTTCCGAACGGGAATTTCTTTAAGCGTTCGAAAATCAAGCCTAGATTTAAACTTCAGGTTGCATAGGATATATCATGGGAACGGCCTGTTTTGGATGGTTACCAGTGCATTGTGATGGGTCGATCAGGGATAACTTCAGTGGCTATGGTGTAATTGGTCATGACTGCAGTGGTAATGTAAAGCTTGCAATGGTGAAGGATAACACCCTCTTCCAAAACTGTACAACATTAGAAGAGGTCTACAAATAGCTCTGCAGCTGGACTTCTCTAGTGTATTAGTCTGCTTGGGTTCCTCTTCTGCAATATAGATGATAATAGAGAAGTTATTGAAACCTTGGAGGGCGATCAGTATGGTTGAAGACGTGCTAGAGATAGCTGCAGGGTTCACTCAATGTGTTTTTTCCCACTGAATCCTAGAGGCTAATATGTCTGCTGATCACTTGATGGGCATGCTAACCTAGCATGGTGAAATAACTGATGTGGAGTCCATCCATCGGCCCGATCCATCTTGGTATGTTTGTATTAGCCGTTGTTAAGCTGTACTTAATTTTCCTTTTTCAGTAATAAAAGCTACCTTCTCGATATATATATATATATAAAATAAATAATAATTCTTGGAAAGTAAATAAATAAAAGCTAAAAATAAGGAGCTATCATTTTTTCATTACCTTATATTTAGAAGCTGTATTAGGTTTCTTCAAGGGAGAGGAAGGAGTTGGGTTCAGGATAGTTGAGAGAAAGACAAAAAGAGAAATATTTTGGACTGGGAGGGTAAGAGAAGAAGACGTGTTTTTTTTTCTTTTCTTTCTTTTTAAATTTTTACTTTGATAAGAGAAGAACACCATTCAGCACTCCTTAGGGTTTATTCTTCCATAATTAATAAGGGTAGTAATGTAATTTAAGATAAAGTGAAAAATAAGTAATATAAAACCTCAAGGTTATTCTAGGATTTTTGAATAAATCAAAGATGTTGCGTCATCAATTAACTAATGGACTTTAACTACAAGAGGCATCAGTAATTACAAGCAAAGTCTAATGCTGGTCCAATAATTTCAAAAAATATAAGGGATAAGGTGATAATTAAGCTTATAGTATAAGGGGGCAATAGTAATTATCCTTATTATTTTATTTGTTAATTATTGTGGTCCTTAAAAGACCCCCTCCTTCTAGTTGTTGTTTAGTTATTGAATTGTTATTTAATTGATAGCTGTTAAGAGATTTCCAATTTGAGTCCAAGTTGTTGATCAAGTAGTTTGACCCCAAGTGTCTTTCCTTCTCTTTAATTGGCTATAAAAGAGAGCCACCCCCTCATGTAAAGATTTGACTAGATTAATAAAATTAAGCTTTGAAGGAATTGGGTCATGGGTTCCAAGGAGGATCCCCCTGAGTATGATCTGCAAATTGTCTTCAAGCTTTCTCAACCTCAAGAGCCTAAGCAGCCTATGAGTGTAACAGTGCATTCCCATCAAGTATACCAACCCCAGCTCCTAACCCTAAAGCAAGCCCCTCCCCTCCTTCTAAACATTGCGGCAGTAACCTCCCACCCCCTCCCCCTCCTTTTAACCTTGCGGAAGCAAGCCCCCTCTCCTCTAAACCCTGCTGCAGCCACATCCAAACCCTTGCCCTCTCCCTTCCTTCTTTCTGGCCCCTTTCTTGATCTTGCAAGAGTTTGGGAAAGAAAAGAAAAGAGAGAGAAGAAAAGAAACAAAAGAAAGAAAGACGAGAGATCATGAAAGAGAGAAGAAGACCAAGAACCAACTGCAAGATTCCCCTTCCCTTTTCCCCTAACCGCAAGCCTCTTAAAACCTTCCCTCCCTTTCCCTGAATTGGTAAACCCTATCCCATCCCATTTGAATCTCTCCCATATTGTGAGACTGAAACTTTAGTTCCCAATGTCATCCTATCTAAGGTTTGTTAAAACCCTCCTTAGCTTTCACTAAATTTTCCCATCCCACCTATGGTGATTTTGGATATCAGAAAACCATATCCACCAGAATGCATCGTCCCACTTTAGAGTTTGTTAAAACCCTAACCTTCCCTAATCCTCTTCATACACAACACAATTTCCCATATAGATCCAACCACCTTAGGGATCCTTGTTAATCCAAAATTCTCCATTTTCTTCACCCAAAACCATCCCACCTATGATATAGATAAAACCCTAATCCCAATGATAGCCCAATTATTAGCTGGTTCTAAGTAAAGAAGGATCCTGAAGACGTAAACATCAGTAGCATATCTGTCAATTAAAATATGACAACATAACATACTAGGCAGCTTTAATGAAAGCCCAAGGTTAACCAGATCTGGTCAGACTGTGTGGAAAAGAAATGCCAAGTAATAATTGGAAGACTAAAATTCAAGGGTCATTATAGCCTGGAACTGATGCAGCTAATTGAGGACTGTGTTGAACAGGAAAACTGAATGAAAATCAATAACTAATTAAATAACGCAATAAATTAGGGGAGAACATATACAGGTGCACAATAGATTCCATACCTGTTAAATCATTTATTGCACTTTGAGCATCCTGAGCAGAAGATATAATCATTAAGATCATCATGCAAAAAGAATTGATATGGTTAACTGCCATAGGAATAAGTAAATAATACCAATAAAATATACCTGTTGGTTCCGAAAAGAAACAAACCCAAAGCCCCTTGAACGAGCAGTCTTCTGATCCCACATAACCCTTGCATCACTGCATCCAGAACAATGGTTAAGTCACCTCAATGAACTGGTTGCTACTGGCTAAACAATGTTTATATCATGAAACATATTCCAAATAAAACGTTTAATAATAAAATTCCACATGATGTCCCAGATGAAGCAGAATCCTAAAAACAAAGTTAGATATGGGCCAAGTTGGAGCTTACGAACAACTGGGATAAACAGAGAAGCAGGCAAACAAGGTTGCATCTGTAACTTCAGGGCTAAGATCACCAACAAATATGTTATAGTGGCCTGCACAACAGGGAAACAATATTATATAGTCTCAAGCTGAAAAGAGTCTAAGAACAGAGGTATACGAGGCATGGTGACAAATTACCTGAAGTATCTTCCCTCTGACCACTAGCATATGCCCAATTTACTTTTATAGGTTGCCCAAACCTGTAAATTATGGAGTAAGTTCTGGAGAGTAGGAAAAATCATAATGGAATGAAAAAGGTAAAAGGATTTCACTAACAGATGCCTCCCATTAAGAGTTAAAATTGCATAGGCAGCTGATCTCCGGTCGAAGTAGTCAACAAAACCGTAAGATGACTGCATTGTGAAGCAATAACACAGATGTCAACAACAGCACAAACAATCATGGGCATAGCCGCAAGGCCGACGATGTTATTGTTAGGAAAACCTAACAGCCCATATCTGATTAAATTGGCACGAATCACTTCTAACATGTTTCCAGTATAAGGGCATGACAGATGGTACTCCCATGACATTCAGTAAATGGAATGGCTGCATAACAACTATTTCAATAGGTAGACAAGACTAACAATGAAAGTAATCATTGCACAAAAATACTTGACCTTATCTTTCTTGATAAGCTTGCACCCTTCAAGGGGACCAATACTTGAGAACACCTCTTGTAGAAGTGTTTCAGTAACTTGCGTATGAATGTTGCCCACATACCTGAATTTTCTCAAACCAATGAACACGAAAGTCAAACCATTGAAATGAAAGGCATCTATCTCCTCAGATAGAAACTAAAATATAACAAACAAATGGTTCTCAGAGAAAAAGAAAAACCATATTAACACTTTTTCAAGGGACACAAAACAGAGGGAAAATGAGATGTTAAAGCCAAAGAATGGTAAGATTGATCTCAAAATTGGATATTGCTATAGGAGTTTGAAAGAGACAACTGCAAAACTTGCCATGTGAGAAAGTAAGAGAGGGTAGTCTTAAGCATCAAATCTAATTAAAAGAACATAAAAATAAAGAAAAGTAAAGAAAATGTCCAAATGACACTCACACACTGCGGCATGTACTCGAATCAAATCCAGGTGGCAGATTTCCACTCGGAATTGGCTCTATCTGCAAAGAAATAAAATGTGAAAAAAAAAACACAAGGGGAAGAAAATGAACCCTAAAAAACCTATGCTTGAGATAAAATAAATAAAACACCAACTTTAGAAGTCAACAACAAACCATCCAATTGAAGTAAAATTCAATGAAACAAATAGGGTACAAAGACTACATAAAAGTATAAAACAAACAGACAAGCAAATAGGGTGCATGTCTTCACTCTGGCTCCACCATCAAGGCATCAATCAATATGATATATCTACAACTAGTTTACAGTCATAACACCAAGTCAATCACACAACTTTACTAGTTACGAAAAGGGGTTTCTATAATTTGCAATTATGTTTTCTTCCCTTCGTTATCCACAACAGTCAACAATAGTTGATATTACTTTCCAAATGAAATTAGCAAAAGGTAGAATACAATTGGAGGTCATCATGAAGCTTTAATAAAAAACAGCCTTACAAATAACATGAACCTGGGACCTCTCTGTAGTTCAGTACAACAAGTGGAAAAGAAAAGCCCTACGCCCATACTACAATTGCATCAGGAAAGGGCATAATCTAAAGTTGCCCATGACAAAAAGAACCTGGCCTAAAATATTCAACCGTATTTCTCTTGAAATGACATCTCCGGTCACTAAATGTGGTCCTCAACAAAGAACATGAGAAAAAAACAACAAATTATGAAATAAAAAATCCAAAAACTCTTTTTTATAATCAGAGAGTCTCCAGGTGCACGAAGGAATCAAGTCGTTCGAGGATGAAATAGAAGAACACGGCATCATGTAAAACATTGTTTCCCAAATAACAGATCATCCAACCATAAAATAAGCGAGACGGTGACAATAAGTAATACTTAAACAAACCGGACAAAAACCAAAGCTATAAAAGGAAATTCGTACTTGAGGAGGAGCTAATAGGCCAGGATGATAGAGAGATTGCTGTGGCTGTTGCTGCTGCTGAAGAAGAAGAGCTTGATTCATCAATTGCTGTTGTTTCAACCTCTGCTGCTGCATTCTTATCCTTACGGGATAAGAATTTCTTCGTAATTGGAAGGAAATAAATTGCTAGAGAAGGGGTTTAGGACTAAGAGTTAGGGTTTGGAGAGAGAAGCGGAGGAGAAGAGAGACAAGATGAATGGGGGGAAATTGAAAAGGGAAAAAACAAAAAAGAAGAAAAGAAAAGAAAAAAAAGAGAGGGAAAACTTCCGAGCGAGAGCGATCGGAAGAAAAACTACTTGAGATGCTTCGAAAGAGACGAACTAAGCTGGAACTGATGAATTTTATATGGGGAAAGTCGTTGTAATATCCTGAAACTTCGTTATTGTTGAATTGTTGGGGGTAAAAGGGTAAATGAGACTTTACCTTTTGTTAAAAGGGTAAATGACCTTTACCTCCTCTCATGGTCCACCAAATAATACTTGACCCCTCTTAGTTATATTATTTATTATTATTATTATTTTTTGAAGCTAAGGTTTGTCCGGGCTTGTGATCGAATCCATGACCTCTCCACTGAGAAGTATGAATCTCGTAGTTACATTATTTTAGAAGCTGAATTGCAGGCAATCTATGAACGACTTAACATTGCACGCGAAAAGAATTTCATGCCTTTATTATTTATATGTGGAATCAGACACTCTCAAAGCTATTGATCTGTTAAAGCCTAATACAATAATCTAAGGGAAAGTAACAAGAGTGGTGCATATAATAAAGGAATAAGTGGGAAGCTATGAAGGAATTAGATTCCAACTATGCTGCTGACTGGATCACGAAGAGATCGACTTCTTTAGAAGAACCTTCGCGACTCTTTCTGGATCCACCCCAATAATTGGAGGAGATCCCACTGACAGATAAGATTTGCATGCTTGAGTAGTTTTCTTTTTCAGGGTTGCTAAACCCCGTTTATTTGTTACCAAAAAAAAAAATGATAAATCTCTCTTTTTCGTTAATTTTCTCAAGTAAGGCGGTACGTTTCCTTTAAAATATTATTTTCAAACCCTAACTTACACTTAATTAAGAGAATATTTTAGTGCGAACTTCAAATTATTTTTAATAAACCCTCTTAGTTACATGGTGACCTTTGCAGTGCCTTTTACTCAATAAAGTGAGAAGTTGCATTTTGTGGAGTTTTACGGGCAAATTCATAGTTGTAAAAATTTTGTCTTGTTTTGGGTTTTCAGCTCTCATCATGGAGCTTGAGGCGATTAGAGACGCCATCTTTTGTATTTTGGATCTTAGGATCACTTAGGTAATTATTTATTCTGACTATCTGCTTGTCATTAAGGCCATAAACGGCCATGTACAATCGTTGGATTGGCCAAGTAACGGCATTATCCTAGATATTTTAAAGCTCTCAACTGCCTTTTCCTTTATTAGATTCAACTTTATTAACAAATCCTTAAATGCTTAGGCGGGCTTTCTTGCCAAGGGCTCCAGGGTAGTTCAACTTAATAGGTCGTGGGGTTCATCTCCACCAACTTGCATTGTAAACCCCTATTTGCTTGCCTCGGGTCTTAGACTTAAGAGCTTAATATAATTTTAGCTTTGTTCGAAAAAAGAAAGAAGATAAATCCCTCTTTTTCGTTAATGTTTTCAGTTAAGCTGAACATTTGCTATTCATTTGCTATTAAAATATTATTTTCAAACTTTAAGTTACACTTAATTAAGAGAATATTTTAGTGTAAACTTCAAATTACTTTTAATAACTCTATTAATTAAAATCCTAAATCACCCTCAATTAATTTAATTGGTAAACCCCCAAAATATCCCTCAATTAATTTAAATATTTTTTAATAAACAATTAATTTAAATCTAATGCGTCTAAGAAGCAAGCGTTGGCTTAAGGGCTGCTAAGAGAATTTCATAGTTCATATAGGTGGGAAGAAAAGATTATAATTCTTATAAGGATCGAAGTCTTCTTTTTTTATTTTTTGGGGGATCAAATAGAGATTCATTGAAATAGCTCTGGACTAAGTCTAGAGGAAATAACATAAGAGTTTACAATACACAAAGGAGGAGACTCCCTCCAGACTCGACTAAACTGAAGAATCCTTGCCCCTTTGGCAAGGAAATCATCTTGATAATTGTTAGATCTATTCACAAAATTAAAATAGCCTGATAGCCTTTTAATATCTTGAACCAAACCAAAGCTAACCCAGTCCAAAGACTGAGTTTGGCCATTTAAGGCCTTTATGGCTAGAAGACAATCAGAGTGAAAGACAACTTGCGATATCTGCAATTCAAAAGTGGCATAGACAGCATCCCTAAGAGCTTCAAGCTTCATTATAATTATTGAAAAACGAAAACAATGAAAGGTTTTTGCCCAAAGAAACTGACCTGTAGGGCTCCAAATAATTCAGCTTCTACCCTCCTTTTCTGAAGAGCTATCCTAAGATGCATCTGAGAAGACTTTGAAACTGGTTCGAGGAGGACTAACTTCCTCATCTGAAACATTTGCAAAGTCCAAGTACATGGGCTGCACTACAATTGACTCTTGATTGCTTGCATTTTCCTGAAGCCATAGTACTTCATTTAATAACATGTGCATCCAATTAATAGAGCAAGTAAGGGAGACATTTTTTCCATTGAATAACATTTAATTTCGATTATTCCATATAACCCAACATAAGATGCTACAAATAGTATAAACAACATCACCTTGATTGCATCCATTGAATTTGTAGTCTAAAAAATATAACCAATCATGCATGCTACTTCCCCAAAATTCAGATGTATCAATCATTAGCAGGGAGGCCCTCCAGCAAGCTTTTGCATGGTCACAGTGAAATAAAACATGCAATATACTTTCTGCTTGTGATGTACATAATAAACACATAGATGTCAAGTTACTATTTCTTTCAAATAAAGTTTGTTGAGTAGCTATTCCTCATGCGCAACTTTCCATATGAAGTTTTCAATTTTGGGTAAAGTTTTAATTTTTCAAATTCTAACTCAGTTTATGCTTGAGGATGAAGAGTTTGAATTACTCATATCACTAATAGTATTTTGAATACTATGATATGTTGTTTTGACTTGAAATATATTATTTTTTGAAAAGCTCACACCCAATGGTCCTCTTTATACATTGTCATAATTGGGATTGTGAGAATAGCTTTCGTTTCCTTTTGATTAAAGAGTGAGTCTAATAGAGTGATTTTCCAGCTTCTATTTGACCAATCAATTAATTCATTGACAAGTAATGGGCCAAGAAGATGTGGGTTCTCCAAGGGTAATGGGAATTAATGTGTGGAATCCAAGGGGCACTATATATCCTCATTGATAAACCATTTCCAATGCTCCTTAGTAGCCCCCTTTTAATACATCCCTTCTCGCTATGATGCTTTTCCAGCCCAAGAGGCCTTTGTTGGAATATGTGCTTCAAGTAAAGTGGAATCCTTAGGGCCTGTTTGGTTACATGAATCTAGAGATTTCAAATCTCTGGATTCATGAATCTGAGAATTATACCCGTTTGGTTGTAAAAATCTCTAGATTCATGAAATCTACAGATTCTCGTTTTTAGTGTAAAAATGTGAATCTGTAGATTTATGGGTAAGGGGTGAAATCCAGAGATTTCAAAAAAGCTATACAACTGTACATTCACAAAAATCATGTCGATCAAATAAATTTTTAGGATGAATTCACAGATTTCATTCCACAACCAAACACTTAATTTTATAAATTATAACTCCATAGATTTGAAGTCTATAGATTTGAAATCTCTAGATATTTGAAATCTCCAGACTCATGTAACCAAACAGGCCCTAAAATATTTTTCCCTCATAGTTCTTGCCCATAATGTATTTGGTTGGGTTAATAATCGTCATCCCTATTTGCCCAATAATGCTTTGTTGAAAGAATGGAGATCATGAAAACCTATACCCCCTTGATTCTTTAAGAGATACATAGTTTCCCAGTTGATCCAGTTTATTCTTGAATTTCCTTTGTTTTTCAACAAAAAATTTCTAATTTGCCTGGATAAGTTATTGCTCGTGTCTTTTGGCAAAAGGAAATTAGATATTGTGAAAGTTGGAATTGCATTTGCTATTGCTTTTATTAGAATTTCTTTTCCAGCTTGTGAAAACAATTTTTCCTTCCAATCTTCCATTTTTTATTTCAACCTCTCATATAAAAAAAAAAAATACTTGGGAGTTTAACTTCCCAATATTTGAGGGAAGACCTAAGTATTTTCCATGAGAGTCAACTTCCTTAATGTTGAGTGATCTGGCAAGCTGACTTTTATTCTGATCGAGGAACCCTTTTACCGAAGAGAATTGAAGATTTTGAGTGATTTATGTGTTGACCAAATGCTTCTTCATATTCTTTCAGAATTTTTTTTTATGAGCTCTACATTTTTTATTTTGCTGTATAAAAAGCATGCAATTATCTGCAAAGAACAAATGATTGATTTTTTAAGCAAATCTAGCCACCTTGAGATCAAGGAACCTTGGAATCCAAGTTGATGGAGACAAACGTCTTAATAAAATATCGTGGCAAAGTATGAAGATGTGGGGACTCAAGGGGCATCCCTATCTAAGTCCTCTAGAAGGAGCGAGCATATGTCACTGTGGATATGCATTGAAATATCCAGTTAACCCATTTGTCCTCAAAGCCTAAGGTTCTCAATGAATCTTTGACAAAGCTCCACTCCATTTTATCATACGCTTTGCAAAGATCTAATTTCAAAGCCCAATAATCCACTTTTGAACCTGAGTGTTTCATAAAATGAAGACACTCGTGAGCAAGGTATATATTATCCGAAATGGATCTACCAGGTACAAACGCACTATGTTTTCACCTACGAGGGATTGCAAAAGGGGTTTTAGCATGTTTGCCAAACATTTTGCAATAATTTTGTAAGGAATTTACACAGACTAATCGGTCTTAGGTGACTCACTTATTGTGGATTTTTATTTTTTGGAATGAGGGATACAATGGTTCTATTCAGACTTCAAAGCAATAACCCCCTTTAAAGAAGTGTTGAATTCCAAAAATTAAATCCTCCCCAATAATCTCTCAATTTTTTTTTGAAAGAATCTTGCGAGAAGACCACCTCTCCCTGAAGATTTACTATTCTTCAGTTGAAATAGAGCAAATTTGATTTCATCTGGGGAAAATGGTTTGCACAACATTTCATTTTCATACCCTGTGATGCAAGGCTAAACACAAGATACGATTGAATGAGGAGAGGTGGGTTGAGATGATTGAAAAAGATCAAAAAATATCCAAATATTTCATTCGGTATTCCCTATTCAGAATTCAATCATTGGCCATTATGAGCTCTGAGTTTATAAATGGCATTTCTCTGTCTTCCTCGATTTCTTTAAGCCATTTAATTCTAGACCTTTGATGCCAATATTTATCTTCTTCTCCTTCTTCTCTTAGTTGACCAGCTAATTTAGTTATAATTTCGAATTTAACTTGAGACTATTGTTCAGATGGGTCTAGTTGTTGAATTTCCTTTAAATTCTATTGCAATATCTTAATTTCCTATGAGGCCACTATGATAGTTGATTTGCTCATTTCTCTAAGAGATTTGGTACATTGATATATTTTATGTTGAAGGATTAAAGCAGGGGATCCCAGGTTGGTTGTTGTCCAACCCTTCCTAATCTATTCCTAAATGTCACTATATTTTTCCCATTTGGTTTCATAATTGAATCTTACAGGTTTCTTTTTAGTTGCTAAAGTGACCTCAATGGGGGTGTGGTTAGACCCAACCATAATCATTTTATGTGCATGAATACACCCCCACAAGAGTTAAGCATTTATGAATTACATAATACTTTGTCAATATTCATTAGAGCTCCCTCCATTGGACCAAGAAAACGCCAGTACACCACAAGCCCACAGATTGAGATTGAGTCCATAAAAAGATTCATTTGTCTCTTTGATTTTGGTTCCCGTCCCCCAATTTTCATAATACTGCAGATAAAACCCAAGCACTACCTAAGGTGTAGTAACAATTCTACCTAATTGATTAAGATCCAACCAATTTCTTTTCCTATCTTCTAATTTTGGATCCCCATATACTAGTGTAATTTTAAAATCTAAATCCAAAGAAAACACATTAACCATAAAATCAACAAAATGAATAGGGGCAGATAATAAAGTAAGAGAAACATTACCATTCCATAACAGGGTTGAACCTCCAGACTGTCCTATTGGATTCAATAAGAAATTGTCAGCATATCTTAGAGAAGCAGATAATCTTTCCATTGCAGTATTAGGTTGTTTTGTTTCAAGAAGTAAAACCAAATTGGGTCTAGACAATTTGCATATCTTATGCAAATATTGTTTAGTCAAGGGTTGATCACATCCCTAACTATTCCACACAAGAAGCTTCATTTTTCACCTAGGGGCTGATTTAGGGCAACCTTCCTCACCCTATTTGCCGAGATGCCAGTCAATGATGAAGCGGAAATTATTGCAGAAATGTTTGTAGCCCTTTCTCTCTGATTTTTCAGCACTCTTCTAGCTTGGTGCTTCAACTTGTGCAAATAAGAGACCCTTCGGACTACTTCTGAATTAAAACACTGGACTGCATAAAAAATCCAAAGTCTCTTAAATTGATTTGCTATTTGCAGGTCCTCTTCCTTTTTTTCTCTTGCATATATGATTTCCATATATTATAAGATCATCTAGTGCAGATCCATATATTATAAGATCATCTGGTGCAGATAACTCTTCAATGGTGACAGAAGAAAAAGGTATGAAAGGATTCTGTTGTTCCTAAGTCATAATAATTATCTTTTGTGCAACTACAATGGCCGTTTTTGATTCTTCAATCATGTTTCCTTGGCCTATTTCACTAAGGTTATCCATCCACCTCCTCAGTTAATTTTATTGGCCCAGTAGCAGAATGGGCTGGGCTTAACAGGCCTTTTTGGTCTTGCCTATTACTCCATTCCTAGGTGGACCTTAACATATCTAGATGTTGATTTGTGCATGACAAGATGAGTAGGGCTGAATTGGCATTGTTGCCAAAAAGTTGACGTGGAAAGGATGTGTGCAAAGTTAGGGCTTCATTTAGCAGCGGCGCCGGAGACAAGCTTCCCACGAACCCTAAATCTCCAGTCTAAATCTTCTTCGGCGGTGCAAGGAGATCATACACTAGCTTATGTATGTGCGAAGGAAGATTAATGTGTCGGTTCGTTGCAGATGCCAACAAAAACAACTTGGACTAGATCAGAATAGCTTTAGCAAGAAGTTTTTGCAATTGCTCTTTTGGAAGCAATCTTGAATTACTGCCATACCTCATCCAATCACCAAAATCGGTATTGAAAATTTGAATTGCAGCTCTTTTGAAAATCTGTGAAAAGATTTGAAACCCTCGTTTCTTGATAAGGTCCTTCACTAGGCATTGACGAGCTTCGCGTCCAATAATCCCACAGTAGTAGCAAAACAAAGGTACCTTTGCAAATTTGAAGATCTATCCAATATTTAAAGCCATCGTCCCCACTGACTCTAAACCCAGATCTAAAGGGTTGATCAACCTTTCGTGCAAGTCTGATTTTGATGGGTTTCCCTAACTAAATCTCTGAGCTGATTTGAGATAGTTATAGACTACAATGAACACCCAGATGAGGGGTATGACCCCAAGGCCTTCCCTGTTCTTCGAGACATAACCTTTACTGGTGTGGTGTCCATGGCCAAGGAGTCCATGTCCCAGTTCAAATCCACGGCAGTGAAGAGATCCCCGTGAGAAATGTAACACTTCAGGACATGTTTGTGGGGATAACATACAAGAAGAAGCAACACACCCCATACTTGGAGCCCTATTTGGGTTAGAGACTTAATTCGGTGGGAAGATTCCCAATGGGATCTCCTTTTACTTAGATCCCTCTTCAACCCAATTGAAGTGGAGGCTATCTTTCATGATTGGATGACATTTATTCAATTCAAATTTAAAGGATGTGATGATATGAATAGAGTTATTAAATTTGTAGTACCTAAATTTGGGGCTTTTGGAGCTTGTGGTGGAATGTCGCACCCTCTTCATAATTGATGTTTCTCTTGTGTTGTCCATGTTTTCTAGCTTTAACTGTTTTATTTAATAAAATGTTTTTTAGTTCTTGAATTTGAAATTTGATACAAAGTGACTGCTATGCAGTTTAGCCAACTTCACCATGAAAGGGTTTCTCATGAATTTCTGGGTTCACATTCTCTACCATTCTCACACCCTACAATTTCTTATAATTCCTATCTAGGATTGGGACACGTGGTAGTTAATTATCCAATTGTCAAGATTAGAACCCAAATTAAGAGCTGAATTTAATAAATTCTTAAATTTTTTCTTAATTTAGTCTATCATCTTTTATTGAGGCTTAATTTTAGGAATTACAGGAAATTTCAATCTTAGATAAAAATTATAGAAAATTGTAGAGATGAGGATGGTAGAGGATATGAATCAGAATTTCTGTTGTTGAATATATTATAGTCCCCGGCCCCAACTCCCAAAAAAATTTATAAAACAGAAAGGAAAATTTCTTTGATTGTATCGGTTCGTACCCAAATCCATGGTCAAACCCGAGATTTCCGTGATGCTTACCGGGGGATTTGTTTTGGCTGCTTTTGTTGCATTTTGTTCATGACAGCTGACTCATCACTATCATCATGGTGAAGCTAAAAACAGTTAATAAACACATAGTCGTCGTTAAGAATACAATGCCGGCGATGGTGCTCATGATACACGAAAAATCAGAATGAATTGTATAGTATCATTGTCACTACACATAAATAAATAATTACAAAAAAATTATGGAGACCCTTAGTTTCATCAAATTATTGCTACGAACAGAGAGATCCAAGGTATCAAATCTGGTTCTAATCACAGAAGAAAAAAAATTCTAGCTTTAACCAGCTATGAGTCTATAACTGGAGGTCCAGTTGCTTTGAAAGTACAGCATCGGAGGAAGCCGCTAAGTCGAGCCAGTTCTTGCTATGATCAGCTTCTTGTTTGAAAGATTTTGCCGCCGAGTTGAGAAAGTATGGTGCTTTCGCACTAATCCTATGTTTTCTCTTCTCCAAGAACAGGTGGAGAGACGCTTTCCTTGCAATTGGTAGATCTGCATCAACAAAACGTGATCAGAAACAGAACGAGAAATGAGCACTTCAGAGGTCTAACTATGAACGATCGAATCAATTTTATATTTTAGTTTTCCATCTCTATATACCTGCAATGTTAGCTCGAGCGGGTCGCTGAAAGCAATCTTGAAGAGAATTGGAAGTAGCAAAGGTGTTTTGGTTGAATTGATCATTGGAGGTAGTGGATACAGAGTTGCTGCTTGCAAGAGACATGACTTCTCTCGCCTTGTCGGCGGCGAAATCGTTGAATACGAACACTTTTCCGGCGTAGAAAATGGTCATTTGAGACGATGGAGCTTCTTTTTCGTGCTGAGGGAACAGATCCATGGATGAGAAATTACGATTCTCAGCGACCGATTCCTCAGAAACGCTAGATGTTTCGGATGATGTTTCCAGATTCGGTAACAGATTCATCGTTGTCAATGTTTGATGACATGCTTCTGGTTCGCCTGGAGAGATCAAGAAACAGAGAAGATATTTATCAGTTTCTCTTTTTCAAATTCCAATCCATCAATCAAATTCCAGAAACAAAGAAGAGAAAAGAACATAAATAAACATACCTTGTTGAGATTGGGGATTGGAAGAAGAGACGAGTCCCATGCTGAAGAGATCTCCAAAACTCCCTTTCTTCTTCAAATAATTACTCAACAGATTGCAAGTCTGAGAGAAGTTCGATTTCTCCGACGGCCTGACAATTTTCCGGCGAAGAATCTCTGAAAGTTCATGAGAGCTAGACATGTTTCCGGCTTGTGATTCAAAGTAACGAAGAAAGAAAACTCGAATCTTTGAAGGATTTCAGTTTTCAGTACGAACAGAGAGAATATGGAAGAGAAGTGAGAAAACGATCTTCTTTTTAAATAAAGTCTTGGTTTGCTGGTATGTCTTTTACGTACGCTTTGCTTGCAAGTAGGGAGTCGGTTAGCCATTAAAATATTAAAATTTTGGCACGAGGAGTATATGGAGAGTGGGGCTTTCGGTGGTGGTGGTGGTGTACTGGTTTTACGTCTGAAACACGTGGTCTTTGTATTTGATTTAGAATAAAATAAAATATTAAACAGGAAAAGGTCGCTGGTGATTGGGAAATGTTATTCTGGAAAGTTGGAAAGTGCCTAGTGAAGTGGGAAACTCTATGAACTTGAGTTGTTGCCATTTTGCCAACCTCACGGCCCCACCTCAAGAAAAAGATGGAATTAATTAAAATAAATTGACCCTAATTCGTATCGATTGACCGGTCGAGACGGTTTCGTGTGTAAATAGATTTCCCTGTTATCAACACTAATTGAATGATCCAACCCTATTAGATTCCTCATTTGATTCGCATCTTTCCAAAGTAGAAAACCAACAAAGAATCCGGCCAATTCTGGTTGAACCTTCAATTAACTCCGGTCCAGTCGAACTGGATTGAGTTATCAGATTTTCAGACCGGACCAGATTACGAATTCTTGGCTGACGGCGTCGCGTTTGAAGGTTTTGACCTGGTTGTTTTTTCTTTTAAGGGGGCTCCACCTCCACAACTAGTCCACTTTGATTCGATGGTTCGGAAGCGACGACGAGTCGACGTAGGTGGGCCCCCACATAAGTTAGGTGGGGTCAGAATTAGGTAAGTGAATGAGTTCTCTATGCTTCCACGTTAAAAACCAACCTGATCACGAGGAAGCAACACGGAATGAATAAGTCTACCAAAATCACAAAAAGAAACACGGAAGGAAGGAAGGAAGGAAGGAAGGCAGAAGGAAAGCACGGGTTGGTTGTTTGTTGACCAGTCAATAATAAATAAACAAAAGAGTAGCGATATGGGCGTCAAAATTGCAGCCCACATGCATAGAATAATTGTCAGAAGGACACGCGGTTTATTATGACTGGACAAAGGACAAGAATCTGGACACGTTTTCTCCGAGGCAGTTTTTTCTTTGTCACGTGATTTTGATCGCCAAGTCGGTTCAAGACTGTCTGTCTTTGACGAGCCAAATTTTAATGATATGCATTTAATGCATAGCATGTGCCGCCAATAGTATATATTAAATTTAGATTGAGATTTTGATCTTGACTGTTCATTTTATTGGTGTTAAAAACTGATTTGATTTTGACCGTCAGAAGTATAGTGTTGTGCATTTATAGTGAAGTTCAACTGGTCGTTGATGTGATCGATACAAACAGGAGAGACGAGAGGAAAAGCTTACCTGGGGTTTTCCATTTTCATTTCAGTACTATGTGTTGCGGAGTCGGATTTAACATCGGGAGGGCCGGCGCATCAGTTGGTGCCTCTAACTTAGTGATGCCTATGGTGCTCAGCATTGGATAAACATTACGTAGATTTCTTAAATTTCAACCTCACAAAAGAATAGTTTGATTCGATTTGAAGAAAAGCGATTTTTCTTTTGTTGGTGTAATCTTTTCTTTTTTGGTAAATAATAATTTATTAATACTACCGTGTATAACACCTGGGGGCACAATATCCAACCAGGAGTGGAATGTGATCAAACATTCATATGTGGGTCCTCCAAGCCAAGGAGTCTGCTGCCCAATAAGACACCCTTGGAATATGATTAAAAATATCCAATGGTTCAAGAGTATGTTTTGCATCAACCAAGTGTTGCACATCTCGTTGCAAGATCATCCCCAATAAGCGCTTCCAATTTATCCCTTAACCAAAATGTTGCAAAAACGTTGAGAAGTTATAACCACCTCACTTAATCCTAGTTGTAGAGGGAAGTTATAACCACCCCAACCCCAAAGAATCCCATTTTTGAATTTGGATTAAAGAATTCACCAACCATTTGATAATGGGAATCTGCCACGCTAGCACCATCGTCAACCGGAGGGATTGCTTAAGGCATTACTACATGCAATGGTGGTTAAGGGAAGTGTTTTGCCAATGCTAGGATCCATTGGGGCACAATATTCACCATCTTTGTTGGAAAGTCTTGTGCCGTCTACACTTTTCAAATCTTTCATACCGATCTTTAAATGAGGAAGAATTTGAGGAAATGTAGATGCAAGGAAATGAGTGTAGAAATACGAATTGAAGCGGAATTGAACATGCAAAGGCAGATACCTAAATTTAGTGAAACCTTCATTAAAAGCACAATCTTATGTGAATCCACCATGTGAATTTTGCCCCATTTGATGTTTAGCAAATTCTATGACCACTGGAGTTGGAATTTGGAACTCGGGAAATTGAAAAGAAAGAAAGAAAAACCTAGCAAGAAAGACAAATAGAGGGGACCAAACCTCTCCATCCACGAAACACTTAAGCCACTAGTTGTAGAAATTCAGAGCAAGAGAGAAAAAAACAAAATTAATGTAATCTACACATACTCTTTTGTGCAACTAAGATTTAACGAAATCCATGTAAACTTCATTCATTCATCCCCAATAGGAGATTGATTGAAATGCGTTATCAATATTTCATTTAAATCCTCACACTAAGCAATATAAACCCTAAGTTCAAAAGATAATGCATTTACAAAGTATTATGAATTAATTATCAAATGTTTTTACTAATTTAGTAAACGTTATTAAATCTTATATTCTAGCTGTAAATGCTTTAATTTGGTTTGATGTCTCAACAAAACAATTTAATAATGTAAATGAAACCAAACTACATTTAAAACTTGAAAGACCAATTTGTTCTAAGGATAAAAATCTTAAAATAAAAAGGAAATGAACAAATGATCAAGATGATTATAACATGAAGAAAATTGATCATAAAAATCTTAAAGACATAATTTTTCATAAAACCTCAGAAGAGATTCAAGTACTTGAAAATAATGAAAATGAAGAGATCTTGATTAGTCATGCCAGTACAGGAAAAATATGGGACTGAGAAAAAATATAGTTGTCGATAACATTTTTGCATATAACAAGACAAGACAAGAATCTTGAATATAAATTTGTTGATGAATGTAAATGAAGAAATGATTGGTCAAAATAGAATGACGTAATTTAAGAAAAATTGAATTCACTTGAAAATTAAAGTTTTTGAACATATAATTTAAATATTTGAAGGTGAAAAGTCAATGCGAGTGTACAAATGAGTTCTTGTGAGAAAACAAAATGAAAAACATGAAATTATAGAGCATAGATTGTGGCACAAGGGTTTTCACAAATGCCTAGCATTGATTATATAGAAAAAATATTTTTTTATGGTTGATGCAATTACTTTCGGATATCTTATTAGTTTGACAGTACATAAGAAACTTGATGTGTTTAATAGATATTATTATAGTCTATTTATACTGATCACTCAAGTGTGCAATTTATATGAAAATCCCTGAAGAATTTAAAATGCTTGAAGTACATAAAAATTCTCAAAAAATTTGTTCAATAAGGCTCAAAGAACATTATATGGAATAAAACATTTAGGGCGTATGTGGTATAATCACCTTAGTGAATATTTAATATAAGAAATGTACAAAAATTGTATAATTTGGCCTTGTGTCTTTATTAGAAGATGTTGATCAAACTTTGTTATAATAAGTGTTTATGTTGATCATTTAAATATTATTGGAACTCTTGAAGAGCCTTTAAAATCAGTGGATTATTTGAAAAAATTGAAATGAAAGATCTTGGAAAGACATTTTTGTTTTGACTTGTAAATTGAGCATTTGACAAATAAAATATTTGTTATTAATCAAATTATACAAAGAAAATTTTGAAGTGATTTTACATGAATAAAGTATATCCATTGAGTACCCTGATGGTTGTGAGATCCATCGACATAATTAAAGATTAATTTCAACACCATGAAAACAATGACAAACTTCTTGGTTCTAAGTATCATATCCAAGTGAATAAATAGGGACTGAAGTGTTATTTTTAATTAATAGTAACATTTTGATTTTCGAATATAACATTAGTAAGATTTATTTCAAAATTCTCTAACCAACGTTATAGAGGAGAAAACAAATAGGAAGAATAGATGAGAGAGGTGTTAAATTGTTTAAGTATATATTTTGATGCATCAAAGAAAATCAAACAAAACATATTTCATCAAAAATTTTCTTCACTCATGGCCTTCAACAAAATGGTAAAATCGATGTTTAATGATTTCGTCAAAATGATATATTGATAGATTTATTTATTGAACATTGTTTACTTCAAATTTTCAGAAGCTAGTATATGAGATTGTGGTGTTAAAACTTAAAGATATTCAATAATGTTATTCAATTAGGAAGGAGAACATGATATGGAATAAAACAATTAGGGCATATGTTGTATAACTACTGGAGTGAATATTTAATATAAGAAATGTACAAAAATTGTCCAATTTGGCTTTATGTCTTTACTAGAAGATGTTGATAACTATGTTATAATAAGTGTATATGTTGATCATTTAAAAATTAGATGGAAACTTGAATAGCTTTCAAAAGCGGTTGATTATTTGAGAGATTGAGAAAGGAATAATATTGAAAAAGATTTTGTTTTGACTTGCAATGTGGAGAACATTTAGGAAAAATCAAATATTTGTTATTAATCAAATTATACAAGGATATTTTGTGAGACGTGATTTGAGATGAAAAAAGTAGAACAATAGGAATAGAAGGAGGAAATCTCATGATAGAATTAAAGATTTATCTGAACACCATGAAAATAATGAGAACTTAATATTTAAGGAGAAATTCAAGGGATGGTGAGTTAATGTTTTTAATTAGAATTTAACCTTTTATTCCTTAAAACTAGTAGGATTTATATGATAACCATTATGATAGAGATTATGAATGGTGACATTTGTAATTATCATCTTTTGATCTATAAAAAAAATCATGCAAAACATATTTGCCAAAATTCTTTTGGACTCGGGGGCTTCAACAAAATGGTAAAATGGACATTTAAAGATAGAGAAATGATATCTTGATAGATTTATTTATTGAAACATTCTTACTTCAAATTTTAAAAAGCTAGTATATGAGATTGGAGTGTTCAAACTTAAAGATATTCAATAATGTTATAATCAGAAGGAGTAAAATACATGTTGCATTCTTTTTTCTTTCATCAAGATTTTGTCACACTGAGTTTTTTTGGTAATGTTTTTAACGAGACAACTAACAATACATATAATTTAGAAATGCATAATCTTTTTCTTTCACTAAGATTTATTTTTTGGTAAATTTTTAATGAGGTATATTATCTATTGATGGACATCCAAGGGAGAGTGTTATAAATAATATTAATTGTGAATGTTCATCACTCAAGAGATTATACCAAAATATGTAAATTCCAATTAAATATCTCAACCACCTCAACATGCAATCTTGGTAATTCACATTTTCATTTTATGCATCTTCCATCATGGATAGAAATCTATGTTTCCATATTACGGCATCCTCTTGTGTGCAAGAATTAATTTTAATATCATATATTGTGTTTCCTTGTATCACTTTGATATTTTCATATAAGATAAAACACTATTTCTACTATAAAAATGTACATACAATTTAATTAGAGAGTTCGATTCATCTTTTCTTAATTTTCTTCTTTCTATTTTATGTATCTTTTCCATCTTACAACACTATTTTTGTTTTCCTTTTTCAATTAGTGATTTCCCTAAAAGAATGAGTGATTTTTGAGTTTTTCTTTGTCCCCCTTCTTCTAAGTGGAAGTCGAACTCATGGAGCACCTCTCGGGATTCCTTTTCTTTTACTTGTCGAAACTTTAGGGTAGTCTATAGTTGAAATCAACCATACATCACCTTCTTGTTGTAAACAATTGAGGGATCTGCACGCACACCAGAACTGTTGTTGTAATCACAATACTCTTTTATAGCTGAAACGTACATGAAGTACTTTCTTTAAGGTATTTAGACACCCCAAATTGTGCAATACGGGTTCTAAAAGTGTCTTCACCCTAAGATCAGTCAGCCCAAACCTTTAAGGTTGCACCCCAGAAAGGTTTACTATAATTTGGTTATGTTTACTACTTAACATAATAACAGGGAGAGAAAGAGAGAGAGAAATAGGAAGAGGAATTCAGTGTGTCAAGAATGAGCATGAAATTGAGTTTATATAGAGCCCCAAAGGCTGTGGGTGAAAGGGTAAGGCTGTGAGGGTACCTTTCAGCTCAACTCTTTTCAGCAAGGTACCTCCAGCTGACCTCCCTACAGGAGAGTGCCACTCAAATGGCATCTCCACGTATTCACCCAGTAGTGGGCTTTCCAGAATAGGGCCCATGACAAAATGTGCCTTCCGGACCAAAGCCCACGGCCCAAGTCATATAGATTTATTAATTTATATATCCAGGCCAACAAGAGGCCGGGCGCCAATTAATTGCATTTAACCTATATCCAATCCGTCATATAGATTTATTAATATATATCTTTATAACCATAGCAAGGTCACAACAAGATTCAGGCTCAATTCGTGTCGCACAAATTAATAATATATGGGCCCTTACTATATATAAACCATATAATCCAATCCTCTCAACCCGATGTGGGACTAAATAAAACCATGGATAAAAGATACGATTTAAACAAATATTTATATAAAATAACTTTAATAGTTTTAAACATATTTTACAACACTTCTTCTTTTTTCACTAGAAATTTGAAAAAATTAGGTGAATTTTAATAAAATGAAAAGAAAAACTGTATTTACGTTTAAGCTCCATGTCGACATGGTAGGGTTTATTTTCATTTTTTAATAATAAGAATGGCTTACTTTGATACATCAGTGATGGAATTGGAGTCTTTTATTCTTAGGAGTATATTTCTACCTACTATGGCTGATATAGAGTTAATTTTTTTTTTGGGTTGAACAAGTATGATATGTTAAAAGAGAGTGAACCGTCTGCCAACTTTACAAGCCAAATTAAGTTTAGATAAGAAAAAGAGAGAAAAAGGGGATGCGCTGTAAGTTCTATAACAATCTTGTTCATGAAGTGCTGCATCTTTGGCAAGCACATTTGCCGCCATATTTGACTCTATGAGGATCTGGATTTCCTCAAAATCTTCCAAAAGCTTCAAGATATAACTGACTTTCCATGTTGGACTTGGATTTCTTGAGTTAATTAGATGCACAATCGCTTGATTGTCACATTCAACTTGAATCTTCTTCAAACTCATATTTGTTGCCCACTTCGGTGCTTGTCGAACACTCAAGGCTTCAAGAATCATTGCATCTTTCTCTAAAGAGTACCCCATTCCAAAACAAAAAAAGCATGTTACCATCAGAGTCTCTCCCAGGGCCTCCAAACCCAGAATATCCTTTTTCCTTCATGTATGACCCCATCAACATTGAGCTTAATCCATGTAGTAGGGGGAGGAGTCCAACTTGTTAGCTTAGGTGTATGAGGTTGTGATGAGTGCTCCACTCTGAGTTCTTGAAGAGCACATTGCAACTGAATGATACTTGTGTCTCAGAATGTTTGATGCATGAGCCGAACAAAGAGGTGAATATGTAGTTCATTTAATTTTCAAATTTGTTTACCTGGAAGTGAATGTTTTTAACCTTTTATCTACTTGACTTATAGTTTTCCTTTTCCTAAGGAAATCAAGGATGTGCACTTTTCTGATAGCAGAACCTCCCTTGTTCTAATAAGCTTTGTCTTATGAGGTTCTTAATGTTGGATGGTAGCTAGGGTACCATAACATTGTCAGTGTTTTTGATTATACATTCAAATTAGGGCTTCCAAAAGCCAACTACTAGAGCGTTGCTGCTCTCTCATTGTTTTGTTTCTTCCTTCTCTCCCCAAGTCGACATTGTGACCTAGAACCAAGTTGCAATTCCTTCAAAATCGTCTTCCACCATTGTGACTGCCGGAATACTTACCCCTTACAACAATTCATTGCCTACAAAGTAAAGCTCACAGTGCCCTTGCTTCTTTGAGTTTTTTTTTTTTTCTCTTCTTTTTTCCCTCTTATCTTTCAGGGTTAAATTCAGATGTGAGCAACACCTCCATTGTTTTGTTCAGTCATTAGGAAAAATGGAGGAACACATATCCAACCCCCTGGCCCCCAAGCTCCATCCCAACTCCACTAGCTACCCCCTACCAGATGCACCCACCCCACCCCATCATCCACTAGCACTGGGCAGCAGCACCACCCAACCCCCCTTTGGCAAATCACTGCCCTCATCCCTCATCCAATGTCGCATTCCCACTCCCTACCCTTGCCCAAAACCACAACCCATTCTCCATTGCTCTGTCTAAAACACAAATAACCTGTGTCAAATTCTGTGGTCCAACTAGAGCCTTAAGTCTTCACAATCGATGGATTAGCTTAGCAAGCCAAAAATTGATGGTAGATAACACAGTACCTGGGTTAAAAGCAATTCTCTTCTTTACCTGTGGAAAGCTCGCAGCACTTGGTGAGCAGAAGAGTAGAGGAAATCCCAACTTTTTCAACCACGGGGATGAAGTGGGACAAGAAGTTGCAAAGTTAAACCGCCTTGGCAAATAGTTGCTCTAGTTGATATACCAATTGTTCCAAGATCATCTCTGCATTCATGACGATTTGGGGCTTGGGATGTAAAAGTCAAAAATTCAAATTCCATACTTGCTCATCTCCGTTTAAAAGCATTCGAATTTTGAGAAACATCATTGTGCTTTCATTAATATTCATTCATAGTAACTAATTACATTAAACTATTAATACAAATACAACAACAATAATAAGCGTTGTCTTAACTAAATTGGGTCGGCTACATGAATTTTTGCTTTTCAATTTGAAGCCATGTTAGACACAACGCCTAAGCTATGCATTTCCTTTTTCAGCAATATCACTATTACATTAGAGCCCAACACTCAAGTATGAGTTTAAAACTCAATTCGGATTCAGACATTTTTATCCATGCGATTACTTTGAAATCGGATTGGATATTTATCCGCAAGTCTGATTAGCTAAACAAATTCGAATTTTTGTCATAAATTTAGCCATCATGGATATGAGAATTCGAATCTGTTGAACCCCCCTGCTTGGGGTATGAGGGAATTTGACAAATTGCTAGACCTTCACCGTGAACATGTCAATTTCGAATTGAAGCATGGGAAGCCATTAAATTGAGCCACACCTTGCTATGATCAGCCTCTTGCTTGTAAGATTCTGCAGCCGAATTGTTTACCAGAGGGTATGGAGCTTTCGCACTAATCCTACCTTTTCTCTTCTCCAAGAACCGCTGAAGGGAAGCTTTTCTTGCAATTGGCAGATCTGCAACAGCAAAAAGAGGTAAGAAACAGAACGGAAAATGAGCAATACAAGGAGAAAATTCTATATATTAGTTTTCCATCTCGATATACCTGAAATACTAGATCGAGCGAGTAGGTGAAAGCATCCTTGGTTGGAATTTGAAGTGGCAAATGTGGTTTTGTTGAACGGATCATTGGAGGAAGTGGAGGAAGTTGGTGAAGTGCTGCTGAGTTTCTGGGAGCTTCCATTGCTCGCTAGAAACATGATTTCTCTCGCCTTGTCAGCCGGTAAATCGTTAAACACAAGCACTTTTCCGGCGTAGAAAATGGTCAATTGTGGTGTTGCAGCTTCTTCTGCAGTAGTAGCATGTTGAGGGAACCGATCCATGGATGAGACGTTGTGATTTACTGTCTCAGGTTTCCCTGGGGAGATCAAACAACAAACATAAGTACAGTAATTTTATCACTCTGTTTCTTCCTCTTCAAGTACTTAATTTTCAAAAACAGGATATCAATCAAGAATATGTCCGAGATGCTAAGAGATCGATTCAAGAAACGAAACAGTAGCGTTTGATTTGGGGGAGGAATTAGACGGAAAAAGCGCAAAAAGAAAGAAAAAAAACCAATATTTGAAGAGAAATCGCCAGGTGTAAAAGAAGATAAAGCAGAATCACAAAACGGAACCGTATAAAAGGGGAAATACATACCAGTGGATTGCAGATTGGAAGAAGTGACGACACCCGTGTTCATGAGATCTCCAAAACTTCCTTTCTTTTCTTTCAAATAATTGCTCAATAGATTGCAGGTCTGCGAGAAATTCGATTTCTCAGTCGGTTTGATCATTTTCCGGCGAAGAAGATTTACCGTTTCTGACAGATCCAGAGAGCTCGTCACTTCAATGCGAGATGTGAGAATGTTGAAGAAAGGGATGTAGCGATGGAGTTTAAGTATTGATTGTTTTCTATTATTAATTATTATTATTATTAATAATCTTATTTAAACCCTATCTACACATTGTCTACAAGTTAGAACTTTATAATAATTTATTAATACACGCTTTGGTGAAAAATAATTTTCCGAATTGTAGCACGAGATTCACATGGGGAAATGGAACTAAAAAGGGACCCACCAGTCACCACACCGGCCACCGTTTATTTTGCTTTATTCGCTCGTGGTTTTTTAACTATTTCTAAGGAAAAGTGGTTATAACTAATAAGCACGTGATTTTTGTGTTAGATTTTCTGGATAATAAAATACATCGAAACGTGTAGATACAGCATTTCGGAAATTGTGGGTAACTTGGATTCCCTGGAAAAGAAAGAAAAAAAGTGGCGTTCTTGTTGTTTTGGTAAATTAAAAATAAAAAAGTGGGAAGGGTTGCAAGTCTTTGCCAGTTTGGTTACAGACATGGTTTTCTTATTTTAAAAATTCGATATGCTCGTCTACTTTTGGAATGAATGTTGATTTAATTATAAAAAAAAAAAAAAAAATTCAATATGCTCATCATTGTAGATTTTATTGGGCTGTTGTGTTTATTCACCAAAAAAAATGTGAAAATTATTCTAATTGAAGTGAAATAAACTGATTTTTCCTTGATTCGATCGAATCTTTTTTTGTGTGGTTGAGATTTAATGTGGTCCACATAGTATCCGTCCAACATTGAACAGATGCGCTCTTGTCAATCACACCAATGGACCAACCTAGTATGATCTCTTTATTGCATGGGTGTCTCTAATGAGTCCGGATCTGCGGCCCGTCGGTAGCTTTTCCACCCCAAAATACAAGGGGTCCTGGGGTGAGTGATGGGAATTTTTTTTTTAAATATTTTTCAGCTGTGGGGCCCACCGATTTTGTCGGGAGTGATGATCCGGATTCATCTCTAACCTAGTCTTAATCATTATTTTACATAGTTTCATAAGGCAAGTTAGGAGAAGGAGACTTAATGGTACAAGACGATCATTGAGTTGGGTCATGTTGTAAGTTCAGTCCCAAACACATTGGTAGGAACATAGTTACACAAATTTGGTCTTAATGGGTATCTTGCTTTATCCTAAGTTTGAATAGTGTTTGAGCTCAAAATTATGTCCTAAGGAATGGGTTAGAGTTGAATTAGGGTGGTCCTAATTAAGGTCAGGATTGGGCAAAGCTAAGTGTTTGATTAGAATTGGCCGAATTGATTGAGCCTAATCCTAGCATCATGTAGGTGGTAGTTTTTACTTAAAAAAGAAAAAGAAAAAAAGAGTGACAATAATCCGAAATTATACATTGTTTCATTGTTTTTTGGTTAGTGCCAATGGCAACATAATCAAAATTTATTAATTGTTCAACTTAGGCTCTTTTTGGTATCAATTCTCATTCTCTATTATGCCTATTTAAAAGAAATAAGTACAAGAATTCATTATTGGTCAAGAATGAAAAATGGTTTGATGAATTTTTTTCAAAAATAAATTATAGAATGAAAAATAAATTTAGTGTCAAAATAAAAAATTGTTAGAAAATAATAATGGGCAAATGATAAAAGAGGGAAAAAGTATGGTTTTATTAAAAAAATATGTATTGACTATTTTACCCTCATTTTAACCATAAAATTTTAATTAAACTTGTGCATAGATAAAGATAATGAAATTCTCACCATAATTCAGAATAAACAAAAAGTTCATTATGGGTTTTGGAAATTTTTTTATTATTTTAAATAAAAATAAAATTGATAATAGATACCAAACAACTTAAAATAATACAAAAAACTCATTATTGAAAATGATAGTTGATACAAAAAAGAGCCTTAGTCTTGCCCGAGCTCACACTCTTCAAGGTCAGGGTTTCATGAAATCTAGACAAACCAAACCTGTTGACAGTATCATGGCACCAAAGCTACCTTCTACCTTTCGAAAGCATCTAATTAATGGAGTAATAATAACAAAATTGTCTAACGATTTGTAGTTTTTCTTTTCTTTGGGGTCAAATGGAAAACTATTTATTTATTATTATTATTTTTTAATGTTCGGCCCACTTAAGTTGGTTTGTGTATCTTGTTGTGTCATACAGTTAGGGTTTTTAATCATGTTTTCAAGATCTTAATTGAGTTCTTGATTTTGCAAAATTTTGTTAAGACTCTCATAGGAAAGACCATCACCTTGGAGGTCGAAAGCTCTGAGCCATCAATAACGTGAATATGAGAGAAAGGAATGAGGTGGCTTAGCGGTGAAGATTCCGGCGACTGTCGTGAAGTTTCGGCGATGTTCATCTTTTTTTTTCCAGTTCACCAGAAATATCTTTTTCGACCACTTTTTATTTCACTACCCACAGAATTTTGCCGAAACTTTCTACCTTGCTAGTTAGCTCATAATATGAAATGACCAAAATACTCTCACAAGGTTAAGTTACAAAACTAACCTTATGTATCATTTCATATTCAACTTTTAAGTGGTTGAAGAGAACCTTCCTATACTTCTTTGAGGTTGTGTTTGTTTGATGGAATAAAGGTGGGGTGGGAACATTCTTGAAAAAATCAAACATTTTTTATTTTTTTTTCTTTAAATCCCAAAAATGTAAATTATTTGGTTACTTGGAATGGGAAAGTGAGAAACAAATTTTCTTGAATTAATGAAACTTGTTTAGTGATGTGATAACTCAACTTTTTCATCGCAAATCTTTTCAAAACCTCATAAAAAAAATGGGATTTTGTGAAAAAGTGTAATATGTGACTTACAATTAATATTTTTCTACACTTTCCTTTCATTTCCTTCTTTTCTCCCTCACCCTCCTTCACCCCACTACATATGGGCTCACATGTTTTTTTTTTCCACTCCACTTTGCAAACAACAAACAAACTTTGGGGGGGGGGGAAAATTCGAGGCTTCACCCAAAGGTAGATGTGGGGGGGAAGGGGCAGGCGGTCGAGTCAATTTCCCACCCAAGCCGTTTAAAACCTCCATATGGGGCGGGGGTTGGGAAAGTAAAGGCCCCCCCCCAAACTTCTTTTCCCCCCCCCCCCCAGGGCTCACGTTCCCCCTGGCAAACAAACCGAGTGAATTTACCCAAGGTTTAAAGTATCAGTATCGAGTATCGTATCGGTCTAGTGATTTTAAAAGACATATCGTCTCGTATCGAGTATTGTATCGCTCTGGCTAATATATTTTAGTATAATTCAATGCAGAGATGTATCGAGATGTATCGTATCGATTGGGTCAAATATGGATATGTATAGGCTAGTATCGTATAATATCGTGGAATACTTTAAACCTTGAATTTACATCGAAAACTATAGGAATTTTGTGGCCCAACACATGTTATTATTTTACTTGCACATTTACATTGGACATTTGTAAGATTATTTTGATTATATGTGGCATTTATTGTTTATTATGATTTATGTGGTTATTTGGTCCATTGGTAGTCCTTGACTTGACCGTACTCATCATAATGTATTATTGTCTAAATATACATTATTGGACTATGATGGGTTTGAGGGGTGCAAGTTAAAATTGCTTAGACAATGGGAAATATAAGGACTAGTCTCTCCATGGTTAGCACACTTTGAATTTGTGGAGTCCATCCATAAAAAGATTATGTGTATGTTGGAGTGTTAATCTTAGTGACTAGTGCTCCATTGCCAGTGACTTGACAATTGTGAAAGTGTACGCGTACCTACATACTGCCTTTTGAAAAGAATTTATTGATAAAATGATTTTGCAAATTTATTTTTATTTATTAGTAAAAATTTATCTATTTTCTTTTCTATTTGTTGCAAAACCAATTTGTTTTGTTTTATTAATGACAATTATGTAATTTTGTTCCCTAATTCTTTTGGGGGCTTTCTAGTAATTGTCAAAGTAAGCCTCAAGGGCATTCTAGATATGAGCATTAGTGGGCTAGAATCTCACTTAGGGTGGATTTTATGGCTGGTCATCTCCACCCTAGAGATATATAAATCTCAAAGTCACACATGCAAATGGATAAGAATTAATTTCAAAAGCTCAAGATACAAATAATGGTATACCTGTCCAGCTGGGGTGAGCACCCTGATTGTTTCTTCTTGTGGTTTTAATCTTCAAGTCTCATCCTTCATTTTTACTACGATGGTGCTAGATCTTCTTTTTCATTTTATATCTTCTTTATAATGTTAGATTTATCTTCGAAAATGTATGTTAATTCCATCATGAGTTTGTCAAATAATAATTTACTATTTTGTAGATTAATTCTTCTTGATTCTCTCATTTTGTTAGTTTTTCTAATAAAAATCAGCTTACTTTCTTTCTTTCTTGGGTTCCATCCCAACCTTTCCCATCCGAAAATCACCCACCTTCCACCACACCCTTACCCCTGACATTGATGTCGGTGGTGGATCAGATATCAACGTCGTTCTCCCTCTTTGTACCGCCTATTCCTGTTGTTGGCTCTGTTTTTTATTTGGTATTTCAAGCTCTCCCTCTCTGCTGTTTTGTCAAATGCGTAATTCACACAGCGTTGAAGATGAATCAGTAGAATAGAAGTTCTGCTTTAATATGTTTTGATCCTTCGGTTCCTCTTTTGTTTGAAGGTGACACTTCGATCATCTCATAAAACATGTAAAATGGTGTTCGTCGGTTCAGGATGTTGACATAAAGCCTGCACTAACTAAGAAGACTCAACAGCAGTGCACTGCAGTTCTAGACTTGTGGTATCAGAAAGAGAGGACCCACGCGCAAACACGGTTTTCTGAAAGAAGCTGCGAGTTGAGTTAGGTGGGGATGCACTGCCATTCGCCAATGCTTCAAGCCTTCAACATGAGCAATCAAACAGAAACAAAAAGGAGAAACCACTTCATAAATCCGATGGCTTCTCCAAAGTCAAGACAAGCACAAATCACGAAGCAAACGAAGAAATTGTGGAGAAAATTCGCAGTTTGCCTGTCGGCCACTCAAACATTGAAATTGGTTGGGGACATTAAATACACGGCATCGTATTATTATATACGGTCGAGATCAGAAAACAAGAATCAAAATTTCAATGTTAACCGTCCGTTTTACAGAAAGAACTGTAACACCCGTGTAGAGCTCTTCAAAGTTCAAACATGGCATCCACAGCATCTCGGCAGGTTTGGCAGAAAAAGAGAGAAAGCGCATGCAGCTCATATACGCTGTACAAGATAAGCGCAAGGAATTGCGCCAAAACATTTTTCTCATGACAATTCTTTTCCTGGATTCCTTTTGTTTTTTTGGGTTACGTGTTGGATCCCAACTCTCTTCAGCAGCAGGGTTTGAATCCCAGCTAACAATTCCTGCAATTAATTACGTTTCACAGGACGAAAGCACCTTTTTTACACAGAGGTTACTTGGCTAGGTGGAAGCATCAGTTTTTAATGACTTTATTCGTAAATCGGTTTAAAGTTCTTCGGGTATTGGCCAGGTTTTTTTTTGGTTTAGGAATAAATTCAGCAGTGCTGTGATATTGCTTTAGACTGAAATTGAGAAAAGATTTTTTTTTTTGAGCAGTATACTTCAATCCTTCTACCAATCCTTGAAAACCTGTTTGCAGAGAATTTTCGTCTGTGAATTGACCCATTCTGATGATCCCCATTTGATGAGGTTGGAGTACACCCCAACAGCATCCAGTCCAGTTCTTCTGCCTTTGCACATATTAAAATTGTGTTATTTTGAATATCAAATTATAATTCTATGGAAGAACATTCGCAATTAATTAACAACCAAACTTTTATTGGCAAGAATATCGAAGATGCTTTTTAATTAATCCAAACATCTCGGTCTGCTCTCGTGCAGATCGATTCAGAAGTAAAGCAATTTGAAATCTCAAAAAATAATTTCTATAGATCCTTGATTAAAAAATATTCACGTGCGAGATTTCCGTTATTTTCCAGGCAAATTAATGAGAAAGAGGAAGAATTTTTGTAATCCTTGATCCAACGTGATTTTATATCTTTCCATGTTTAGTTGTTCAAAAGAAAGAAATATTACATCTAAAGATTATTATGAAAACATGAAGTTAAAACTCTGTCAGTAATTTAAGCAAACAATGCAGAATTCCTTGTTGATGATAGTGATGAGCTCCGGATTATCATTTTCAGCATCAAGATTCTAATCAGACCCACTTTCCAGAGCCAAGTCTGATGGCGATTGCTGATGAGTAGGTAATAATCAGAAAGCTTGAATTGGGAAGCCAAGGGGACCACGAAACATGTAATCAATTCTTCCCGTACCCTGCTCGTAAGGATTGATTGCCTGCTGAAACTCATCGAAAGTAGATTCTGCTCGTTGGGTAATGTTCAAAAGAGACCAAATGTTGGTGTTGATCGAAAAGATCCGAGCCTTCTTCCTCTTGTTCTTTGGAAAAGAGGAAATGTACACATTGTTTTGGGTCTTCTGAGTTGAGCTGCAACATTCAATAGGATAGATCAAACGACTCTTCTGTATCTCCTTGGTTATCGTAGCGAGATGGGCAATACATCCAGACAAGTTTATCTTCAGTTTCGAAATGCCTGAGTAATTGAAGGATCGGAAGCCATTAAGTCAAGCCACATCTTGTTGTAATCAACCTCTTGCTTGGAAGAATTTGAAGCAGAAGTGTTTACGAGAAGGTATGGTGCTTTCGCACTAATTCTGTCTTTTCTCTTCTCCAAGAACCGGTGGAGGGAAGCTTTCCTTGCAATTGGCACATCTGCATCATCATCAGAACAACATGAGAAACAGAACAGCAAACGGTGTTTTCCAGATCTAAGAGCTTCCATCTAATCTAATCTAATCAAAAGAGAATATCTTAATTATATATACCTGAAATGGTAGGTCGAGCGGGTAGCTGAAAGCGTTGTTGGTTGGATGTGGAAGCAGCAAAGTTAGTTTGGTTGAACTGGTTATCAGAGGGAGTAAATGCAGTGTCGCTGAGTTTCTGGGGGTTTCCATTGCTCGCCAGAAACATGATTTCTCTCGCCTTGTCAGCTGAGAAATCGTTAAACACAAGCACTTTTCCGGCGTAGAAAATGGTCATTTGGGATGCTGGAGCTGGAGCTGGAGTTTCTTCTTCGGTAGTAACATGTTGAGGGAACAGATCTATGGATGTTATTGCTGCTGACTTTTCCTCAGAAATGCTGGATGCCTCAGTTGATATTTCAAGATTCGGTAACAGATTCAGTGTTTGATGACATGTTTCTGGTTCACCTGGAGAAATCAAGCCACAAAGAAGATACTTTTATCAGATTCTCTCTTCAATGAAACAAAAGAACCCAATCAAATCAAATCAAGCAAAGTCTCAAAAAGGAGACTAACGATCACTAGACATACCTTGGGGTTGGTTATTGGAAGGAGCGACGACTCCAATGCTCAAGAGATCTCCAAAGCTTCCTTTCTTCTCTTTCAAATAATGGCTTAACAGACTACAGGTCTGGGAGAAGTTTGATTTCTCTGTGGGTCTGACAATTTTCCGGCGAAGAACTTCTGAAACGTCAAGAGAGCTGGCCATCTTTCCGGCGTGGGCGAGCAGACGAGCCTGAGAGAGAGAGAGAGAGAGAGAGATTGATTTGATAATCTAGGGAGAAGTAATGAAGGATGTTATCTATAAATAAGTCTTATGATTCTTCTGGGTACAAGTTGGATTAGTTTGAAAGGGTCAATTAAATATTGGCACGAGAAATACGTTTTTGCT